>NC_136906.1:21582901-22182901 GCF_949606895.1 Notothenia rossii
CTTTTGATCTATGAAAAATATGCAACTAGAAAGACTACAAATCCCAGATGTAAGTGATGTCACAATTATTTTCCTCCGCTAAATATAAGAGATAGCTAAGATAGCTTTAACAAAATGCCTGTGTGCTTAGTAGCCTACCAGGTTGTTAGTATACCAGCAATGGGTCTTGCTCGTTCCTTCCCGTCTGATGAAAGGACCAGGAGTGGCTGGATCAAGTTAGCTACCTAGCTAGTAGCAAGCACGTTAGTTAGCATTACAGCCTTAGCCATGTCATTTTTATTAGCCTTAACATTAAGTAACATTAAGTAACCCAAAATGTTAAACAGTAAGAGTAGTAGTAATATTTAGTGAACCCTTTGAAGAGTACTGTCACACCGGTGTGATCATTCTATAATACACCATAGCCCGGGGGAGTAACGCTAACGCTACATTAGCATCGGCGATCTCTTTCTACTTCATGCTATCTGCACAAAGGGTTGACATTAAACATTAAAAAGACCAGGAGGTTCAGAGAGAATCAAAGGCAGGCAGGCAGGCAGCTTTGCATGACATTCTTCTGGACGTGGTGATAGTGAGGGTAGTCAATCCCTTGTTTTGCAAAACAGCAGTGATGGCCATCTTGGTGACGTATGTTGTTGTGGGAGACCAGAGATGTAGTTCATTCAGCGTTTCACACAAAAAAATGTGTTACTTCACAGTTTTACAACACATTTTTTTGTTTTCACTGGCAAAATTATCTTTTAAATTGACAAACATCATATGTGTAATTTGTGGCACAATTGAAACGGGATCGATAGATAATCTTTCTCTCTCCATTGACTTCAATACATAATTTTTCCGAAATAAGGTCCCATGGAGGTCCACCGGAAGGGGAGGGACTTCGCCACTCTATAGGGCGAAATCACGGAGATCATGTGTAATGAGGCGAAAAGTATTAAAAGAGGTAAAAATCACTCCAAGTCTGGGCATGTTGAGAGCTGTACATACACAAAAGAGGAGTTAGTCGGTTCCGTAAGAGCCATTATGCGGGACCGGGATTCTGGGATTTGTAGTCTTTCTAGTTGCGTATTTTTCATAGTCTTATATTTCAACAGTTTTACGACAAACTGTGACTTTTTTTACATGGAAATGATTTTTTAAGATTGACAAACATCATATGTGTAATTCGTGGCACAATTCAAACAGGATCGAAAGTTAATCTTTCTCTCCCCATTGACTTCAATACATAATTTTTCCGAAATAAGGTCCCATGGGTCGGAAGTAGATGGGCGTGACTTCGCCACTCTATGGCATTTCATCACGGCAACACTTAGCTGGGAATCTGCTACTCTGTGCAGCTCTGCTGCATGTGTGCTCCAAAGGGGGCGTGGCCCCATAGCTACTGATCCAGAATCAGCACTTCTCTAACAGGGTTGAAATAGAGAACCGCAGTGACGCTTCGTAAAACCCGGAAGTAAACTTCTTCCGGTTCCTTCGTGAAAAACCAATGCAAATTCTCCATAGGATTTTGGAAAATAGCTCGAAATAAGGTCTGTGGTTGACACACATTTAAGAGAGGGATCATGTTTTGTTCAGCCGGATAATTAATCTCCACATGTCAACCCTACTTTTATAATTTTTTAATCATAAATCTAGTCGCCAAAAGCGAAATGCTAACGTTATGCTATAAACGAACTACAAGCCAGGACAGCAGCAGGGTCGCACGACTTCAACGTCACGCCAACTTAAGATCGTTTCAACTGACTTGCACTGAAACTGCACTTTGAAGACTTTAAATATGTTAACATTTTAAACTGTATACCCCGGTTATCTAGGCCCTTTTTGTTTTGTTTAATGTATACCACGTTTATCTAGGCCCTTTTTGTTTTGTTTTATGCATACATGTCACACTGTGGGAAACGATATTTCTGGATGTATAACACATGTAGAATTTTTGACAATAAAGCTGAATTTGACTTTCACGTGCTTGCATATTTTAACAAAGCTTTTCATTTTAGCCAAAGTGAATTTAACTAGAAGTCATGGCTGTGTCAATTACCAGTCTGATATTGTTTTACAAAGATGACAAGAAGAGTGTAGATAGGAGAGAACCACTACAAGTCAGGACACGTAACAGTGCAGCCTAGATGAAGGTGTGCTTACCGCTGTTGTCAGGGCTAGCATGAGGGACAAGGTTTATAGTGTCGGTGAGTAGTGATAGCAAGAGTACCGTTAACCTAGAGTTAATTTATTCACATTAATTCCCATCAACAAATCAATTGTATGTGTCACATGAAATCTATATTAGGCAAGGCAAGGCAAGTTTATTTATCTAGCACTTTTCAACACAAGGCAATTCAAAGTGCTTTACAAAAAATGAAAGACATTAAGAAAATGGCATTTAAAATCAGTCATTAAAAAGAAAAGCTAATAAAATAAACATTAAAAGAAAAAATACATGGATAAAAGTTACAGTGCAGTCTAAGATATGAATAGTTCAATTAAAAGCAGCGACAAAAAGAAAAGTCTTCAGCCTGGATTTAAAAGTAGTAAGAGTTGCAGCGGACCTGCAGGTTTCTGGGAGTTTGCTCCAGATATTTGGAGCATAAGAATTGAACGCTGCTTTACCATGTTTAGTTCTGACTCTGGGGACAGAAAGCTGACCAGTCCCTGAAGACCTGAGAGATCTGGATGCTTCATCATTTAGCAGGAGGTCAGATATGTATTTTGGTCCTAAACCATTCAGTGCTTTATAAACAGCAGCAGTATTTTGAAATCTATTCATTGACACACAGGAAGCCAGTGTAAAGACTTCAGAACTGGAGCGATGTGATCCAGTTTCTTAGTGTTGGTAAGAACTCGAGCAGAGGTGTTCTGAATCAGCTGCAGCTTTCTAATAGATTTTTTAGTGAGACCTGTGAAGACACCATTGCAGTAGTCCAGTCTACTGAAGATAAAAGCATGGACAAGTTTTTCCAAATCCTGCTGTGACATTTTTTAATCCTAGATATGTTCTTTAGGTGATAGTAGGCTGATTTAGTAACTGTTTTAATGTGACTGTTGAAACCAATAACTAATTTAACCCGCTGACAAGAGAGCCAACCTCCGAAGATCGTGACTGGTGAAGTATTATTTGAATTATTTGAAGTATTAAAGTAACGTGTTATGGCAGGAAAGTTCAATCTGGTATATTCATTTTAATGTCACCTTATATATTCGTGGGTGTTAAATTTGAAAGTACATTTTTACTCTTTAAATAATAGAGAGGCTTTTCATATATTCCTGAAACAATGTCCCACTACTTAGTAATAATAAATTAAAGCAATAGTCTTTTCTTCCACTTTTCATGTGTAGTCAAAAGGGTGGTTTTATGACCTTTGACATCTGCTTTGCAGTTCCCAGCAAGGGTGTGGCCCTGGGTCTCTAGCTTCCTCTGCTAATTGCTAAAACCCGTATTGATTAGCCCAAAGGGAGATGTGCCTCAGATACAAGACAGTTGAAGCCTTGTAGAATTAATGATTTATCTCCTACACATCCTGCAGGCCTTGAGACTTGGGTCACCCAGCAGTAAACAAGATAAACGTCCTTTTGAGCTTATCAATTAAATGTATTCATTCCTAGTAAGCTGACTTTGGGGTGAAGGGAAGTTCAAGGAAGCCATTAAGCCACAAGAACAATTAACTTATGTTGGGTGATTCGGTGACTGTCATGGGACGATGGCGTTTGGATATTTACAAATATGGCTTTCATAGAGAAAAACAGGTGACTGTTGTGTGATAAGATACATGATACGATGTTTGTGTGTGTTGAAGATGTTTAGGGGGAATGAGTATGTGTCCTGTCAAAGAGTCCTCTGTCATGACTCCAAATCATTGATTTGGGGGATCTGCCTGAGGGCAGAGGGACAGAAAACACACACACACACGCGCACACAGAAGCAACATGAAATCAACAACTGCGGACTTACTACTTGGGGTCCCGCCCAGAAGTGAAACCGACCAATGGAATACTGCCAACTCACTGTCTAGCTCGCTCAGAAGTGAACTCTGTGTATAAATGTTGTGATCATTTTGAAGATCGGCGCTCTTGTTTCTGACTGGCCGTTACTGAGACGTGTCTCACACGGTGGTAGAACCTGAGCCCGGACTACTCTGCAGAGTGCTTCGTGATTCGGTGATGTATTTGTATGTTTGCACCATTAAAGCAGATTATTGTTTAACCCTTATCCTGGCTGCTTTGAATTTTTCCTTTTTTGAGAACCCGCTCATATAGGAACGGCACGGAGCAGAGATTCTGCCCCAACAAATGGTGACCCCGACGTGATGACGTGGTGACGTCATGAGTAGGGTTTTTGAGAGGAAAATCAGCAGCCAGCGGACGAATGGTCCGGAGAAGAGGCCTAGAATAATCTCTGACAACTAAAATTAGGATCCTACAATTGAAAGGTGAGCAGACAAGCCTGTTTCTATCGAAGGTCTGTAATTGGCTAAACTAAATTTTAGAGTTGTCAGAGACATATTCCGGTGTCATAGTTGTTGCGGTGGAATATACAAATACATATTTTAGATAGGTAGGAAAGTTATAAAACATAAAAGTGAATCAACGAGGTATGTAAGACGAAAGTGAAAGGCCCCGTACTTTTTTCAGAAAGCCGACGGCTGAAGACTCGTTGGGGGATGTTCAGTGCCCGTTTTCAGACGGCATCCGGAACAAATCTGAATAATAATTCTTTGGTTCATAGGAATCGAAGTTGAGTTATAAGTAAATCCAAAGGAGAGTAACGCAACCTTCAAAAAGCAATTTTGAAGTGACCGGACCTCATTAATCCTTTGTTCTGTGGGGGTTGAATCTATAAAGCCAAACGTCACGATAAAGAGTTCTGTACGCCTGGGTTACGACTCCATGTCAGCGTCACATCGTTGAAAGACGGTGTTGAAGCGCGCTGAGAGGCTCGCTAAACTTGTTGGAATAAACATCGGACAATAAAAGCTGAATAGACTGTACGGGGAATTTTTTCTGTGAATATTTACTGGTAACAAAGACAGTAAGTCAGATCAATAGATACGAAGTCTGTGAATATTTACTGGTAACAAAGACAGTAAGTCAGATCAATAGATACGAAGTCTGTGACTATGTACTGGTAACAAAGACAGTAAGTCAGATCAATAGATACGAAGTCTGTGAATATGTACTGGTAACAAAGACAGTAAGTCAGATCAATAGATACGAAGTCTGAATATGTACTGGTAACAAAGACAGTAAGTCAGATGAATAGATACGAAGTCATAATGAAGGGAACATTTGAACGAGATGGAGCTTGAGTTAAGAGCTTACGAGAACAGTGGGTTCAAGCAGAACAATTGAATAAAAGGATTGCAGAAGTGTTAATTGTTGAAGGAAGCCCCCTTCTCCTAAAAAGGCTGAGAGCTGCAGCGGGGGAGAGAGGGGGGTGTCAGTATTTGTCTGTTAGACCCCCCCCCCTTTTTTCCTCTCGAGAGCAGCAGCAGCAGCCCGGAGTGTGTCTGCTTGCTTTTGTCTCTAGTGATCTGAAGTTGGACTGAAATACATTGAAAATTAACAGATCAATGTGTGATTTGAAGTGGTAGATATATTGAAATAAATAAGAAACAATGATTTGCTGCTATTTAGGTATAGTCTTTGAGAACTGATTGATACCGTTGCATTGCATTGTACATTTTATGGTATTTATCATTAACTAAGGATTGTACTTAATTATACTTCAAGGAAAATTATATTACATACAGTAACCTTAGGGGAAAGTAAAAAGAGATTTACTGAGTATATGAAGTACATTAAGGGTAAGGCTTTATTCAAATTAAATATGATAGGTGGATTTTTCCATCTAGAATACGACATGGAAAGAAGAGAATTTGTTAGACATGAAATAACGAACTCACTGGAAGAAATATATATTGTGAGGTTATTTAGGAGTTGTTATTATATACAGTTACTCTCAGTTGATGGTTGTTTAAAGTAGATAGGAAACTGAAAACGTAAACGATTCACCACAATGGTGTTTTTAAGTTTATGATGAAGGAGTAGAAAGTAAAAAGAAGGTTTTTGTAAATTTGTCAGAGGGAATCTGTTAATGTTTAAGCATGACAGAGGTCCTGCACGAGGTTTTGCTCCAGCCATCTCACACAGTTTCACAAAGGGGTGATTTGTGAGGGGCTGGAGCGGAGGCAGCTGCAGGGTGCAGTGAGACAGAAAGACAGGAGAAATGAGACGGTTTGAAAGAGTAGAGAGAGTACAGGTTATATAGAGTTACTACTATTCTGGAAAATGTCATATTGTTTTATGAGTAACATAAGATACGAATATATTTAATAGATATGACAACAACAGGCTTATCTAGGTTAACAGAAAATTGCTATTAACCAGTTTCAGCTGCAACTATCCTGTCTTTGTTCTAAAGAGAACATACGTTGCATTTATAATTAATATTAAGAAAGTTCACAATTGATACCATTAAAGACCGTTTGGGATTAATAGGACAAGTTTGTCATAAACATTCGTGCTTAGATGGAATAAAAGTGTTGAGAGATGTTCTCAAAAATGGGAGTTTTCACAATGTTTTTAGTTTTTATTGAAACAATTAAGTAATAAGGACAGAAAAATGTTCCGTGATGATTTATTTAGTTTTCAGCTTTAGTAATAATGAAGATTACATTTTGTAATAATTCCTTTAAGTGTTCCAAAAATATATTCATTAACTGTAGTCAGATTACTTGTTTTAAATATATAGCGCTGGATACAGTTAGTTTTGTATTCTGTTACAAATCTAACCATGTTTGTAACACACAACTTAGATAAACAATTTGAAAAGAATAGAATAAGCAAGAAGATTAAAGATGAATCTATAGTGGTTAAGAAAAGTTTTTTGTTTTGCCTATTAACTGAGAACTGAAGTAATGAAGAATAGGAAGACTGTTACCATTAATGGGTTTAACATTCACATGTTTCAGCATTCCTGACCATATAGACACTCAGCTGTTTTATTTTGTAACCCGCTGGGGGAGAGATTTACATTGAGTTTTTCTCAGTAGCTGATTTGCTGTGATTACAGCAGCATTGGATAGTTGTGCGCCACCTTTGGGTTGTACTCTGAATCAGTGTGTTGGTGAAAAGTTGCTCATTACAGAAACAGAAGAACTGTGCAAAGAACGCATCTCTGAGGAGGTTTTGACAGTTTGCTTGTGCCTCGTTGTCAAGGCAACAGTGGTGTGAAGAGGTACTGCAATTTTTGGGGATTTCTGCTGTACAGAGGACAACGTGTGTCTGCTGATTGTATCACATTGATCCAGAGGTCCCTTCCCCCTCAGGACATCCCAATGCCAGAGAGAGTTTCCTTGGAGCCCACTGACCATGGCCGGGTATAGCTTTTTGGGGACCCTGCCACTGACTACAGCTGAAGAGGACAATGATCAAGAGACAGGCTGGTCTCAGTCTGTTCAGACTCTGAAGAAATCATGCAATGATTTTACAGCATAACTGTGCAAGAGTTTATCAGAAGGTGGTGTAGAACGATATACTTAAGCGTTTAGGAAGGGAGGCTGATTGTTTAATGATGGTCTTGAATGCTGAAAAGAATAAAGTTTAATATCCTTGTTTGGCAAACAAGACATCTGATTATTATGTCACACATGATAATCTTGACATAGTGACTAGCTATGGGTAAACGTGTGGACGTTATACCATTATTATCATGAACTAAAAATAAATAGGGAAATAGTATCTGGTTAAAGATGAATGGATTTCATATCCTAGAGAGGATTAGTTATATTGTGAATACTTCACAAGGTATTTACTAATGTATTTTGAAGAACACATAAGAACACAGGTCCAGTTTTGTTTTGTTTCTAGATTAAATTGTCCATTACCAAAACTGTTCAGCTTAGGTCTAGCTTTAGACTTTGATAGTAAAAGAGTATTTAGGCTTATTTTTGTATATCTGACATTTTTTAAATATGTTGGCTATTCACTAGATAGAAAGATGGCATTACTCTCCATTTGTTAAGAACATTTCTGAAGATTAAATATTTGTTTCATTCCTAATATTCCTATTTAGGATGTCATTTTAGAGTAACAAGGCTGATGCTGAAATTGGAAAATATGTTTGTGGTTTGCATGATGTAAACAAAAAAAGGTTTTGTTTGTTCAACCTCCAGTTAGATCTGAAACAGTAATAATGATTGATTTGGCCAAAGCTTAGTTTAACATCCTGATGTAACATTATGAGGTATGTTCACTTCTAAGGGTAAACAAATTGATAAAACTGATTATTGTTATTATTTTTGATTAATTTGGAATGTTAATTCAAAAGGCCGTTTTCTGCAGGTTCACTTAAGAATGCCTTGCATGAACATTTGTCAGGTATTGTGTTTCCTAGGGGCGGTATATTAATAAAGTGTATTGATAATTTGTTTGTTAAACATCTGAAGAAAATGGTGCTGCGAACACGAGAAAAACTTTGTTGCATTGGTTGACATCAACACAATGATGTCACTAGTACAACTCCAGCTAGTAGAATATTAAAGTCTCTGCAGAGCAAGACAAATGGCCAAAAAGACTGAGACCAAATGACCTTTGACCCTGACTGACAGTGTGACTTGAGAAAAGCACTATCAATGACAGACTCTGGGGCTGACCGAACTTGACTTTACAACCTGACAGAGTGAGTGTGAATGTATTTCTGCATGTGATCAGTGCAACTGCATGATTCTAAAACAATAACTAACCGAGCATGTCTTTGGACTAACATATTATTTTGGAGCTCCAAGGGAAACATAGGTTTCCTAAAGATTCTGCAAAAGGGGGAAACCACATGTGACCCGTTTCTAATTCCCACAAGAGTTGGCGGTTTGCAAATGTAAAACTCAAACTAAAATCTAAAGATTCTGTTTCTTTTAGGACTGCCAGCTGGAAATGAACACTTATTTTCCCTGGAGTGTTTACTGTGAAAAATGATGGATGTACTTTTGTGAATAATGTTTGGTATTTTCTTATAACCACTGGTTACCTGAAGGTTTTCTTCCCATACAGGATTTTGTTACACATGTGTACATGTGTAAAAAGGGGGAGTGTGGGATATTTTCATTTAGGGACTGGAAGAAACCTGCCGCCCCAACTCAGATGTTCAATCTGACCATTGATTGACAGTTTTAGATTTAACCTGCTCCATATCTGGGGATAAGATACTGTTTGATTAATGTTGACATGTTTCTAATATTGATTGAGTTATAACAGGTAACACAGATGCAGAATCAGTGGCCAAGGGGCTACTGAGAGAGGTAATTCCAGAATGAAAATGAGAAGGTGAACTGTGATAATGAAAACAATTTTGTAATATTTCAATAGGTATTAAAGTAACTGAGGTTTGAAATGTAGAAAGAACATATTACAGCTAAGTTAAAACATAGTAATGTAATGAGATATAATTTAATTTAGACAACATCTTGTAACTAGCCTGGTAAAGAAGTAAAACTCATAGACTTTTTGGTTTAGATCATTATTGGGATGTACATTTAATTTAAATTCATATTAGAAAGACATTTGATGACAGTATGTTGGATTTCTGTATTCATTTTGTATTCATTTTTTCAGCTTGATAATATCTAAGCAGTGACAGGTAGAAGCAGTCTCGCCTGGAAATTATTCACTTTGTCAGTATCATGATTTTAGTTGTTTTTAATCCATAACATTAGTGTGTTCCATTACCAGAGACATTAGCAGTTCATACTATATTTAGATTTTAAATAGGATCTCAAGGATTTCATTTATAATAACACAGATGCTTGTCAGAAATTCAGAGCTATTGAGATATGTTACTTAGTTCACCTGAAGATGTTTATTAGAATTCTGAAGCGGCCTACCAGGGGTGGGTCAAAGACCTGAGGGCCCAGAAGTCCTGAGCGTAGACTTGAGGGGTGGGTATCAGATTTCTCCACACAGGTTGCTGACGCCAAAAGGGGGACCCGAGGAGCAGGAGGCCGACACAGCGGAGTTCGTCTGGCTGAAGGTCGTCAGGCCTACGTGGCTCAACCCCAGGTTCTCCGGCCTCTACAGAGTGACCCAGAGGACATCTCATGCCGTCCGCCGAGGAGCAAAGGGGGACATCTGGTACTACTGGAGCCAGTGTGCGGCGAGGAAATCACCGGCTAGGACCATGGAGGACATCAGGACGGACCTGGCTATCGTCAACGAGGACATCCCTACAGCAGACGACTCGGAAGCTTTCATCAGCGGACTGGAGGAGAAGGACCTCGCGGACATCCCGACAGCAGACGACTCGGAAGCTGGCGTCAGCGGGCTGGGGGACTTCTCGAGGCAGCAGAGGAGTCTACTTCTCTCTGATCAGATTAATCAGTTCCACCTTTGAAGGAAAGGCCGCATCTCCCCCTCCCTATCAGCTGCCCTTGTTGGCGTTTTCCATTGAGGGGGGGGGGCCTGATGATTCAACAACACGCAAGGATGCTGCTTTCTGGCACTCAGGCAACCACTCTGATAGTTCCTTCACTGACATTGAAAGTTGTGTTCTGTTCCCAAAGGTTTAAGGTTGGGGGACAGACACAGTAGCAAAGAATGACAGTAGTTGTGTTTCAAATATCTTATGTGAGTTGGTCTTGTGGGGTGAGACCAAAAGGGGGAATTGAAGTATTATTTGAATTATTTGAAGTATTAAAGTAACGTGTTATGGTAGGAAAGTTCAATCTGGTATATTCATTTTAATGTCACCTTATATATTCGTGGGTGTTAAATTTGAAAGTACATTTTTACTCTTTAAATAATAGAGGCTTTTCATATATTCCTGAAACAATGTCCCACTACTTAGTAATAATAAATTAAAGCAATAGTCTTTTCTTCCACTTTTCATGTGTAGTCAAAAGGGTGGTTTTATGACCTTTGACATCTGCTTTGGAGTTCCCAGCAAGGGAGGGGCCCTGAGTCTCTAGTTTCCTCTGCTAATTGCTAAAACCCGTATTGATTACCCCAAAGGGATATGTGCCTCAGATACAAGACAGTTGAAGCCTTGTAGAATTAATGATTTATCTCCTACACATCCTGCAGGCCTTGAGACTTGGGTCACCCAGCAGTAAACAAGATAAACGTCCTTTTGAGCTTATCAATTAAATGTATTCATTCCTAGTAAGCTGACTTTGGGGTGAAGGGAAGTTCAGGGAAGCCATTAAGCCACAAGAACAATTAACTTATGTTGGGTGATTCGGTGACTGTCATGGGACGATGGCGTTTGGATATTTACAAATATGGCTTTCATGGAGAAAAACAGGTGACTGTTGTGTGATAAGATACATTATACGATGTTTGTGTGTGTTGAAGATGTTTAGGGGGAATGAGTATGTGTCCTGTCAAAGAGTCCTCTGTCATGACTCCAAATCATTGATTGGGGGATCTGCCTGAGGGCAGAGGGACAGAAAACACACACACACACACACACACACACACGCGCGCACAGAAGCAACATGGAATCAACAACTGCGGACTTACTACTTGGGTCCCGCCCAGAAGTGAAACCGACCAATGGAATACTGCCAACTCACTGTCTAGCTCGCTCAGAAGTGAACTCTGTGTATAAATGTTGTGATCATTTTGAAGATCGGCGCTCTTGTTTCTGACTGGCCGTTCCTGAGACGTGTCTCACACGGTGGTAGAACCTGAGCCCGGACTACTCTGCAGAGTGCTTCGTGATTCGGTGATGTATTTGTATCTTTGCACCATTAAAGCAGATTATTGTTTAACCCTTATTCTGGCTGCTTTGAATTTTTCCTTTTTTTCCGCTCATATAGGAACGGCGCGGAGCAGAGATTCTGCCCCAACACTGGCTGAGGAACAGACTCGGGCGCAGGTTTTCAGGAATTTCTTGGCTTCTCTCCCCCGAGCCAGAAGAGGAACACTGCAGCTTGGAAACACTTACTGTTCCTGAAATTATCAAATCTGTTGGGCATCAGGGACCTGAGGCAATTGTGGCAAGCATGGCATTGTCTGAAGAGCAACAGAGGGCAATTCAGGTGGCTACCACTGGTCAGCGAACCAACCCAAACTGGCATTTGTTCAGGAAAGGAAGACGGACTGCCAGCAACTTTGGAGCTGTCCTGAGGTCAAAGCGTGTGACTGCTTCCTTTATTGCCAGGGTGCTAGGGCAACAACAGGCCCGTGATGGTGTTTTGTCTGTACAGTGGGGGACTATGAATGAATGTGAGGGCGTCAGGGCATTCACCACTGCAACCCAGATGCAGGTCCATGAGTCAGATTTGTGGCTCTCCCTATCAGGATTGTTGGAGGCATCTCCAGATGGTCTGGAAGGGTCTTCCGCTGTGCTGGAGGTAAAGTGTCCCTACGGAGCCAGGGAAATGACAATTAGTGAAGCATTGCAAATCAAGGGCTTCTGTGTCAGTAAGGAAGGAGAAACATTCAGCCTGCGTGAGGAACATCCTTACTGGCACCAAGTGCAAGGTCAGCTTCACCTCACTGCAAGGAAGAATAAAAAAAAAAATTGTGAATTGTTTTTAATTTACATTTACTCGCCTTTGCAATGTTGTGGTTGTTAGAGTGTTAGGTTTCCTGTCAGCTCGTCTGTTGGGAAGATATAAAATATTAGTTTCATGGAAGTCACCCCGTCACATATACTGTAAGAGCATTAAGACATACAGTACATAGGATAAAACAAAACATCTAAAGATATAACCTTGCACTTTGATAAGTCTCGTGAACATTTTCACTATTTTGAAATTTTTATAGATGAAAATTGAACTAAAGAAATAAATGGTAGATTAATCCATATTGAAAATAGGTGTCAGCTGCTACACTAATTATAATAGTTATATTTCTTAATTAATTAAGATAAGATATTACTGTATTGATCCCAATTTGGGAAATGTTTGTGTTGCAGCAGCATAACAAGAAAAACAAAATATAAGTTATTATATATACAAAAGTATGTGAGGGATGGAATATTAAATTGAATATAAATGTAAAATGTACATGTGATTTTACGTCCAAGAGAAGCTATGGAGCAGAGAGTTCTCTGCCAGCCTGAGATGATTTGTTATTAGTTCAATATGTCAAACTGATTTCCCTGACTACAATCTTTAGTTACTTGGTGAAACGTTATGCTGCTTGTACTAATTAGACTTATCATATAAGCCCAACAGATTTGAATAGGATGTATTCATTATCTTTACTTATGTTGCGGTCTTTTCAGCAGCGCCATCTCTAAAACAGCGATACAGTCACTACCCATTATTTACATTTCACCGTGACATGGACAAAAATGTAACGTCAGCTTACCTCATGGCACGAATCCAGACTCTCCTTTGGAAAACTTTGGCCGGGAAACGATAGAACAAGCACGTTTCATGCGAAGACCTGTGGCTGCAACCCGGGGCAAAGCAACAAACCATTGCCTAGCTAACTAGTAGCGCTAGCTTGCGCTAGCTTTAGCTAGCTTTAGCTAACGTTAGCTAACGAAACAAACTGCCGAGTAAAATTGGAAAACACTGGTAATTAATTATTCTATCATTTGTAAAACTACGGTGTTAAAAACGACAATTTCCAAAATACAGATTCTAATGGTCAGATATAGATATACAGATACTAAAGATAGGCAGGTACTTGCTTTCAAGCAGAACACAGGGGAAAACAAATTTAGCGGGAGTGTTTACGTGTTCGGCGTAATGACGTACAACGGCCTCGACAATTTCTGTAGTCCTATTCAGCCACTCGGTAACAACCATCGTTTTTCAGACACGTAAACTCTTCAAAAATCCCCAGTGGGGTCACTGCTGATGTATTTAATGTCGTAGAACAAAACGTGATTCATCTCTTAAATTTGTGTCAACCACAGACCTTATTTCGAGCTATTTTCCAAAACCCTATGGAAAAAATGCATTGCTTTTTGAGGAATGAACCGGAAGTGTTAAAAATGCTAACTTACTTCCGGGTTTTACGACGCGTCACTGAGGTTCTTTATAGAGGGATATGAGCAGAGTTAGGTGTAACGCGTTACAAATCAACAAATTAACGCATTACTTCAATAATATTACTTTTTCGGTAACGGAGTAGTGTAACGCGTTACTTCTATAATTCAGTAATCACACTACAGTTACTAACATTGCCCCGACACGCGTTACTTCGTTACTTTTATAAAATAATCACACTCACTGACAGACAAGAGGGGTCTCCGCCGCAGGTTTGTATACATGTAAACCTACGTAATCTGCGCGATTTGCGCGTCCACATTTAAACGTGCAGTGCTGCATAAACATGGCTGAGTCTTTTCATCTGTAAACTTCCTCAACGGGGCCGCTCGCTGTCTTTTCTTGATTGCTCTCTCACGGGTGAACAGTTCAATGTCCCGCTTCATTGTAGGAATTCTGCCATGTCTCTACCACTTTAGTTTGACCATCTCTGTTACTAAGTTATGGAAAACTAAATAAATAAGTAATTAGATACCTTACCGTTACTGCACTCATAAAGAATGATAAGAATAAGAATAATGCGTCTTGAACAGGTTTCATAATTTGTGTCTTTACGTTTCACAGACTGTTAGCTTGTTTTGGTAGGCTGGTAGCCTATTTTATGAAAGAGCATATCAAAAGAAAGACTTGTGTTATGTCTTCCTTAATGCAATAGTAATTGGGGGTGCAAGTGGAGTCTCGCAGAGGCAAAACTGTGGCGCGCTTACACTGTAGGTGCGCCGCAGTCTGCGTGATCTGCCTGTAGGGAGGGGCGGGCCAGCCCTGCGAGTAAAGTAATGAGTAAAGTAACGAGTAAAGTAACGAGTAAAGTAACGAGTTACTTTATGTAGACAGTAACGAAGTAGTGTAATATATTACTTTTTTTTTAAAAGTAATATGTAATATGTAATATATTACTTTTTTTTAGTAACGACCCCATCTCTGGATATGAGGCACGGCTAGAATGCGTGATCTGTTTGGCATTTTGAGCGAAACACTTCATAGACATGTTTTTTATATATGTATATATCTGAGACCTATAATATACGTATGCCTACTAATTGTATAATAGGAGAGCTTTAAGTTTCATAATTAAATTGCATTTATGAAGGTATCTGATAAAGTGCAGAAGGAGTTTCCTTGTGAACGTACTTTCAGATCAAGCTATGATTTGATAAATAACAAAAAAAATCACCTCTTTCTATGATATTAACTACATTCATATTTCCTGCTCTCCTTTTCATCCGAGCGTTGCTGTTTTTCTTTAAGTAGGAGGCTTAATGTCCTCTCAGACTAATGTCCACCTGGCGCCAAGACTTTCTCACCATTCTCTCAGCCTCTAGGAGTCATCAATATGATGGTCTGTCTGGCTTTCACTGCATTATCTGCTGGCACTCAGACTCCTCCAAGCCTCCAACTGTGCACTGTATGAGATCATGAGGTGGAGATGGGTGGATAACAAATCAGGTTGCATCCAATCAGATTACAGAGAGAATTCTAGAGTGAAGTAAGGTATCAAAAACCAGCTTAGGTCCATAATTTCTCGAACACTTGAGCTTGTTTCTTATTTCATATAAATGATGATAGTTTCTTAATAGAAATGTAAGGCTGTCCCACAGGGGCCGGGGGTGGGGTCTCCCCTGCCAGAGGTGGGAGGTGATAGTCGGCTTGTTAGAATCTGAACAAACGTATGCAGTGACTGCTCATATTTCTAGTTGCAAAGTGAATCACCAAAGAGATAGACAAATAAAAAACAAGATAGCCAAAGCGACAAAAGAAATGAAAAGACCACACAGACATGAAAATCACAAAGTGACACATAACTAGCACAGAGAAACAAACGACCAAAGAGAAATGCTACATTTTACAAAGATATGCAAAAATGACAAAGTACAGTGGCTGACAGGGCCAAATGCACTCCAATGGTATAAAACACTTACATTAGGAGAAATGCGCTGCATTTTCAGAAACAATGCAGATATAAAATGTGCCAAAACACATGCAAATGAAGAAACATATTTACCAACTTGACAAGATATAATTTAGAAAACATTCACTAACTTGACAAAACATGCGCAGGTTGTAAATTAAAGGTGGGGTAGGTAAGTTTGAGAAACCGGCTCGAGATACACTTTTTGTTATATTCCATGGAATGCTCTTAACATCCCGATAGCAATGAATATCTGAAGTGCTTTGACAAAAAATCCATAACAAAAATGTCATCTGTGGAAGCCGTAGTACTGTAAAAAGCACGACCAATCATTGTAGCCGGCCCGGCTAAAATAACTGGATGGCCTACCTGCCTGTCAGCCTTCCATCTGTGCACAAACTTATCTCGTGCCCTCATTCGTCATGTGCGCGTTTGTGCGTGTTGGAGGAGGGGCTCTGTAAGGAAGTGGCAGATTTTTTCCGGCTGTGTATTTTCAAATTCAAATTACCTACCCCACCTTTAAGCACTGCCCAAAGAAAACTCAAAAGAAGCTCAAAACACAAAGGAAACGGGGACACTATAAGATGCTGAACACAGCTGGGTCGGAGCGCTTTTTCACATTCTGGGATAATATAGTTGGCCAAAAGTGTTTTTAAAGCCCTCACTGCTCTCCTTAATTACTGTAAAAAGTCCTTATTGTTATTATTATTGACATGCCTTAAAAATGGCTTATTAAGTATGAAGGCTTCATGGCAGTTTAAATTGTTGAGTAGCAAAAGTTGACTGGTAAGCCAAGTTCAAGGCTTTACCCCTCATTACGTCTCTGCTTACGATTCATTTGAGTAGGTGTGAAGCCTAAGAAGAGTGTGGAGGTTTTCATGTTTTCAGTATGTTGAGATTTATAAGGTTGCAGGGAAATGCCTCATCATTTTCGGTACTTCCCTCACGGCTGCAGAATGGCATTTGCGAAAATGAATTACGGCCCTCTGTGTGACTTAATGGAGGGAGGAGGAGGGAGGGAGAGATAGCTGAGGAGGAGAAAGGCAGGGAGAACGACGGGGGCGTTTTTCACTCATTCACAGGAGTAAATATAGAGCGGGTGGCTTCTACTCCCTTTGTGGCCCTTATGGCAGAAATTTATTATCGTGAATGCTACATTTCAATGTTCGCCAACTATGGTCTCAATCTGCTGCAGTTAAGAACTCTTAGAACTATTATCTTTGTCTGAGGCTGCGTCACATAATGCAGTTCGGCTCTGATGTCCCAATGTCATATCCTCAGACAGGAATTTTGTTATTTTTCAGAAAGTCGGAAAAAATTGTTAAACTCAGGGGCATCAACTAAATGAAATAGAAGCTAATTCTTCATTAAAATCAGCTTTGTGAAAACAACCTAACTTTGAAATTGTCAATGTGTTATTACCTTAGACAAACCACCTTAAATCAAAAGCTTTGTGAATATGCATGTTTAGGAATCTAATCATTTCTGCATTTAATTTATTTCATCTGTATGTTTATCTGACAGTTTCTAATTCCCTATTTACACATCCAGCAGACACTGCATGCATGTATTTGTATTTAAGTCCTGGGAACAAATATTTGTCTTTTAGGCTGCTTGATGTTCACCTTCCCTCGTCAACATAACTGTTAGTTTGCTGTTTGGGAGACAATTCTCTGTGCATTTGTCACTTTAAGATAACTTTTTATCATTTACTTGTAGAAAATATTGAAATTGAAAAAGCAACAAAGCTGCAGAAAGAAGGTTTTCATTCTGCTTCAGCAATATAAGAGATATTTTATTGTCATGTATAATTATTGACCCTTTTACTGTCATATTTATTGTTGATTTTATGTTATGTTTATTATTTCTGCACGTTATATTACTGTTGCAATTATTTGCATAACAGATTCATCTTGTGATTTTTTATCTCAAATAAAAGATTATTGTGTTGATTATCACTTTTAGCCGAGCCGAAGATGACACATTCAGCCACTGGACTTCAACATCAGACATATTTATAATGATAAAAAACTGAGAAAAGCACAAAGACATTATTACTGCAATATGTGCAAATTGTGACCGATATAACTTAATGTCTCAGAGACTCCGTCTTTCCCTGCACTTATTTTCAAGAATTGGGTTGTGAAACAATTGCAGATGACTATAGTGGACCATTTCTCTATTAAGAGGAAGGCAAAATCAATAACTAATTGGGGAGCCATATCTTTATCTCACCATAAGTGTGAGACGATAGCTGGACGGCCTGATCTGCAGAGAACGGTATCCTCCTGTCCTGAGAACAGTCTCTCAGGGGGCGGGGGGGTCCTCAAGTTGGCGGTCCAGCTCGCTTGTCTCATTGGCTCGATGCTTATTGGATTGCATGCCCATTCCCACAGCTCCAGCGGGTCAAATGACTGGGATGTGTAGCTCACGGCTGCTAAGTAGTCTATCGATCATCAGTCAGCTGAGCCTGTGGGTTGATGGGAGGTGCTGCCGCAGACAGTTGGCAGGCTGGTAATGGGGAAAAAATACGATGCATTCCTGCACAGCTGAGAGAGAGGAGTCCATTACAGCAGGAAATCAAGTGGAGGCTACAGTATAACTCAAGTTAATGGGGAAATGCTGTTCTTTACTCAGTTCATACATTCCAATTTTACTACTGTTTTGAAATGTGGGAATACTGTTTTTATCTTGACCACCAGTTTTGTGTTTTATGAATTTTGAGAGTTTTAGGGTTATAACATTTGCCTGTATTCCACTGAAACCAATTTATGTTATAAAAGAGGACATTTAACATTTTTAGAAAGAAAAAGCTGGTAGTACCATATTTATTTTGTGCTTTAAGCAAATTTTCTTATTGAACCCACTTGCCTTACCTTATAGCATGATGAGTAGTTTTATCTAAAATTAAAATATTTGGCTGCTCTTATCTTGTGTGAATGTGAATATGAGTGCCAATACTTTGGAGAAAATGCATCAATAGGCTAGTAATATTACTGATAATAGAGGAATCCCTTAAAAACTGAATAATTTCTCAGTGTTCTTGTTAGTTCCCCATGAATCATATGAGTCATCATGAGGTTATTTTTGGAGGTGGGGTTGATGTTTAACCCAGAAATCCTGCATCTGCTGCGGTGCAGTTTTGAAGCCCTCAGAAGTTGTTTGTAGCTTTTTGTGTAAGACTTTGCTGGCAGTGTGTTGGCATTAGAGTTCAGAAGTGTGTTCCTCACAGGCTCTGAAAAGCTGGGATTTGGTCTGCCGGGACGCTAAATCTGGCTTTGCCAGGCCTTAATCTTGGGCACTATAGGTCACACTGTGACTGCCATACTGTACAGGGGGTAAATATTGCATGTTAATTTGTGTTTGCATGTAAAGAGTGACTATGGGCATGTGTTCATATTATTTCCATTTGCAGGGCTTGATTTGAACATGTGTTTGAGTAAGATCAAGGAAGCATATCTTTAGAAGAAACAGGGGAAGTTGTATTTGGTTTTGTGCATTTAGGAAAACTAGAAGGAGATAATGTGTGATCTAGTTATCCCCAGCATTCATTAAACTGATTAATCGATGTGATGATCAAAAAAAATGTATCCGGGATTTTCCAATTTTGGATCCAATCTAGGCAAGGCAAGGCAAGGCAAGTTTATTTATATAGCACCTTTCAACACAAGGCAATTCAAGGTGCTTTACAAAAATGAAAGACATTCAGACAAAGGCATTTAAAAACAGTAAAAGATAATAAAAGAAACATTCTAACAAAATAAGATTCTATATCTAATTCACCTGCCATATGTTATACAATTTATTGTATTATTTTATTGACAAGAATACCAGAAGTAACATATTTTAAACTCATATAATGTTGTAATAACAGTTAACCGGTCCCATGACATGGCCATTTCTACTACTGACCATAATTCCATCGTTGAGGTCTACTAGAATAGATTTACATTGTTCAATGTTCCAAAATCACATTGGTTTCTCATACAGCATCTCTGTATATTATGTGTATTCACTCTCTGTCCTAAACGGCTTGTTGGAGCTCCTGCCCCCCCCCTCCCTATGAGCCCACTGTGCTCTGATTGGTCAGCTCGCCCACTCTGTTCTGATGAGTCCACTACCGTTACAGCGGAACATCAGTGATTATGTGTTACAATGGCGTTAGCAACCAGAAAATGACACCAGTAATGACAAACAGATGAGAATGCTGCGTGGGGTCTGGGTGCCGTGTTGGCGGGATGCTGCGGGGCTCGCTGCTCCGCCCTTTGAGGCTCGAGGAGTGGACAGTGTGAGCTGGATTACTGGTGTTGTTTCCTGGATGCTGAGTGTGTGTGTGCGGAGATCTGCGGAGATCTGCGGAGCCGCGGCTGAGAAAATATAAGGCTGAGTGAGTGAGTGTGTGTGTGTGGAGCTCTGCGGATTGGTCCATTTGGACCTGGGTATCGTTACGTCACTATACTCAGGAAGAAAGAAATGCAAAAAGAAAAATCTCCAACGAGGCGTTCTGGGGAAGCATAGACAGGTATTTTCTGTGTTAGAGTTTTACTCGCTACAGGGTGTACTTTGAGCAGACCGTTTACATGCAGAAAAAGCTACATAACACACAAGGGGACGGGTAATATCTTCTGCTAAATTATGAACCATGCAGAT
Source organism: Notothenia rossii (assembly GCF_949606895.1). Classification (NCBI taxonomy): domain Eukaryota; kingdom Metazoa; phylum Chordata; class Actinopteri; order Perciformes; family Nototheniidae; genus Notothenia; species Notothenia rossii. Next base: position 21,603,455 of record NC_136906.1, read on the forward strand.
CTCTCAGGTCTTCAGGGACTGGTCAGCTTTCTGTCCCCAGAGTCAGAACTAAACATGGTAAAGCAGCGTTCAGTTATTATGCTCCAAATATCTGGAACAAACTCCCAGAAACCTGCAGGTCCGCTGCAACTCTACTACTTTTAAATCCAGGCTGAAGACTTTTCTTTTTGTTGCTGCTTTTAATTGAAACTGAGCCATTGTGTTCATCAGTAAAGTGGAACTTCTGTGTGAACTATTCATATCTTAAACTGCACTGTAACTTTTTATTCATGTACTTTTTATTCATGTAGGCTACTTTTTCTTTTAATGTTTATTTTATTATCTTTTACTGTTTTTCAATGCCTTTGTCTGAATGTCTTTCATTTTTGTAAAGCACCTTGAATTGCCTTGCCTAATAACCAGAAAAGCATGTCATGGGACCTTTAAATGAAGGTCGATTCTTGCTAAAGCATGTATGAATGATTCACATGTGTATATATGTAGTTTAATATGAAAAATTGATGCCTTTGATTACTGTAAACTAAAGGTGCCCTGTCTAGTTTTGTCTACATTCAATGTTACTCACCAAATCACGTGTAGGGTATAAGACTGCGATCTAACAAATGTTTTGGAAGTATGTTCTGCTGAAATCTTTTGCAAAGCCCATTTCTAAGGATTATAAATACAGAATTGTTTGCGTTACTTTTCCTAGTTTGTAGTCTTCTTCTTCTTCTTCTTTTCTGGCCAATCCTGGCATTTTATCGCCACCTGTTGGTCAGTTTAGTAAATGCTAGTAGAATGGTCAGATAAATAAACAAAAGAACAGTTGGCACCCTCATCGTCATGTGTGTGATTAATATCTGCTAAATCAACCGATTGCTCTATTTTAAATGTGTTTTAAAATTCAGTTTGACAGAAAATCTGATTGTAAAAGTCAAGAAGTATAAAGGCAAAAAAACAAGGTATGATATGATTTAAAGGTGCTTAAGATGGCTTGGGGTCTCCGCAACCTCAAAAGCACAATATAAAAATACTACTTATCGGTTTCATCCTAATCTATAATGATGATTAGTGACAGGGAGAGGCTGTAAAAGATACAGAAATGCATTATAATTAAATAACGGGAAATGTAAGCAGTATTAACAAAGCCACCAAAGATGAGAAACATAATCGTTGTGTTTACATTAATTTATTTGCATTCACACACGCACACACACTCATTCTGTGCCAAAGATATTCAATTATTTACATAGCCTTTACACACTTAAATAGCGCACTGTCTCAGACACACAAGGATAAATATATATTTAAGAAATGTCAAACTAAATGTATAAAAGTGAAGGTTGGCACATCCATAAGACAAACTTTATCACCAGCTTTGCATATTTCCTGTGTCGAACAGACTATTCAAACAGGCACATTTTGCAAATGCAGCTTAAACAAATACAGAGAAAATTTAGCTGAAGAGGTGATAAAATAAATCCCTTTAAAAATACCCAGAACAAGAGATCCAGCCCCTTTAGTCTTACAAGATTAATTTGTCTAAAAAATCATCATACACATCAGAAAAGTGTCAATAAACCCAATATTTAAAGTACGTTCCATTCCAGGCTAACCATTGGTCGTAAACTTAACATACACTCTAGTGCAATTATCAATATAAGAAGCTTCATTTATAAAGTCAACATGAGGATTTCTTATAAATATTAAAAAGTCAGATTCAGAAGAAAATGTCCCTGAGCAACAGTGACACCTACTGGTTATAAGTCGCAACATTCAGCTTTCCCAAAGAACCCAAAACCTCAAATAAAAATGTTATGAAGGAAAATCTTTGGTGGCTGTTTATCAATAAAGAATTGTTCTTACTCAAAGCAAGTTCAAGAACGGATACATTTTCCTGGTCCTGTATACCCAGAGTTTAAATCAGTGGCTTCTCTTTGATCCGTGTTCCTCATTTTCACACAGATGTCCTCAGTTTTTACAGCCTTCTCCTGGTAAGAAGTAGGGGTTCTCATGTCCTTGAACCAGATAGGAGTAACGAGAGGGATTTTTACCTGTGAAGGTGTTCATTCCATCTGGGTTGAGATCGTATGATCCTGACTGAAACATCAGTGGAAACAGTCAACATGTTAGTATCTTTCAGAGAAGACATATATACACAAACACCCACCAAAGCCAAGCACACATACACAAGTAACCCTCACCAATATGCAGTGAAAATTACTACTCCCCCACCTAGCATCAGCTGAGGTTGAACTGTCACTCACTACATTAACATGTAGATGAAAGCACACAGCTTTCCACAACAATCAGATTCTCATGAAGCTCCCCATCACCCCGGGAATCCTTCCACCGTTATTCTCACTCTGTCTAAATCATCAGCAGGGGGAACCAAGGCAAATCAGAAACTAAAAGCAAAGCCATGCCTTACCTTTTTCCATCCTTTGTGCTTCGGATGAAACCCCTAAAGCAACATACTGGGAGTCAGGCAAAGCAGGGAGCATGATAGGGAGCTATGTGCTACCACTATAAATATACATTCTGGATGAGTGGGTTGAACATTGTGATGTGGGTAGGACTGATAACATATCAGCAAAGCATCAAATCTGTCTCTGAAATGATGAGATGATTATATACCCAGTGAGCAGGGATGTGTTGATTTGCAGGTAAAAAATATCCAGGTGTTTAGGGCTAAGACTGAGTTAAATGTGTGTACAACAAAACATGTTTCAGCGTATCTAGGGTAGCAACTACAGCCATTGAAACAATATAAATGTTTCTAGAAATGTCTAATTAAGCCTGATATTCACCTCACCTAGATGTATTTCTTTCCTGTAAATTATCAAATCTATGCTCATTGGGTTGAAAAGCAGATGCAAAATGGATGTAAGATGTTGGGGCAACATTGAGCAAACTAAAGGCTGATTTAGTGGTGATCGAAACTATGCAAGACTGTGAGTTTAGGATTATTGGTAAGTGATTGATAGGTGTGATAACTCACCAATCCATTGGTTTGATGCTTTTTGGCACGAGCGCTGCCCCCATCCGTCATCTCTATGGGGGTAGCGGCATCCCAGTTAGAGGTGGCTCGGGGGATGGGGGTGATGCCAGTGGGCCAGGGATGGTTTAAGTCCCCTGATGAGTATGGACTGCGACTGAGGTCTGGCTTGCTATTTGAGCTTCGCATACTGATGTACAGATAACAGAAAATGCAAAATGGTCATGCAATAATACTTTTCTTTGTTTCCAAAGCTTGTTTGAATTATTCCTGTGTCACAGAGCTACACTGTTGTTCAAAAACTATAAAAAAAATGATATACTTTTTTTTCTTTTTTACCACCAACGTGTTGTAAGTACACTGAAAGATGGAATGAATTGCAAATATATTTTTTACAAATAGAAAAATATATAATATCACCAGCCTTATCAAAAGTGATGCTGTAACAACAAAACAAAACAAAAACACTTTTTAACAAAAATAAACTCTACTTTTCTGTCTTTTGACATGAATATTACCCAATGCGTTTTTTCTGAATAATTACAGGGCTAATGTTGTCAAAGTGTATGTTAAGGACTTTTTTATATATATCCTTACCGGAAGCAGTATATGAGCAAAGCCAGCAAAAGGATGATGAGAACTCCTCCCAGTACACAGGAGATGACCACCACTGCCAGCAGAGCAGCTGTAAATACACACATAAAGACATTTAGATGTTTACGGGTCCACACATGACTGTTGCTACTGCATTGTTTAGTCCTTTGTTACTCACAGTCGTTGCAGTTGAAGCCAGCATATCCAAATGCACATCTAAGAGACAAAACAGAGCGATTGAACACAATATTAGTTGAATATCAATTAAGTTTAGCATTGAATCCACATGGGGGAGCCACCTACACATCCACATGTCCCAAACATACAGTAATACACAGACATCCCACCCCTGCACATGCTAAACATACCCTTTAAACAAAATGTATACTCACGGTTGACACGTGTCTCCCACTGCCCTCTGCCCACTTGGACACGCTATAAAAGAGAAACACAATGATTAAACAAACAATCAAACAAATGCACGCACACACACACACAATGTTTTTACAAAATTAGAATGAAATGTGAACATAACAAGATACAGTTTCCCACTCAGAGTCACGGTAGAAGGAGATGTACAGTACGGCAGGCTGCACACGCAATGAAAGCATGAACATAATAAAAGCCTCTTCATGGAAAATTTTAAATAAGCACATAATGGTACATTATGTCTTTGCTGGGAAAGAAAATGCATGCAGCATTTGTCGTTCTTTTACTATGCCTAGAGCTCATCTCCTTAGTCACAACCCTCAAAAGAAAAAGAAAGAGAAAGATGTGATTCTTCAATGTGTTTCCTGGGAAACAACCCCCTATTAAAAAGAAGTAAATTAGAGAGATAAATAAAGTAAGGGTCAAGTGTCGACATAGAGAAAAGACTACCACTCTTGACCTTGTCTCTAAGTCTGGCTCCCTGTTGTTTCTCCCTCTCATTCTCACACACAAGTATTTCACTGAGGATAAGAAGGCTCTGTTACAGTTTTCTAAACTGAAGCGCAGTTTTTAAGACTTCACTTCAGCTCTATTTGGATCCAGGAAGCACTCTTACGTAAACATTTTTTGTTTTTACATGAGGCTTTAATAATCCATAATTGGGCAGCACATTGTAAAGTGTACTTTTTTTTAACATGACAACATAAATGCTAAAGTATGTTGTAGTCTACTTACTGAAACCGAACACTAGTCAATATGAGAATAAAGCATATTTAGTAGTTGCTTTGACCTTTACAGCTGCTGTTTGAGTACAGGATAGAGATGTAGCCCTCTCTGCAGGAACACAGAGGCCGGCCGTTTGTATTTGTGCACATTGTAGTTGAGACCTCACAGGGTAAGGGTTCCTGCAAACACAGGTTTGTACCTAAAACAGAAGATTTTAAACAAATGTAAGAGAAATACCTTTCTTCTCTTCTTTAATTAATGTAGCCTGTTACTAACACTACTTACCTATAAATGTAGCATTAGCCAATAATGTATTTTCTGGATCGGCTATAATAGCCTCTTGAATGGCCTGATCAACAGACTTTTGAGTGGTGTTGGTGTTTTCAAAGATGTTATTTACAATTGCCTGCACACTTCCTGGTCTAAAAGAATATAGAAATGCATCAAAATATGTTAAACTATTTTTTTTTTAATATGGCATATAATATTTAGCAGTTGGAGATGAAAAAAATACTTACTTAAGCTGCACAACATCAGACTGTTTATACCCCGGCTGATTCTTCAGAGCATTTCTGAGCTGTGCAACCGAAAAAGCATGTGGTTAAAGTACTGTAAATAATGTGTCAAATAAATTCTAAATGCTTTTGTGGGATCCCAACCTACCGTTGCTGAGATCTGAGACGCCGTCTCATGGAATATTACAGAGGACCTGTTACTCATTTCATTTTTAAATGTCAAGGAGGTGAGATGAAGCTTGCCTGAGAAAACTTGGGCTGAATGAAGAGGAGAGGAGAAAATAAGGTGGAAGCTTCACCACCAACAGCCTGTCATGATTTGTATTTTAGGCATTTCTCATCTGACCAGGCAATAAATGTTATTATGTTCTTACCTTGTGCACAGCGGCCATTTACCAGGAAGCTACCAGAGAGACACTGACAAGTGCCATTTAGACAAACGCTTTCAAGTGGGCATGGGACGGAAGGACACACTAATGGAGAAAAATGGTTTGTTAAAAACTAGCCATCAGATTTTTTTCTTATGTGAACTGAGTTTGTTTAACCTGAAATAACTTGAAGAATTTACATAACATTGAAATAGTTGTTTTTATGATATTGATTATAGCCTTGTAATTATTGAATGCAACAAATCAGCAAAAGTTTTTTTCTCATTTAAACCGCTTTAGCAACAAAACATTGAAACAATCACCTCATCAATTTGGATTCTTGTGTATGCAGGATTTAATTCCAACCAAGAAATAGAATACATTTGGTTAGTGAGGTAATTGATGAAGTTCTGCATCACCAGGAACTTTTGGAAGACACTAACCTATGACTGGAGGGGTGGGTGGGACTGCTGTGGTGGAGTTAGTGGTAGTGACTTCTGTTGGTCGCAGGGTGGTGTCAGTGATGATGGTGCCTGTACTGATGGTGGAGGTGGGGGTTGGGAGGGTGGTGGATGAAGCTGATGCATCACCAACTGATGGTTCAGGTGATTGAATCATAGTGGTATATATGGTCACTGTAACATTCAAAGATATGTGAAAATCAGTTAAAGGATACAGATAAGAGAATATCCAACCGAGCTAGTTAGCAAAAGTTAGCATGCTAAATTAAAATGGTGAACATGATAAAAAAAAACTCATTAGCATCACCATGCTATCATTGAATACTTTTGAGCAGCAGCAAATGGAGTTGAGCTGAATCCTTCAGTGTAAATGAGACATTAGCCTTATCAACTAGGCCTATAGGAAATGTGTTTAAAGATAAAGGTTAAATCGCTGTTTCATTCAAAAATCTGCATTGAGAGACCTGAAAACCTGGCAAACTGATGGAATATGCAGCCTAACTCCTGGTCTTTGCTGAATTCCTACTACTGCATTTTACAAAGTTTACTTTGTAAGAATGAAATAACACAAATCAACACTCATCATGTTGTTGTTCCTACCTCCTGGGTTTGTTGCTGAGGGACTAAGGGTGGTAGTATTTCCAGTGGGGGCTGCAGTGCTACTGCTTGGGGAAGTAGGGAGAGAGCTGGAGGTGGTGATGGAGGTAGGTGAAGAGGGTTGGGGTCCGGCTGTTAGGTTTGGGTTTGTGGTGAAAGGGGAGGGTGAGAGTGTGGTGGTCATCACAGGAGTCTCAGGAGAGGTGTTAGTAGAGTTTGTTAGTGTTGCTGTAGTCAGCACAGCTGTCGAGCTTTCTGAAGCTTCTGTAGGAGTACTTGCTGTGCTTTTGCTTGTTTGTGTGGTTGCTGGAGTTGTTGTGATGTTGCTCTGCTGTGTTGTAGTTGTAATGAAAGTTGTACTGTGGCTGGACTGTGTAGTCTTTGTGATTGTAGTTGCGGTGTTGCTTGTAGTTGATCTAATTGCAGTTGTGTCGTTGATTGTAATCGACGCAATGGTAGTTGTGTCGTTGATTGTAATCGGCATAATTGTAGTTGTGTCACTGCTTGTAATTGGCATATTGGTAGTAGTGTCGTTGCTTGTAATTGGTATAATGGTAGTTGTGTCGTCGCTTGTAATTGGTATAATGGTAGTTGTGTCGTCGCTTGTAATTGGCATAATGGTAGTTGTGTCGTTGCTTGTAATTGGTATAATGGTAGTTGTGTCGTTGCTTGTAATTGGTATAATGGTAGTTGTGTCGTTGTTCATAATTGGCGTGTTTGTAGTTGTGTTATTGCTTGTGATTGGCGGATTTGTAGTCATGTCTCCGGTTGTAATCGCCGCAATGGTAGTTGTGTCGTTGCTTGTAATTGGTATAATGGTAGTTGTGTCGTTGCTTGTAATCGGTATACTGGTAGTTGTGTCGTTGCTTGTAATCGGCATAATTGTAGTTGTGTCGTTGCTTGTAATTGGTATAATGGTAGTTGTGTCGTTGCTTGTAATTGGTATAATGGTAGTTGTGTCGTTGCTTGTAATTGGTATAATGGTAGTTGTGTCGTTGTTCATAATTGGCGTGTTTATAGTTGTGTTATTGCTTGTGATTGGCCGATTTGTAGTCAATTCTCCGGTTGTAATCGCCGCAATGGTAGTTGTGTCGTTGCTTGTAATTGGTATAATGGTAGTTGTGTCGTTGCTTGTAATTGGTATAATGGTAGTTGTGTCGTTGCTTGTAATTGGTATAATGGTAGTTGTGTCGTTGCTTGTAATTGGTATAATGGTAGTTGTGTCGTTGCTTGTAATTGGTATGATGCTAGTTGTGTCGTTGCTTGTAATTGGTATAATGGTAGTTGTGTCGTCGCTTGTAATTGGTATAATGGTAGTTGTGTCGTCGCTTGTAATTGGTATAATGGTAGTTGTGTCGTTGCTTGTAATTGGTATAATGGTAGTTGTGTCGTTGCTTGTAATTGGTATAATGGTAGTTGTGTCGTTGTTCATAATTGGCGTGTTTGTAGTTGTGTTATTGCTTGTGATTGGCGGATTTGTAGTCAATTCTCCGGTTGTAATCGCCGCAATGGTAGTTGTGTCGTTGCTTGTAATTGGTATAATGGTAGTTGTGTCGTTGCTTGTAATTGGTATAATGGTAGTTGTGTCGTCGCTTGTAATTGGTATAAGGGTAGTTGTGTCGTTGCTTGTAATTGGTATAATGGTAGTTGTGTCGTTGCTTGTAATTGGTATAATGGTAGTTGTGTCGTCGCTTGTAATTGGTATAATGGTAGTTGTGTCGTTGTTTGTAATTGGTATAATGGTAGTTGTGTCGTTGTTTGTAATTGGTATAATGGTAGTTGTGTCGTTGCTTGTAATTGGTATAATGGTAGTTGTGTCGTTGCTTGTAATTGGTATAATGGTAGTTGTGTCGTTGCTTGTAATTGGTATAATGGTAGTTGTGTCGTTGTTTGTAATTGGTATAATGGTAGTTGTGTCGTTGCTTGTAATTGGTATACTGGTAGTTGTGTCGTTGCTTGTAATTGGTATAATGGTAGTTGTGTCGTTGCTTGTAATTGGTATAATGGTAGTTGTGTCGTTGTTTGTAATTGGTATAATGGTAGTTGTGTGGTCACTTGTAATTGCTGTAATTGTAGTAGTTTCGTCGCCTGTGATTGGCGTGTTCGTAGTTGTGTCGTTGTTTGTGATTGGCGTGTTTGTAGTTCTGTCGTTGGTTGTAAACGGCGTAAGTGTAATTGTGTCAATGCTTGTAATTGGTGAAATGGTGGATTGTCCGTTGCTGGTGCTTGTGGTTTGTGTTCTAGATGTCAATGTGTGATCTGAAGCAGGTGTGGTGTTTGAATTTGTGGTCTCACTAGTGTTGGTGGGTTGGCTTGTCTCAGGGCTTGTAGTGGACAGCGTTGTACTGCTGGTTGGAGCTGATGGAGAGTCAGTTGGGCTGCCGGTGGTAAAGTAACTGTCATTTATGGTGCTGCTGACTGCTGCTGTGGAGGTACTGGACTCAGTAAAGGGCTGGGAGAAGGTAGTCTCTGCATGGGTGGAGTCTGGTTCCATAGTAGTAGATTCTGCAGTGGCATTTTCTATAGTTACAGTAGCTACTGAGGCTGTGAAGTGCTCTGTAGTGGATGGTGGTGAAGTTACAAAACTGCTGGTTGAGTGACTGCTGCTCGGATTTGAACTTTCAGTTAAGCTCATGTGTGATGTTGTAGGACTGGTGGATGTCTTATCAATCATTCCTCCATCGGTGGAGACATTTTGTGTGATGGGATCTGTTGTTGTCATTCCTGCAAAAAAAATAAAGCACAAAAAGAATCAATGTGTGCTGTACAGCATTAGAATAAGAATATAGAGGTGGTGGATTATTATAGGTCTGCTGCTGCTGTGTGGTGAGATTGAACCAGACATCTCTGGCAAGATGGTGCCAGGTAGCTCACCTTGTAAAGTAGGGGGAAAATGACTAAGGCTGAGTACTTACTATAGCTGCTAGTGGCCCTTTGCTGGCGGTACATGTCCTTCCCCCTCTCTACCCCTTTCCTGTGTAACATTAGAGTACTGAATAGTAAATTAAATAAAAAAGCCCCAAAAGTACATTTAGAAAAAAAACAACTGTGGACCATAATTTAGAAACAATTAGCCAAAATACACTAAAGTGCTCCAAAGAGATGAGAGATACTGAGAGTTGATTATGCGGGTCGTAACGACAAGCAACACCTTTCACATACAAGTAATCATTTGATCCATTGTTAACATACAAATACTCATTATAACTGCATTAAGCTGTGTAACATCCATATCACAGTCTAGCAGCTTACGATATGCATGCTAATTACTGATGAAAAAAAAAATGCATTAATTAGCATATTTCCATGTCAATATACTAATATAATCACATGCTTTCATTAACATCAAATGGGAACCTTGAACACTAGCTTAGTGTCTTTCTAAAGGAAGCTTGCTGTGTACTGTGATGTTTGTGTAATTTTATGATTTTACTCAAATGTGCCAAATACAAACATATTTGTCCACTATAATGACAGGAGGTAAGAAACAAAAGTTAATTTCCCCCAGTACTGCTGCTGTTAGTCTTTAATTTATAAGAGGACAACTTTTCCAACATGTGATATTGCAAAAATCTTAGTAGTTTCAGCTCTGATGACAGACCGTTAAATGTATATTTACATTTTTATTTACGAGATTGTGTCTTGAATAAACATTTAACATTGGGTGCGCATAAGTAGACAAAAGGTGTGATTCGGCAGTTAAAAAAACAGGTAAATGTTTACAACACAGAAATCAAAAGGTCTGCCAACTTAATTTGAACTTCTTAAAGGAAAGAGCTGCCTTCAGTGTGGTGATGGGAGGCCTGTTCCCATTTAGCCTGCTCCCATTTAGCCTGATCCCACTCTCCGTTTTGTATTTATGAGGGAAGAGAGGGGGCCAGAGGGCAGCTTCACCAGCCGAACAAACAGTGGGAGCTGAATAATTGCATTGAATAGTTATATTCTAAACCCGGATATATGACTGTCAGGTGGATGCCTTGCACAAAGAAAAATGTCCAGGAAGTAATTGCATATTGTAAGAATAACCAACACAGATATTACACCTTGGGCGTGATTTGGATACTTTCTGTGTACACTGCCCTTTGTGACCTTATCTCTTTATCGTTAAGTATCATAGACTCATTTCAAAATGAACCACCTTGTGACGACAATGACAAATCGAACATTGGGAACAGGAATAAGATAGTAAGAAATCAACAATGATTGTGGAAAGTTGGGAAATACATATAAAGTCTCATATAAAAATAGTTGTAGTGTTCATACAGTCAAGGAGTGGCAGTGAAGTAGTTCTGACTACATGTTAAGTAGCATAGCATGAGATCATTGCTCTAAAACACATGTATGAATGTATGACTCGTTGGTCTTGATTAAGACTTAAGGGAAATAGACTTATCTTACTGGATGACCGAAGATCAAGATTAAAACCTCTTCAATCAGATCCAGCCAGCGCTGTCTTTATTAGCCCTGTGTTACATTTTAGAAGAGTAACAACTCTGAAGACTTTTTTAAGGAATTACTAAATTGTAGGTCAGGCATTTTATTTCATCCCTGCATACTTTACATTCTGTAAAATGTCAAAGGTCAACGTTTTTTCTGATTCTTAAAAGAAAACTTTGAGCAGTTATTTAGATTCCTGGTGCTTTATAAAAACTGGGCAGCCAGCTCTAGTATACTCTCAATCTGTCAATCTGTAGATTTAGCCAGGTGTATGTGGTTGTGTGTGTGTGTGTGTGTGTGTGTGTGTGTGTGTGTGTGTGTGTGTGTGTGTGTGTGTGTGTGTGTGTGTGTGTGTGTGTGTGTGTGTGTGTGTGTGTGTGTGTGTGTGTGTGTGTGTGTGTGTGTGTGTGTGTGTGTGTGTGTGTGTGTGTGTGTGTGTGTGTGTGTGTGTGTGTGTGTGTGTGTGTGTGTGTGTGAAAGTTAAAGTCATTTAATGTGAAGAAAATATTGTGATAACTACAGAGTTTACGATTGTTAATTACTAAAGTAGAGAATCCCACGCAAAGTTTACGAAGGTAAAATCCTCCCCTGTAAAAACACAATAATCATTCTTACTCTCTTCTCTTTGGCTAACACAAAAATGACTCCTGAAATTAAAAAGTTCTCATAAAGATTAAAAACAGAAGCTCACTCCAACAGACGGATGAAAGTTGGTACCTTTGATTTAGTAACCCAAATTGCTATATTGTTCTAACCATATCATTCAAGAAGAGAGAGAGATAAATATCTTGGCAGCATTGATGAGTTGTGAAATCCAGTGAAATCCCAATCAGTAAACTAGTGTCACGCTTATCACCTACTTCTTTTGCAGCACGATAACAAGTAGGACGCAACAGAGAGGAAGAATGGCTTTCGTTTGAAGTCGAACACGACCAGTGGAAAACAAATATGAGAGTTTGTTTAGGTATGTTGACATACTAAAGTTTCCTAGAATATTATTAATCTAGATTCTTGATATGAGCATTACAATGTCATTAACAATGAGTAAAGGCTGAGTTTTTTTTCCATGTAGCCTTCACATGCAATGATTGCTGGCTAATTGAAGAAGGCTAAAGCTGATATGATATGTATCATTCTGAGGGATTCCTGATATACCAACAAGTCATACCTAAAGTAGATAATGATCGTGAGAAAATGTTGAGTCTGATTATGAAAACAAGTGATGAACAAAAGCGAAATAAGAATATTAGCTTGCATGGCATTAATATTAACAAAGAAAAAGGTACACTCTATTGCTTCCACTTTTAAAGGTCAGTGCTGCTTCTCTATTTCCATTTACATAGACATTTGAGCCCAATACAACATACACTAAATCAAATGTGAAGTTTTACAGATAATCTATGACAGCCAAAGAATGATACAACAAAAGATACAACAATTTACTTTATGTCCAAACTTCAACACATGTCTTAGACTTAGACTTAATCAGTAGTCAGAGGCCCTATTCCTTTTTTTGTCTTTCACAGGGCTGATAGTCAATCTTCTGTTATTAAAGAATTTGGGTTACCCCAACTGGAAAAGCAATGAAACCCGTATGAGACAGTGTAAACCGACAGTTTGTGTACTATACTTGAAATAATGGAGTTATTAAGAGCACACTTTGCATTGCACGTCTCACAAAAAGCCTTGTCTCTAAGGACTTATCCTACAGCCGGATAATCCCCTGCAGACACAAAAGGGATGACTGGGTCAGACCAGGTGACAAGTGGGTCTAAGGTCGGCATGCAAACATGTATTCAGAAGGATGTGGATAAGAAGATCCGGCTCTACTAACCTTTGGTCCAACATTCTTCTTTGGTATGACAATCTCTAACTGTACTGAAGCCCCCTAAAGCTGCCACGCCTTTCCACCTCTGTCTTTCTCAGCATTGACATCAAGTAAGGTGTATTTGTTGCCAAGGAGATGTATGTTTCTAGCTGTTGAAGCCAACAGTCAGAAAGACGTTAGTGTTGATGCTTGTGTTGCAGTGCAGTGCCGCACTTCAGAGGATTTCTATTCATGTAAGACAATAGCACTCCTGTGTAGTACCTGCTCAAAAAGTGACTGTCAGATCCAGTTTCCCAACGCACACCCTCAACTTCCCGTTTACACTGCCACTACTCCAGAGCCTGTATTCATTACACACCATGATGATTCCTGTGAAGTACGGAGAGCTGTAGACAAAAATGATCCTGGCATCTCAATGTTGCGTTAAATATTTTTGAATGTTTATTGTTAAGATTAGGGGAAAGTGCATTCTTGAAATAGTTTTTCTCTTTAACTAACAGCACTGCAAGGAGGATGGCCCTGATTCAAGAAGGCACACAGAGCAGAAGATGAACTGAAAGGGGCAGTCGGGAAGAGCTTAAGGCCAAAGGCAGCATCTCATTAGGAAACAGGCGAGTCATGTGAAGAGCTGACCTATAGAATGTGTGTCTCAGAAATCATGCAGTATGACTTCCGAAACAAGCACTTAAGGTCCTTTTGCCAGCTAATGAGAGTCAACAATTATTGCATACTGCTTCATGACCTCCTGTTATTTAATGGTGCTCATCGTGGGTTAAAAAAAAAGGCATGGTAGACCAACAGATACACACAGGTCAGTCTCCTTAAGGGGAAAACAGTCCTGAGGACTGTTACATCAAAGCGACACAGCCGGTCACCAGGAGCGACCTCACAACACTGAGAGGAAGCTTTTATTTCCCCCCCCTACAACAGCCTGTCATCCAGCTGTGCCCCGTGTCCACAGTCCTGATCAGAGGATATACTGGTGCAACATATGGTGAAGGTGAAAGGCTGGGCAATGTGCGGGTATTATTTGTATTGTATATCGATATATTGACTCAGTAAGAGCTGCATGGTAGATTGGTTGGATGTGTTGCTTTGTTTCATGTGATTGGCGCTTGTAGTATCTTTAGGCTTTATAAAAAGAACAAGACATTTGATCATGATCCCATGGGCTTTATAAAATGGTGATGCCCATTAATACCTATTTTTCTCACAATCTAGGTCATGGAAATACTCAGTACCTACAGTCAAAGGCTGGGGGGTAGAAAAGAAAAAGAGGAAGGGAAGGTCTTAAAACCATAATCAAAGCCAGCTGTTGAGTGAATTCACTGATTTCTATGGGATTTGTGTGTGTTTTGTAAGCACAACAAACTTTAGCTATGGTTCTTTAATTTATTAATAATTATTTAGAATATTTCTAGAAAATATCTTTTTAATGTTGTACAATTTACAATTTGAGATTTCTAGAAAGGATTGCCCAACTTAAACAAGAAAGTGTGAATTAATTGATTCAGTATTGGAAACTATATATATTAAAATTCATGTTTTCATATTGCTTGCTTTTTAAAAATACTATTATTGCTTGTTCAGCTTAACTACTGTGTACTTATTTATAAGGAATGTCACAAAAACATTGAATAGTAAATTGTTAACATAAGGTGTTAAGAGTACTGCCTTTATTAAATCATCCCACAATTGTGTTTAATGTCAGTTAGATAATCTGATCTATCAATATAGAGACATGGGGTGTATCTTTAAAGTGGAGAAATAAAGCTGACTGAGCAAATTAAAGTGCCACACTCTTCGTCCTGCTAGGGAATTGCTCTCTTTATCCCATCTGGGAAAACGTCATCTTGGCTGAGACTGACAGCTCTTCCTGCTGCCGGCGAAATAGGCCTGATGCACAATTAATATTGCAATCTGTAGCACAGCAGACAAGTTCAAAGAAGTTTAGCAGATATCTCTCTCTCTATTTATTCCAGCTGATAATGTAATACTGTAGGTACTTATGCTGTTCCCCTCCCCTCAGAGGGTACCCAGTTTAAGTCCTCAATAGGACAAAGCAGACCCAAATTAGCTCTCTGTATCTGAGCAAGCAGGGGTCTTACTGTAACACGGATGTAACAGATGGCCGCTCCCTGACTGGAGCAGGGACTCTGCACATATCATATCCAATTAAATCTCTGCCAGCACATGCTTTCCAATTACAGAGTGAGATTTACTGCCCCAGAGCAGGTCTAATCCAACAGGAAGCAGCAAGGACGCAGCGACACAAGGAGAAAAGACAGGCAGGAAACAGCAACAAGTGTGCATGAGAAGTGGAGGTAGAAACAATACGTGCTAGGTGAGAGTCAATCAAAAGAGGAAGATGAGATAAACAAAAACAAGATCAGGAGGAACTGACTGGTACAAAAACAATGCTTGTGTTCACTGAAACTAAACATGGTTTGTACTTCTCCCAATCTTGAAGAAGGACTGAGGGCCGAAACGTCATCTAAACAAAAGAAGAAAGGCATAGCGAGCCAAAAGGTGCACATTTGTTTTCCTTATTTGTACTTCCTTGCTCCGACTGATAGAATATAATAATCACCACAAAAGGTGTGGTAATGTTTGTGAGCTAAAATGATAAAACAATGACTTGATCAACAGAACATTTTGCGGAAGCTATTTTGATAGTGGAGTAATTGTTTCTGTCACTTGGAAAAAATACCAAATGTTCTTTTGGTTTTGTGGCTCTACTGTAACAATTTGCAGTTGTTCATTGTCATATATGGGAGTTACATTTAATATCTTGTTGTTTAAACTGTAAGACAACACAGACAAATTAAAGACATTACCATGGCCTCTTTCCATAGAATAAGCGTTTATCTACCTATTGATCAAGTAAATCAAATTGAGATTTATTGATATTTAAAATAACCATTAGTTGCCAACCGACATGAGCCTGTGTCCTTTCACATTCCTACAACTGTCAGTTAACTCCTGAGCAGACCTTGCATGCTCTAATCATGACTTAACGATGACTAACCAGCAGAACATGACACATGATAAGATGAATGTGATCTGAGAGAGGAAACAGCCACGGTGAGAAAAGAGAGAGCAGAGGAAGCCATTAATATGCTCTGCTCCTCTCCCTTGGAGATTTCTTACAGAGGGCAGAAGAAAATGTGGCGCCAGAGTCAGAGGAGGAGGAGGAGGATTGCCAGCCTCAGGAGGTCTCTGCATCTGGAGCTCTTTACTGCTACTTCAGACACACTCAAACTGCCACAAACTGGAGCCTCCATCGCCTCCCAGCCCAGTGTTTCTCTACTGAAGACACATGACAGGATGGGAACATGCACACGGCCCCCAGGCTCGGGCACATGACAGTGACTGAATCTCAGTCTTCATACATAAAACCTTGAAACACAGACTCTTGTGAAAAATAATGAAAAAAAGGATAACCAATGGATTTAACTGCAAGTAAGCTGAGGGAGTCTGTACAGTGGAGAGCTCATCAAAATTCCTCAGGGCAGCTTCACCACGCTGTCGAGGGGGTCCTCTCATGCGCACACAGAGTAAACTTTGTGTGAGGAGTGTGTTGTGCTTCAGGGAGCCGGCTGTTGTCTGACCAATGCCTCCTCGCTGGCATCTGTCCACCCCCAAAGAGCTTTGAGTCACACTGATGGACCAGTGAGTCAGTTTAGGACTATTTGGGGAAAAGACCACATGAATGTGTAGAAATAAAAAAAAAAGAAGAAGAAGAAGGAACTTGAACAAATGCTTGTCCATTTAAGGCAAAGGCTAAACCACCAGTTCTGGAACTTAATTTGGATATCTTTGTAATTTTGTCTATGAGTTACTTATTAATTAATTGATATTTGCGTTTTGTAACATGTACCAAGGCATGTATTTTATCAGGAGTCGGGAAACTTTCTACCTGGTCGGTTTTCTGAATAAAGCTTTTGTCGCCATGCAAAACATTTTTTTTGAACTTCTTGTTTGTTAATGTCAAACTTTTGTGTTATGTAAATCTTTGTCTAGATAAAATGTGGTAAACAGTGGGGTCATTTATGATACTATATAAATATAGACTCATATGTTTTATAAATAAATTATATTGTTCTCATAGCCAACAAAGACAAATAAATACACGGTAATCTACCTAGATTAGATTTTATTTTATATTGTATTACAATAATAATAGTAATAATAATACATTACATTTATAAAGCGCTTTTCCTAGTGCTCAAAGCGCTTAATAGATATACACTTGCATACATAGGCTACTAATACATAATATGACGATATTTGCCAGTGAAGGAAATTGTGGTAACATATTTTAAGATATCGTTTCTATACTTTGGTATAATATATTTTATACATGCATAACTCATGATGAGCAATTAGACTTTCTGACTGAGATAGCCTAAATAAGAACCACATTTCAAATATATTTCTTCACACATACTGCTAACACTTACTTTAAATAGTTTACATTATGTTTAACTGTTAATACTTCTGTACTTTTACTTTAAATGCAGAGCTTTTACTATAATGTAGTAACTGTATTGATTGAAAGGACCACTGGTCACAATCTATATAAAGTCTGCACTAGTTCCAAAAAGTAACATGAACAATTTACTTTTCAAGGCTTCAACTCTTATTCCAAATAAAATATGTGGTAAATAAACATAAATACACAGTCAGTAACACACTTAAAAGTGTTCCAGTCTATTGACCAGTGGGGATGTAAACTTCACTCACCTTTAACGACAGCGCCCAGGAGAAACACAAAAGGCAGATAACTGAGAACCATCTTTACGGTCTTCGGTTGTAAGGACCGGCCGGTGAAGAAGCTCCGTGTCCCGCCGGTTTCACGGTGAGTTTAACGGTGGGTATAACGGTGAGATAACGGTGCTGTGCAGTAGCTGTTTCCCCGGGCTGTTCTGCTGCCTGCTACAGGTGGCTCAGACTGAAAGCTGCAGCCTGTGACAGCATTAAAAGCTTTAGTCCCTCCTCTTATTGGCCGGCTCTCCTGTCACTCAGAGCAGCGGTTCTGCCTTCACCCATAAACCAGAGCTTGAACCTGTCATCAACAATGCAGAAGTTAAGTAAGCTATATGTGCACGAAACGTATATGTTTAGCTGTGAACAAAAAGTGAACAAAAAGGAACGTGTTCATGTTATGTTGGGCAGGACTATTTATCCTGAGGGAACTTTATCATTAGGCTTCACCATGACTACCACACAATGATCCATACCCAATCAAATTAGACCTATGTTGAGAATATTTCCTGATGAATCTCAAATGTTTAAATAAAGTTCATCACCTAAACATCATCCAGACACACTTTTTTTTAGTATACATATCATAAGAACTCAATTAAATTCTGCCCTAAATTCCCACAATGTAAAACTAAAATTGACATTCACTTAGTTTTGGGGATTTGATATTATCTAAATTACCATGTCCTCTGAGGTTCCAACTGTGTTAGAACTGTGTTAGAACTATTAAATAAATGTGAAGTTTAAATCCCATTCAATGCTATCAATATCTCTTGTAAGGGTTTTGTATTTTGTTTTCCGGCGGACTCTGGTCCGAAAATGAGAGCACAAGAGTTCAAACATAATACATGTCAATGTCATCCCTCTTCTTCCTGTTGCTATCCTCTAAATGGGCTCAACCATTTCAGTCTAAATAGGCTTTGTTAGGAAATTATAGGGCTGCTCCTCAAAAAATGAATCTGTTATATTTTCAGTGTTTATGTAACATCACAGACTATTTTATGAAGTAAACAAGCAATTGATGACAGACCCTTGTTATTTGTACTTGAGTTGGGTTCAAAAAGTTCAGTTTATCAAATCAGAAACGTATTTTCTTACTTAGCCTTTGTGGAATATTGTCATCAACACACTTTGCTTTGGCCCTAACATTATATAAAATAACATTTGGAAAACAAAAACTCAGTAAATAAACTGCTAGAGCTCTACAACCATTGTAACTAAATACAGTATTACAGTCAACGTTTGACTTTTTATAGACAATAATCTTTCTTTGGCAATATACTGCATTGTCACTATTTATTGCACAACTGTTTTGACATTTGCTTAATTGTGGATGACACAACTGGTTATTGCAAATGTTGAACAAAAGCAAACATATGAGAAGAACAGTACATTTATATAAATGAAGAACTATCACATTGGTCATACGTATTTAAAAACATTACAGTTGAAAGCCCAACAGATTTTCAGCCTACATAAAACAATCCTGACTGCTTATCAATGTTTGTCATACAGAAACTATTTGTATGTGTATTAATCAGAAGCTGAAACAAATGAATGATTGATTTCTTCATTAAATGGATTATTCAGTGGTAAGTTTTCAGGATGCAAACTGATTTTCTAAACTTTGAAAATGACAATTTTAAATGAAACTGTTACATCTTTATAATATAATACTAAGAAGTAACATTTTCAATTGAAAAACAACTGCTCTCCTACGAATACATTATAATTCAACTATTTTATTTATTCATAAACAATAAAAATTCACAAACTATATTTTCACATGTTCTATGTTGCCATAGCACAGCTTTTATGGCTCTGCTGCGGGACACTCCTTCATAAGAGACATAACGAATGAACAGCAGTGTAAACACATACACATAGCCGTCCTCACTCTTATCTCATGCAAATGCTTTTGGACATTGCACCATTTTTCAATACATTGTGTTGACTTCTTCCACCTGGCAACCAATATTAATGTTAGTGATGTGTCTTATTTCAGGACTGGATTCTGAGCAAAATATTTGTCCGGCTTAATATCTATTTTTTTTAGATGAGCATATATTTTCAACCAAAGAGAGAGACAAACTTAATAATAAAAACGTCATAATTATTAACATTGGATAAAGATGATCAAATGTTCTAAGTGGACCACATCAAAGTCTTGACATGTTAACTATATTTTTATCCCAATATAAAATAAAAAGACAAATAAATGTGCAAACAGCTCTCTGAGGCTCTACTAAAGCACAGTGGTGTTCAAGCCAAATGCTCAAATCTGAAAGCTAACATTCTGATGTTGAGCACGTATCCTGTTCATCATGTTCTTATTGAGCAATGTTGCATGCTAACATTTGCTTATGAGCTGTTATAAACACAAAGTACAGCTGAGGCAGATGAGAAGGTAAATACAAAGTAGGACCGATGGCATTGGCAATAGCCATAAAGGTGAAGGGGTAACAAATTGGAATTTATATTTATCTTAGAAAGGTCCTGTCCTGTCAAACTGTCTACTTAAATATATTTTGAAAAGTTTTACTCAAAATCACAGATGTCCATCTCATGGTGGCACGATACGAAAAATCAGGCAGTGACCAAAGCCATGGAGTCATCTTCTAGATATATGTGAAGAATGTAACAGTAATCCATGAAGTAGTCATTGAAATGTTTCATTCTGTAACCAAAGTGGTATACTTACTGACCAACAGACATATACTTGTATTCCTGTAGCCAAGAATAGTGTGCCTAAAAAGACTTATTTGCATTCTGTATTTAATTAAACTAACTAATGACTCATTCTACAGCATTAAAACTCACTCCTGTTTTTTTTATTGCTGCTGTTCCCTATTCACCATCTCTCTGTGTACACAACCCCATATATAGCTTCTTCCCAGCTTTGAAGATAAGAACATCATATTCCCGTCACTCTCGCATCCGCCCTGTCAACAGACCTGTGTCCTCTGGAGGAGAAAGAGACCTCACTAATAACAGTTCACCTCCCTCAGAATGAACTCGGCTTCTGTCTTAGTGCGTTCACTCAAAAGCACCTCTTAGACATTCAGCTCAGGAATTAAGGCGTACTGTTTTATTGCCACCATCTTGGCATCAAAACGATGTGGTAAGGTAATCAAATCCCCACGTCACACCTTGACCATTCTTGCTCAAAACTTTTATGGCTTCCCCATTTTCGAACAATGAGTGAAATGGGCTTACTGACTCATGATGATGCACAGACTTCTTAGAATGTTTAGAAATAGCAAATCCACAACATCTTTAATCATATCATTATCACAAAGGTCAATATTTTATTCAGTCATTTCTTCACTGGACAAAATGGGATTGGTGCTGAATCGTGCAGGTTTTGGGTGTGGATAACAGAAGCTGTGGAAAGATTTGAAAGTTAATGTTTGCAAGACAAACGCACATGAAAATGCAGGTTTCATTCTTTGGTGATGGGAAGACAACATCTCTTTTTGAATGACTTTGAGGAAGAAGATTAATTCCCGGAAGCGATAATAAATGGGAACTAGAGAATATGAAATCACTGATGTGAATATAAAAGGTTATATTTGTTTGGACGTGCAGTGGTGGCTGTGCTGCAGCGTCTTGATAGAGGGGACTAAATAAATACTTAGTTGCATATTTATCTATATTAACTTACCGAGGACACTCGTTGCCTGCCCCTCAAGCTTGGAACCTGCTTCAAACTGAGCTGAAACTCAGAGAGCTGGTCTCATTAGAAACACTCAAAGCAACTTTAACTGACCTCGAAGCAGGCCGCTGTGTCTGTAAATGCTTTGGCTAAACTTGGTGTATGACTGTGTTGTGATTGTGTGTTTTTTTTGTTGTTTTTTTTAATTGTTTGTAACTGTAAAACTGTCTGAAACTGTGCTGTTACCATTCTTGGGCCAGGACTCTCTTGAAAAAGAGATTTTTAATCTCAATGAGACCTATCCTGGTTAAATAAAGGTTAAATAAAAATTAAATAAAATAAAATATGACTTTTATTTCCGTTTTGCAAATGTACCTTGATTTGTGAACTTATAAGCAGTAGCAATGCAGGAATGACTAAGATTCGCCATAAATGAATAATATATACATTCATTTTTTCCCAATGGTTTGCTTAAATAACCCATATATAAACTAACATTTACCGTGTTAATGTTACATTAACGGTGATGCACTTCATGTGCTCTAAAAATCCTGGAAACGGGGAAATGTAGTAAACCGGGAGAGGGACTCATTTAGAGATGACGTTTTAGTTTTCATATTGCATCCTGATGAAACATGCAATGTTTTTTGCAGTTCTATGGAGGTGTGATGGCATTTTACGAGTGAATGTAAACCAACAGTCTATTAAGCCCTGGTCTTAAAAGAAAAAGATGAGCAGCATTAGAATCCAAAGATGAGCTGTCGAATGAGCCGAGTGGGTCTGCAGGCCTGCATTTAAAACTTAATAGAATTTCAAGCAGAGATTCAGTTTAAGTCCATGCTTTCTTCATAAAAATCTATAAAACAGCGACAAAGTTGCTAAAAGAGAAATATAAAGAATGGATGAGGACCAAAGCATATTAGAGCGGCATTAGGGTTTGATAACAGAGGACTTTTCACTTGTAGAACACCAACACCACCATGTGGTGGAAATAAACAGCTGAGATACAGTAAGCCCGTTATGCTACCAAACATGAATGAATACATGCTGTAGTGACAGTTTTTCCTAATCAGACTGATACATTCATTTGAGTGTAAACATGCATATGCTTCAACATGTATAACGGCACTCCTCACAAAAAGGATGACAGAACAGCTCTTGATAACAGTATTTTTTTTATTTTTTTCTCCCTAATCACTTTTAAATTCATTGGACAAGTACAGTCTTGTGAAATGTGTCACAAGAAGCTGGAAGAAAATAAAAATGGAAGATATCAGCTACAAAATTTGGCGGTGATAAAAAAGAGGGGGAAAATATACTAAAATTAAAATGTATACAGGGGTCAGAATTCATTCAAGATTTAGTGTTTTGTAAACAATAAGCATATTGCAACAATATGGAAAATCAGATCTGGAGGAGAGAGGTCGAACTGAAGAGACTGAAAACTGGCTGGCTTCCGACAATTACAGAAACCCTTAAGCATCATGTCTTAGTGAGTCACATAAATGTCATGAACACAAATGTTTAAAACTAGTCACACAGAAACATGACTTATTTGTACACACAAACAACAGCATTTCTGCTACATACATCAAACCGTCACTCCTGCGTCCCTGGGTTACTGTGATATGAGGTATATGTGAGGCGACTTCTTGTTCACGCCTCAACCGTTCAGCATGGCAACATATTATTTAAGATATTACAGCATTGCATTCACTCTGCCATGTTCAATGATTGCTTAAAACAACAGGCCATTGGGGCATAAAGGGGTTCAAAGACTCATTCAGCAGAGTGATATCATGTCCAGCACTCGAGGACAGTTGTAGCTATGGAAGACTGCGTACTTATTGTTGTCTTTACAAAATAATCGTACAGCATAAATACATTTAAAAATCAGCGAGAAATTACATTTTACATTTACTAGACAATATTTTGCACCTGCACTGCTCAGGAATAGGCACCCAATTTCTATTGGGACAAATATGCTCGGTAATGCCAGCATATGTGAGATATCTAAATGCTTACAAACATTTGGGTCAGCCACCTTTTAGTTCGTAATGTATATGGCCGCCTCTCAGTAACAGCTTGAGAAATACTTCATCACTAACACATTTGTCATCAAATTCAATAAGAAAGCAAAAGCTTCTAAGTTGGGTAACAAGTCAAAACTAAAACTAGAGGTTTGAATTACATTTACATTATCCCGATTAAATGTTAATTTATTTTAAAAGTCCCCCCTCCCCCCAATCTAAATGTTCCCTAAAAGTAAGGAGAAAGAGAAAATCTGAATGAAAAATCCCACTTTTCCATATCAACTCGGCAACCGCCTCCCCCCGCCCACCATCCCCATAGAAACCATGCCACCCAAACGAAGGGTATCCACATCATACCCCCTTGAAAATATGTTCAACCCAGAAACCCCTTCTGCATATGCCCAAACTCGTCTCTGTCCAAAAGCCAGTCCATACCTGACGTTTGAGCTTCCTTGATCTGACACGGTAATTTACGCAATGTAAGAAAAAACGGCTCAAAGTGCTAATTGGATTCTTTTAAAGAAATAAGAGAACCGAGGAAGAAGCGGGGGCAGGAAAAGGGGAAGGCCATTCTATCACTGTCCAACAGCAACCTCTATTGGCCAATTAAAAGCCCAACATCACTTTTGCTCTCCAAAAATATAGCAAGGACAACATTTAGCCCCCAAACCCGCCCTCATTCTTCCTCTACTTCAACTGGCAGTTCCCCAGAATGATTAAATCTGTTTTTACATTAATATATATTGTTATAAATATATATAGATATATATATATGGCCCTTATTGAAGAAAACATGAGTTTCACATTGACACGAAAGTACCATAATCTCTATATAGCCAAGTAGAAAGTGTTTTCAGTGCTCATGTGAGCTGGCAGCAGTCTGTTTGTGTCACACTCATTCAACAAGTAATAAAACATAAGAAAAATCCTCTTTGAAGTCGCAAACTAACTTCTGAAAAGAGCGCTCACTGCACCCCGTAGGCTTCTCCTTTTTCACTTTTTCCTGAGTAATACTTTAAACCTTGTAACAGACAACAACTTTTTTTTTGCGATTTCAACTCTGGGCTATTCCCTGCCATCCTTGTTATGTTCATTATTATTTTACAATTGTAAAGTTGATTGCTCAAACACTTCAGCTCATTGTAAAAGCAAAAAGTCCGGTGCAACTCTACTTAGTAAAAGTTCTTTCAGTTCATCATTTCTTGACCAGTCCTCATGCCACTAATATGACAAGAATAAACAGTAAATACATATTTAACTTAAAAATACCAGATACTTAAAAAAAGTTGCATTTGCAAGAAGCCTCGCAGGCTTATTGTTGGGAGAGGACTGGGCACACAAAAATAGAGCATCAGTATAATTAAAAGAAAGATGACACTTAAAAAATAATAATAATAACAACAACAACAACAATAATAAAATAGGAGCACTAAAAAAAATTCAAACAAGAACATCCACTTTAACGAGTGTTCTCTCCCTCTCAGGCTCTCATCTGTAGCTTTGGCTTGTTGTAGTTTTGGAACCTGTACTTACTGGCTCATTGACATCAGATAACAAACTACTATACCCTGAGAATTGAGACACAGGCGTCCGTATCCTGTGATCCACCTCCCCGCCATTGTCAGTGCCGTAAGACAAGCCGCGGCCGTCTGCCTTGAACTGGGAGCCAAAGGCCTGGGCAAAGTTTTCTATCTGGTAGGAAGGCTTTGAGGAGTCCAGAGAGGCCAGATCCTGCGAGGGGGCCAGAGGGTAGACCACTGTGCTGTTCTTGCCGGGCAGCTGCTCCTTATGGCGGCTCAGGTCAGATGGGCTGATCTGATAGGAGGGGGGAGTGGAGGAGTGCTGCTTCTCCATCTGGTCGGTAAGCTCCTGAGAAGGGGTGAGCTGCTGGTGGGTGGAGGTCTCCAGGCCGCTCAGGTGGAAGCTGTGCTGTGGTGAGGATCCCGTCAGCATCGCAAAGTGAGACTTTGGCACAGAGGAGGGCAGCGAAGGCGAGGCCACCGACTGGCCGTACCCACACTCCATCGGGGACGTAGTGTAGATGTTCTTGTCAGCGTAGATGAGAGTTCCTTGATGGGAACTGGTGAAGGGTCCTGAGGCGGGAGGACCCAGAGGGAAGCTGGCACTGTGGCTGGTGCGCTCCAACGCCTGCAGCAGGAAGCGAGAGTATTCGTGCATCATGACCGTCTTCTCTCCAGACGGGCTGGGGGTGTCGGCGCTGTGGCCGATGTCAGCGCCGTCTATCGAGACGGGGTGCAGATCCACGTGATGGTCGCCAATGTCAAAGTGAACGTCGTGGTGCGAGCCCTCTGGTTTCTGAGTGTAGTGGTCCAGGATGCTCTGCAGCACCTCGTCTGGGATGCCCGACTTGTCGAGACAGAGAGGAGCGTCACTGTCCATGGCGCTGGAAACAACGCCGTGATTTACAGAATGCTGGGAAGACAAGTGGCCGACACCGACATCATACTCACTGCTGGATATCCCAGCAACCCCTGGCCCTGATGAGTTTGCATTGTTTGCTGCGTGAAGGTAGCGCCTTTTCTTGATGAACTGCATGGCGTCGTCGTAGTTGCTGCTGGTGGGCTCTACTTTAGCTCCATTGGTTTGCATGAGGCCAAGACCATCCATGCCCCCGCTCTGCTCCAACGAGTCAGCTTTGGCCTGTCCCAAACCCCCCTTTTCAAGGCTCTTACGATTAGCCTTCTTGAATGCCATCTTTGGAGCCTGGGCATGGTGGCCCTGCTGCATGCTGGGTCCTGGCTCAGTAGAGGAAGATACCGTTGGATTCTCGACAGAGTAATCATGGATGTTGTAGCCCCCAGGTACAGCCCCTTGAATGTGCTGTTCCCTCGACCCTCCTCCATCCCCCTTCTTTTTCTTGCGCTCCCCTCCCTCTCCATTATTTTTGGACCTTCCTCTCTTCCTACCAATATTCCCAATGTTTTCCTGAGTTATTCCATAGCTGCCATGTCCCAAGTCTACACAACCCAGATCCATCATCCCGGGATCCAGCCCCTTCTTTATGGCTTCTCCACAGGTTCGCTTGTGCTTAAGCAGTCGGTCTGTCCTAGAAAAATACTGAAAGATACAACAACAAATGTTTTATTTAAAGATACTTTAAGAAGCGACTTCAGACATTACAAAAGGAATTTAAGATTCATTCATTTTCAATGACTCAGTCTAGGATTAAAAATAGATACAGTGGGGGAAAAAAGTATTTAGTCAGCCACCAATTGTGCAAGTTCTCCCACTTAAAAAGATGAGAGGCCTGTCATTTTCATCCTAGGTATACCTCAACTATGAGAGACAAAATGAGAAGAAAAAAAAGAAATCCAGAAAATCACATTGTCTGATTTTTAAAGAATTTATTTGCAAATTATGGTGGAAAATAAGTATTTGGTCAATAACAAAAGTTCATCTCAATACTTTGTTATATACCCTTTGTGGGCAATGACAGAGGTCAAACGTTTTCTGTAAGTCTTCACAAGGTTTTCATGCAGATCTCCTCTAGAGCATTAATGTTTTGGGGCTGTCGCTGGGCAACACAGACTTTCAACTCCCTCCAAAGATTTTCTATAGGGTTGAGATCTGGAGACTGGCTAGGCCACTCCAGGACCTTGAAATGCTTCTTACGAAGCCATTCCTTCGTTGCCCGGGCGGTGTGTTTGGGATCATTGTCATGCTGAAAGACCCAGCTACGTTTTTTGCAGAAAAACAGCCCCAAAGCATGATGTTTCCACCCCCATGTTTCACAGTAGGTATGGTGTTCTTTGGATGAAACTCAGCATTCTTTCTCCTCCAAACACGTTTAGTTGAGTTTTTACCAAAAAGTTATATTTTGGTTTCATCTGACCATATGACATTCTCCCAATCCTCTTCTGGATCATCTAAATGCTCTCTAGCAAACTTCAGACGGGCCTGGACATGTACTGGCTTAAGCAGGGGGACACGTCTGGCACTGCAGGATTTGAGTCCCTGGCGGCGTAGTGTGTTACTGATGGTAGCCTTTGTTACTTTGTTCCCAGCTCTCTGCAGGTCATTGACTAGGTCCCCCCGTGTGGTTCTGGGATTTTTGCTCACCATTCTAGTGATCATTTTGACCCCACGGGGTGAGATCTTCCGTGGAGCCCCAGATCGAGGGAGATTATCAGTGGTCTTGTATGTCTTCCATTTTCTAATAATTGCTGCCACAGTTGATTTCTTCACACCAAGCTGCTTACCTATTGCAGATTCAGTCTTCCCAGCCTGGTGCAGGTCTACATTTTGTTTCTGGTGTCCTTTGACAGCTCTTTGGTCTTGGCCATAGTGGAGTTTGGAGTGTGACTGTTTGAGGTTGTGGACAGGTGTCTTTTATACTGATAACGAGTTGAAGCAAGTGCCATTAATACAGTTAACAAGTGGAGGACAGAGGAGGCTCTTAAAGAAGAAGTTACAGGTCTGTGAGAGCCAGAAATCTTGTTTGTTTGTAGGTGACCAAATACTTATTTTACAGAGGAATTGACCAATTAATTCATTAAAAATCCTACAATGTGATTTCCTGGATTCTTTCCCCCCATTTTGTCTCTCATAGTTGAGGTATACCTAGGATGAAAATTACAGGCCTCTCATCTTTTTAAGTGGGAGAACTTGCACAATTGGTGGCTGACTAAATACTTTTTTGCCCCACTGTATATCAATCAATGTCTGCCTGTGTTAAAGACAAAGTGCCTGGGCAGATATGGTTAACAAAACTCCACATATTTATTTTTTCCCTTATATAGCATTATGTGGATCATTTACATTTGAATGACTTTCCCTCAAAATTAAGCAGTGTGTGTAAACACCCTTTTAAAAAAGTAGAATGGAGAAACCAGCTCGAGTAAGCTAGAAAGTTTGAAAGTACACAACCGAGAATATCTGCCCCTTCCTTCAGACTTCCTGACAGAGCCCCTCCTCAAACACACACGAATGCGCACATGACCAATGAGGGCACGAGATAAGTTTGAGCACGAGATGGAAGGCTGACATGCAGGTAGGCCATCTAATTATCTGCCGCGGGATCATTGGTCGTGCTTTTTACAGCGCCACGGCTTCCACAGTTTAAATATTTGTATATATTTATTGTCAACGCATTTAATTTATTCATCGCTATCGGGCTGTTAAGAGCATTCCATGGAATTTAACAAAAAGTGTTTCTGAAGTGAATTACCTACCCTACCTTTAAGCTTTCGATTTACAAAATATCATATTAAATAATCGGGGTAGTAAACCGCTCACTGACCTGTTGGCAGGTCTCACATCTGTAGGGCTTCTCTCCGCTGTGAGTCCTCTTGTGCCTCTCCATGTGGTACTTCTGAATGAAACGCATGTTGCACTGGTCACAGCTGAATGGCTTTTCTCCTGCATTACAAAGACAGCAGCGCTCAAGGTTAGTTGTTATTGGAAGCACATAATGACTCGCAGATTAAATAAGATATTATACGGATGGTTTTCGTCAAAACACTCACCGCTGTGGATTTTCTCGTGTCGCTGGAGAAGGTATTTCTGAATGAAACTCATGTTGCACTGATTGCATCTGAAGGGTCTTTCACCTGAAAGGAAAAATCACAGATATATATATACTGTAAAAAAAAAAATGTCATTCCTAAATGGTCATTGCCACATTTATGGTTAACTTTTTTGAAAATTAGAAGCACCTCTATACAATAATGAAATTGACTGACTTTGCACACTCTTCACAAAAGCCCTGTGTGTTCGGGGGTAAGGCAACTGATTGTATTGAATTTAATATCAATAGTCTAATTCAGTATTTGGTACATTAACATTCACAACACATGCCGTTCTCAAAGGAGCTCAGACTAAAATGGACCATCATCATTCTAAAAAGGAACAAAAATGAATACAAATTAAGTGTTTAATCGTGCTGATCGTATACTTTTAAAATCAATTATCTGAAATCACTAAACTTTAGCAGATGTTATATCATTCTGAAAATACACTTTTTTATCTTAGGTTACCTTTAGCTGATAGTATCATTTTCTGAAATGCTGAACTCTAGCCGTTTTATAATAACTGCTTTGGTCACAAAACTGCTAATCATCTCACATTGAAACCAAAGTGTTTATCGTAATGTTGTAACGTAGGGTTTAAAAGTCTTTTAGCTGACTTTGCTAACATTCAGCACTGACGTGGCAGTAGAGGCTTAAAGCTAAAAAAAGAGTTGTCCCTCCCTGTTTCCATCGCAGCAACACTCAGTTTCTAAACGTTTACAGCCTGTCCTGCTATTTTTCTAAGATAACGTTTGTTTTGCCCTTATCAAAATACATGATTTAAAAAAACAAAAATGACAAAAGATGAGCATCATGGTAAAACGTGCACTGTAAAATACCTGTGTGGATGAGGACGTGTCTACGTAGGTGATAGGAGCTTCTGAAGGATGCAGCGCAGTGCTCACAGATGTGAGGCTTGTTCCCCGGTGACATGTTGCCTCCTTCTCCATCCGGCATCATTGATTGCTGTGGAACCACAACAGAAACACAGGGGTCAGATTCAGTCAGCTGCCCTCTATATCATCTTTCATTATTCAAAAGGATCAGTTCATATTGGGTAGATTAAATAATAAAGCATTATTCTACAGATTACGCTCATAATAAATCTATTTGGACAATGTTTTCGTGTTGAAAAGAAATTACATAAACATATTTATTTATTTTTAAAATGTGTATATTTGTAATCATTTTTATTTATCCATTTAATAGATCTACATTTGCAAAATATGAAATTATTCACAGATATATATTTCAAACCTTTGCCTCATTTCTCTTCTTTCTTGGTTTACCATCCTGTCCATCACCATTTGACCTTCGACCTTTCCTCCCAGTGGGCTCCTTTCCTAACTGACTCGGCAGCTGTGAGGATGACAAAGGGAGAGGGAGAGGGCCGTGAGAGCGAGCTGCGGCAGGGAAATTATTTGATTGCAGGTTAAGGGCCTAAGCCTAAAAAAAAAAAACGATCCAGCAAACAAGTCTGTTTTTTGCTCACACAAACAAACAAAACACTTGGACAATGTCTAGTGATTGTCTGCTGAGCACCCATTGCGCACGCTGTGGTTCTAGTGGGTAAAATAACAATGCCATAAATTCACGGCCTTTCTTTGTGTAAGCAGCTTGTAATTCAATGAGAGCCATTATCCACTAGTCTAACCTCTTGTCTCTAAGAAATAGACAAAAACTGAACACCTCACATTCTAAACAATACAAGTATTACGCTTCACTAAACTTTATCACAAACAATCTGTGTTGCATATTTATGCAACATAAATAAAAAGATTGGTTCCTGATTGCTTCCTTTTTGCCTTCCAGCATTGCCCATTATTTCCCAGTGAACATGTTGCAACTCGGTGCCATATGGAGACTGACAGGGTACATGTGGGTGCACCTGCTGTTCTCAAAATTAGCTCAATGTTTAGGGCAAGAACAGCAGACAGAATAGCCGAAATAAAATAAAACTTGATTTGAGCAGTTTGTGGGCTAAAAACGCTATTTTACTTCCAAAAAGTCTCATCACTGTGTGAGAAAATGCAACAATTTAGGAGCACGACAAAAGAATACAGACTGTAAGGCTTATTAACATAGATTTCCTTAAAGTAATAATGAGAGCCAGACTGAAACATTTAAGGGTTGTTAAATCCTTAAAATAAAAATGTTCCTTCTGGCAGTGTGAGGACAATCATTAAAAAAATGTTTCAACAAACTTGCACCTAGAGCCCTGATGACCTAGGGTTTGAGGCTATTGTTAGAAGTGTGTGGTTGTGTGTATTTCTATTTGAATAAGCACAAAAGACGTCTGAAATGAAGGGCAAGCTCAAACAAGACAGCTGTGTCTCTGCCATGACGTTTTCATTCATGCTGAAGCGGTATGACATCACCCTTCTACCCAGAAAGAGAAACAGAGGGAGGGAGGGAGCGATGGGGGGGCGGCACTCATTTATATTTTGCATCTAAAGCCATCAGAAGATTTATGTCACCATAAACAGTTTCACACAGATTCTTCCCCGCACCCATCCTCTATCAGGTCCCCCTCTCTCAGGCTTTTAGAAATATTGGCTGTTGCACAATACAGCAGGGACTTTTATACTAACCAAAAAAGCATTCACTAATTTAGATTTTCTTAATGATCTTGGTGTATGTTGTTTCCTAACCACAAAATAATGCACTGAAGGAAAAGCTTATAAAATGAAGGGGTTTATATGTGTATATATACACACACACGCATTTTATGTTATAATGACAACGAGCTGGCTGGATCTACTGCAAAATATTGCTAGCCACAAAAGAAGATCGAAAACACTAACACTATGCATGCTATCTGACGTGTTTTATTAACTTGAATGAATAATGTATGATATATAAGAGATATTAATGTATTTATTTGTGACAATTAATCAATTATTTTACTTATTGTTTCAGCTCTTAACTTGAGCAAAGCTATTTTTTCAGCTATAACTCCCACTCACATTCTGATTCCAGTGGTACTTACGTTGCCCATGTTGAGATCATGCACCAGCAGGCTCTGGTTGTTACTGACTGTCACCTCCAGCAGCTCTGTGCTCTTCCCCAGCCCTCCGGGATAAACTGGCAGGCGGTAATCGTGTTCTGACATCTTCTCCTGCTTAATACCCATGGCGTGAACATAGTCTCCCACCCCTGCACACCCCATGTGCCCACCCTGGGTGCCCATGCTGCAGTCAGGCGAGTCACGCTCCTTCTTCAGGATCATCTCTTGTGATGGAAGGTCCTGCATGACGGAGTGGGCGGCCAGCCGGGTGAAGCTGGTCACCGGGGGTAGGTGGCTGAACATTAACATGCCAGGGCCGAAATTGGAGTCCATGCTCTGGTTTGAGCGCAGGTATTCATTGCCTAGTTTGTCTTGAACGATGTTCATGATGGAGGCCGGCGGGAAGGAAAACTATAGGGTGGGAATTAGTGTCATTCTGTGAGGGGGAAAAAACAGTAGAAGTTCAACATTAAAACAGTTAAAGGTCACATCAAGGAAGACATAAAAGGAAAAACAATCGGTGGCGATACACACAAATAATAGACAACAATTACGGAGCCAGTTAATCTCGGTCTTCAGGAATCAGTGTCACGGCCTGTGTTCTCACAACTGGGCGCTTAGTCGGATTAAATGTGATGGTTTGTGGGTCAACAAAAGGGCTGCAGTCTGGCACATTTACAAGTGTTATCAAGCAAAACAGACAACACTTGGGCTACAGAGTACGAAATATATCTCTAGTTGATTGCACTCTGTGTTTACAGTATTTTACAAGGCAAAAAGGTCACAGTGGCTCAATGCTAGACACAACACAAGAGGAGGAATGAGAGGATTGAAGTTGTGTTAATCTGTTTGATGGGGCTGTCTGACCCAGTCATCCTATTTGCATGAGCTTATCTGCCAATGAGAGTGCACATACACTGCATCAGAAAGGCTGTTGGTTTAATTACGTAGCTACAGGATAATCAAATGCATGTGTTGAGCTCCGAGCGAGATGTTTATTAATGATATTTGAAAATGGTGTATAACGTGTTCATATCTAAATAAAATGTATGCATGCATTGCACGCAGGTATCCAAATGTTGGACATGTG
Organism: Notothenia rossii; assembly: GCF_949606895.1. NCBI lineage: Eukaryota > Metazoa > Chordata > Actinopteri > Perciformes > Nototheniidae > Notothenia > Notothenia rossii. The sequence goes on from NC_136906.1 coordinate 21,636,467, forward strand.
ACTCTCTAAAGTGTTATTTTATTTATTTTGGGCAATTTACACTGAGGTTACATTAGTATTTCAAATTAAATGATTTGTACATACTCTACAGATATCTTTGGCTGCCACATGAACGACCCGTTCAGCTAATGAGTGCCATCTGACTGCTGACAAATGCCTTCAGCTCTGATGGCGAGCTAGCAGAAATAACCTACCCGGCTAACAAAAAGCAAACTTTTAATAAAAAAGAATAAGACTTCCGCCACTCCGACTGACTTCATCTTTGTCATATCTGTCTCAGCACACAAAGCGTACGTTGAGAGGACCCCGTGGTCTGCGTGCATTTAAGAAAAACTACCAAGCTTGTTGGCTATTCAATTAGCTACCTAGCTAACCATTTGGCTAACCACTCTTGCGGGGCCCTTCTCCTTTGTGATGCAGGATCAGGCAATAATTAATATGGCCATGCAATAACAGCAGCAGACTTGCGCTTGATGAACACCAAAAAAACGAGCAAATATGAACAGAAAAAAACAACAAAAGCATGAGAGAAGTCTATTCTGTTTTAAGACAAGTAATCAAAGTAAGTTTTGTACTTTTTGAGATGAAATTAAAGAATAAGAGGGAGATATCATTACACACTAGCATTACACAAGACGCACACAATCACCGAGCTGGAGAAATGATCAAGGACAAATGCTAGTTAGCGCATGCAAAATAAATGTAAACACTTATCGTACATTGTTTTAACTTATTATTGGCTGTTATCTCCAAGTGTTTGGCTTCGTTTTCCGGGCTGTGGACCGACTGTAAGTGATGGGACGACAACACAAGCATGACCCATAACAAACGGCCCATACAACTCTAGCGAACAATGATGCTCGTCCGGCTAGCCGAGACAGCTAACTTAGCAGCTAACTAGCGGTAACGTTAACGCTAGAGCTCCGTGCTTTGTTGTCTGTCCCGTCCCGGGTGTCACTGCTACAACGACCGGATAGGTCGATAAACTTGATTTCATGAATTTATCTTACCGTTGCATGACCATGACCTGCTATTTAGGCTCGCGTAGTTCACCCTCAGCTGTCCGTTTCAATATCTAGAGCCAAAACATTGTTCTCCCGCAGCTGCTGGGTTCTTCCATCTTGCCTCGGCGCTGAGGATTCTGGGTCCTGAAGACGGATGCGTCCTGTAACATAAAATAAACATTTTTTGATTTGTGTTGTTTGACTAAAGGCAATCGTGATATCCATATATATATACAACTATTAATACTTTAAAAAATGCCCATATTTTAATAACATCGTTTCATAGTTAAGTAATCATCGTCAATAGGCCATTATTCCTGCACGTTTTATAATTCTTGCATTTTATTTGCATACATCTTCAAATACGTTACTCTTTTTCACGAGTGAAGTTTTAACAAAGAATACTTTTTTATTCATGTATACATACTCAAGTACTCTACTGAGGTGAACTTTTGAAGTACTTTAGTATTTCTATTTTATATTTCTTTAAACGTCTACTCTACTACATCTGATGTGAATATTGTTCTTTTTACACCATAACATTTTTAAATAGCCTAGTATTGTTACTAGGGACTGTAATTACTAATACAAATCCATCTAATTAATTTGAACATATCATTGTATTGGTTAGGCAGCCCTGCAGTATAGATTTCTGTATACATTAAATCAAATGAGTTCCTCCTTTACCAGCTGCCACATGAAGCAATGAACACATTAATGCATCACTTAAAAAGTATAAATTAAAAACAGCGTAGTTTTAAATCACAAAATAAAAAAAAAACATTATTGCATACATCAAATAATATAATTAAATTAAAGTTGGTCTTATTGTCAATTTCTACAAATAGCAACTATAGGTTTTTTTCGGTGTCTTATTTAGGTTTAGTGATTAGTTTATTAATAAAAATAAAAATAACTTTTATTTTTTGGATGTCTATTCAGTCTCGCAAATTAATGTAGCTTCACACATTAATGGAAAGGGGGAACAATCCAGCTTGAATGGCAGTAGTGGATAAAGATCCACAAATGCAAACAGCTGAATGGTTCAAACCACAGCAGAGCGAGTCTCGGAACAGGCATTCAGATGATCAGATGTATTCAGAAGCCCTTAGATCTGCCAGATGAATGACTATGTATACATCTAAGAGCACATCAGTCAGGCCTTGCGCCCCCTACTACTAATTGCCTTTGCTAATGAACCAATTAATTCAGAAAGCAGTAACTAATGGAAATGCAGTCAGTAGAGTAATGCAAAAAAGGTTACCGAGTGAATTTGTTATGTCCTCGCTCCTTTCATACATCCACGATGACAACCCGCTGTTGACATCAGTGATATCTTTGAAATCACTCTCCTCAGTGTTTAAATATGTATGATGGTCCCCGGATAAATCTAGATGGTAATCAGATTACATTTGAACTTCTAGCTTAATCAAGTTCATCATCTTATTATTTAAATGTAACCAAAAAAACAGATATGAAGAAATGAACAATGTTTAAAAGGAAGGAATTTGTTAGAGGGTGTAAGGAGAAATTAAAAGCTTAAAGCATCTCCATATAATATATTCTACATTTAAAAACTGCATATTAAGAGTTACCATATAGCTTTTGACAACTCTTAGGCTACTAAAAATATTCTGTATTTAAGTATAGTTTTATTCATGGACATATTACACATTTGAAAACACTTAGATAAAAAATGTTGTGTGTTGAATGAATGGCTGAACTCGATCTTAGTTTTTCTAAAATGTGTGGCTGAAGTCATGCATGGCCAATAAAAGTAAATAAAGTGCTCATGTTTGCATGTTTTAAACACAGTTGCCTTTATACACACCCAGACATGGAGCAACATTATTATTTATTTTGAGTTGTGTTTCTGGCCACCTCATCCAATATGAACTATACTCCAAGAACTGTTTCAGTCTTCTTAGAGAAATATCCCATTTTATCTGCTAAATGATGTTTACCTGATAGATGCTGAGTCTGTCTGCTGTTTGGTACTGAGCAGGTATTGTTACAGCTCTTTACTGAAACAGCTGTATGCTGTGACCAAAAAGGACACTATGAAAGCCGTGAGAGTGAACCAAACCAGCAAATATGCAGGCTGTAAAACCAAAACAATGGGCTGGAAGGAATTAACTTGAGTAACGATTCTATTTGGTTTTTACGCTTGGCGTTTGATTCACTGTTGGTATAAAAATGTTCATGTAGCATTTGTAATCCTGTAAAACCTGCGCACAAACACACAGAAGCACATATAAAGGTTGACCTTCCTGGTGTTTTTTCAATGTCCTGTTCTGAGTGTCAATCTAATATTCGTAAATGTCACAGCCTGTCTCAACTTTCCATCACCCTCAACACTCAGCGAATGTTTGGGACACGGAGGTCAGAGACATTATGACTCCTGCACTTTGAGTCATGTCGTATAGCACTGACTCTACTTTGAATTAAGTAATATGCCTTCATTGCGAAGGAGACAGAGGAGTGATTACTTCTCTACTTCTGTATGGCAAAATGTGTAACAGAGACGGTTATCAAGTCCTCATTAATAATTCAGCCTGTGTGCAGCATGCCTTTGTTCCCTCCTCTCCTGAATCCATTGTAACCACACACACACAACAAATAATTTGATTGTGAATGCTCAATTTGCTTTCTCATCTAAAATTGGAACCCAACAAAACAGTTAAAAGCCACATTTAGTGGTTGCCTGCGTGCTGATTTGTATTCTTACTGGGAAAGCCTGATTCCTTCTTATAACAGATGGCGAGCCTGGCCGTCTACCTCTAATCCTCAATTGTCAGGAGAATCACAGCCGTGTTTGGGTTCCTCTACTGAGACACAAGTCTTTTAGTTATTAAAAAACTGTGCAGTGGTTAGACTTGTACCATGGGGATTAAAACACAATTGAAATGATTCTATTTGGTTTAATAATATTTGGTGCCACAAGCAACAAATAAGAAACTATCAATACTACACCTATTTGTTTGGTATTATACACAGTAAACCGGGCATATACACTTATAAAAGCTTATAAGCTACTACCTCATAAGGTTTGACTGCGCTTATAATTTTTTGTTAAATGCAGAAAAGGCTATAAAACATTCCTTTTTCTTTAAAAATACAATACTGTACTGTTTTCTTGCATACAGTTATTTGGACAGAAAAACATCAGAACATCTGGGAATGGTCTATGGTTGTCATGCAGCCAACTGCGACAGGGATATTTAGTATTATATCAGGGCCTTTTGATTAGGACAAAATAAAAAAATACTTTAAATTAGACAAACCTTTGTCAGTAGAGGGTGCTGATGAGTAAATAACTTTGCCATCTGCACAATGAGTCCATAGGCCCCCTTTTGTAACCAGATTTATGAATTTATGCAACTATTGCTGCCACTAATTTAACTTCAGAAAAATGATTATAACTTTTTTGCAGCCACTAAATGTGCACTTAATTTACCCTAAAACTGCCTGGTTCATCATAAGCTCTTATCTATTTTTAATTTGTTGTATTTTGTTGTTGTTGGGTTTACAAATTATGTCCCATACCTGTTTTTTTTTTAACTTGCTGGTGTGTTGCCCTTTCCCAAAAAGCACCTAAAAAACATGTTTCCCAATATCAAAGATATGTTCATTACACCATTTATTATTAACTTTGCGGGAGAAACTTTAACTGTATATTAATTAATAATAGTAATAATGAAATGCAAAAAGGCATTGTATTATATCTAATTGAAACCAGGGCAAAGAGATCCAAGGGCATTGCATCCTTTTTAAGGTGTCCTTTGGGAGGATACTTGTCCAGGATATCCTCCTCTCTAGCAGCAATCCAATGTCTAAATCAATAGAAAGGCTTCACAGGAAAGAGGAGAAGCAACGATTTAAAATGGGCAAAGCTTGTGAATGTTACTGGGACATTTGATAAGCTTTACTAATATGACACGGGTGAAAAGAGGCACACATAACTACCCTGTTTTAGATCAAATATGCACATATATCGTCTCTCCAGTAGATGGCAAAGTTTGACTTAAAAGCACAACTCCAATCTTGTTACTCGGGATCTCTGTGACCCTACATGCTCATACTTATAACCATGGAGCAACTACAATGTGAAGAGAATGTGAGAACTTATAAGTTATTAATTCAAACAGTATTTACTGATATTATATAATATACAAACCAAGCCATATACAGTTTCCCAGAAGAACTACAAAGAAGCGTCAAATTGTCCACCTCGCTCACTTAACACTCAAACGCAGTCTTGTGTAACTCTCCCCTCCTCTCTCCCTTCCCCCTTCTCCTCGCATCTCCCTCTCTCACTCACACACACTCCCACTCCCCTCCTCATCCTCCACAGCCCACCAGAAGCTGTCAATGGAAGATCCTCGTATTTCGCTCTGCTGGTGAGGACACGCCAGTCAAAGAGAGTGGAGACTGAGCAGAGCGCACAGTACAGTCAGCGATATTGTGATGTCATGTGAAACAACTGGAAGAATATTGGATATTTGTATTTATGAAAACGGACCAGGGGCTTCAAAACACTGACATTCGCGTAATTTTTTTTTTTTCTCCAACGTTTTACGCGCGCTGAAGTGCCCATGGCGCTTTTTACGCACTGCATGTAACCAGTGATTTGGAGCCTAAAACTATCGTAAACATGGATTAAACAGCAGGTAATCTTTCTTTACTTTAGGAGAGCTCAAATGGCGGCACTTCGAAGAAAATTTGGTGAAGACTACCAGGTGGTCAACACAAACCGGGCTACCACTTTTGCTGCTCCGGTTAAGAAAAAACGCCAGCGCTTCGTGGACAAGAACGGTCGCTGCAATGTGCAGCACGGAAACCTCGGGGGAGAGAGCAGCAGGTACCTCTCTGACCTCTTCACCACTTTGGTAGACTTAAAGTGGCGATGGAACCTTCTCATCTTCACCCTAACTTACACCATCGCTTGGCTGTTCATGGCATCTATGTGGTGGACCATCGCTTATATCAGAGGAGACATACATCATGGCCATGACCCTTCCTACACCCCATGTGTGGCCAATGTTTACAACTTCCCCTCCGCTTTTCTGTTCTTCATCGAGACTGAGGCGACGATCGGTTACGGTTACCGGTACATTACAGAGAAGTGCCCGGAAGGCATCATCCTCTTCTTGTTCCAGTCACTGATGGGCTCCATAGTGGACGCTTTTCTCATCGGATGCATGTTCATAAAAATGTCCCAACCTAAGAAACGTGCAGAGACGCTCATGTTCAGCCAGGACGCGGTGATTTCTCAGCGAGACGGCAAGCTGTGCCTCATGTTCCGTGTGGGCAACCTGAGGAACAGCCACATGGTGTCCGCTCAGATCAGGTGCAAACTCATAAAGGTAAGCTCGAGCACCAGATTTTTCTGACGATAATAACTCTTCAGAAAAACTTGCTGAAGTGCGGAAGTTGAGCACATGTTGTTGTCCATAAATCATACCTTCTTTCATTCAGATTAAATTCTTACATGTAAATAAATATTCAGTGCTCCAACTTATGATACTCCATGCTGCTGCATTAGTGTGGATAGTCAAAGTATTGTTTACTGTAGACCTATGAAAATAGTGAAAGCTAAGGGAGAGTAAAATAAAAAAGGCAATTTATTTGTATACACAATGACTGCAGGAATGAATTCCCTTTACCTTCCTCATCTGAGTCCACAGGAAAAGAAAAAGGTGCATAATGCCTGTTTAAATTAACCTTTTGTTTTTCATAGCTTGATATTAAGCAGGGCTCACACTATACTTGTTAAACAAAACAGGATAGGTAACATTACCATAATCCTCCAGCTGCAGGGTGGTGAGGCTGAGTGTCAGCAGGTGCATCTCAAACACTGAGATAAGACAGTGAGGCAGGTCTTTGTTGGAAGCGCTGCAGTAACCAGCGTCGGTGGTGGCACAGGCTGGACAGAAAGATGTGTATCAGTAAATACATGTGGCAAAGAGATGGCCCCCTGAGAAAGACAGTATTTATGGGCCTCATATAGAAATTATTATTTTGTTTATCTTTGGGATTTGTTTTATTAAGTTTTCAATCCTTCAGATATACAATTACACACCAAAAAAGGAAAGGTTTTTAATCTGCTGTACAAACTTTGCTATGGTGGTTATTTACTAAGGATGACCTCAGCTGTTTTCAAACCAACTTCGCACACTGAAACAAGCAGAAATGCAGAAAATGACCACAAACAATTTGAAGGTCATGCTCCTATTATAATTAAGGTAATAGATCTTCTTTCAGCCATATATTGTAAGTCGCTTTGGATAAAAGCGTCTGCTAAATGCAATGCGATGTAATGTAAATCCATGTTAAATGTGCAAACAGGGCCATAAAGAAGACCAACAGCATTGGTGAGGTGCTTGGATGTTGTTTATGTCAGTGTTCTCATCCGCACAGTCACACCAAGCAATGATTGGTCAGCTTAATGATAGGAGGAAAGGAGTTATTCCTCAGTTAAAAGCTCAGAGGAAATTAACAACCCAATTGACAAAAAGTCAATGCCAACTTCCCTCCTCTCTACTGTGACAAGCTATCAGCATCTCCATCATAATTGTTCATTTTAGTTTATCGCCACACTTGAACTCAATAATAATCATAATAAGGAATAATCTAGATTTGTGTTGATTAAAAAGACAAAGGCATGCAAGGCATCAAATAAAAGGTTCAGGATTTGTCTCGCATTGAACTGCAAGAAATACAATCTCTATAAATTCCAAGACCTCTCTGCCAAGCCCACATCTTTTTTACACTCTCTCTCTGTGAAATACAATACAAAAAAACAGCATCCACTGTGTGCTCCTTGGTGGCTTTTTTCACAGTTTTGCTCCAGGGCTTTGTAGTCTAACCTTATTCTTTCGCTTCAAAGACTTTCTTACCGAGACTGAATTTTCTCAGCAGCTCTTTCAGGACACAGAAAAAATTAACAAGTCATCGTGCAACAATAAAAGCATGTTGAGGCTGAAATAATCGTATCTTGTCATATTACACATCAGATAAATTGTTTAAAAAAACCATCAAATAATAAATAAAGTAGTAATCATATTTTTTACTAAATGCTTTCAGTGCAATCCTGGTGTAGAAATGATGGTGGTGCTGTTGAACTGCTACCTTCTTCATGTCATACCTTTTCATATGAAATACTCAGGATGACTGGCAGATGAAGCATTTGAACTTAAATAACCACTGTGTGTAAAAAATTTTTTGTTAAATAATTTTAGTGATGATGACTTGTACATCATGCTGTATCTAAAAACAGATTGGATAAACAGCTCACTGACACAACATCTAAACAAGTGCTCCTAATCTCTTCTACAACTTAACTACTTCCATACCATCTCATGGTATAACATCTCAAATGAATAACATGCAAGAGTTAGTTTTAACCAACCCAAATAGGTTATGTATGATTGTGAAAGGAAGCAGTAGCACCTTTGGTTTTGACCCTGTTCACGTGTTGGGGATGTTGACACAAAATATAGTTTAGTGCAATGCAGCGTAAGATTAAAGTAGCAGTTTTTCACTGAACTTTGATTTGAAGTGGGCCTCTGGCCATCTGCCCACAACCAGGTACAAAGTTTAAGTCATAATTTCCTCTCAGTAAGGGCCACACTGCTCATTAACTCTGTTAGGAGGTCATTTGGCCCGCAGTGGAGGGACAGGAGAAAGCTTTTAGCCACCTGAGGTCAATAGAGACAGAAAACAAAGACATGGCCTTCATATCTGCAGCAAAAGAAACAGAAATATAATATTTGTCCAACAGGGGCAATGATGAAAACCATTAATTCCTGAAGGCTTATTAGTCTCTTGTGTCTTGGGCTGTGGTTGAATATGGTATGTTTTGCTTGGGTAAGGTTCCTAACTGAAGTAAATGATCCAGAAGTATCTATGTGCAGCCATGATAAGAGTTATTTTCAAGGAAAGGTGCTTTATTTCTAATCCCATTGAGCATATAGTAGACTGGACCATCATTTACCAAAATGAAATGATCAAATATTTCAATAATTCCTTGTGGCAGCAAAACATATATGTCAACAACATCCTTGCAAGTGCAGTCTGGTTAAGCAGCAGCCTGTTCTGTAGTCCTTACAATCTGTCAAATATTTATTCTTTTTTTTTTTTACGGAAAATAAAAAAGGTTGTCCCCTTTTCACATTTAACATATCCCCATGTTGTTTCAGTAAACCTGGAATCATACAAGGTGACAAAGCTCCAAGGGTAAATGTACAATTGAGCCGTCAGATTAAGCTGCAAGTGTTATTTAGTGCAGTCTAAATTCTATCAGTATAGCTTCAATCCACAGAGCCCTGTCAGATGATAAGGCCTGTTACAATTGGAGCCACTTGGTTCTGCTGTGTTTGGACACCAGAGCTCTGCTGAACTGTCTTGGATGATTACTGGGTAGCAGCACACAGGAGAAAGGAGAGGAATACACCAATCGAAGCTGTCATACAGAGTCCCACCATGAGCAGTTGAAATGCAGCTTTTCAGAGCCTCCATGACAGACTCAGAGGGCTTCCTGCTGGAACATCCTCGCTGAAAATATGACTTGAGTATTGGGAGGGTGGAGGAATTGATTGAAAGTGATTGAAAGTGGTGAGAAAGCTGTAGAGACGTTTGTAGTAAGAGGGGATGCATAGAAAGAATTACAGCATTTTTTCCTTAATATTTTCATTGTGCCTCCTATTTCAAAGACATACAAGGGAAATAAATCCTCTTAGCTGTACACTGTATCTCCTTGGAGGATTGCAGGATGGGCTGCATACACTCTTCAATAAAACTGGAATTAATTTCCATTTCTCATCTAATAAGAGTAGAGATGTAATTATACTATCAGGTTTTTGGAGGGCTGCAGAAAGGCCTTGAAAACCTGCATTGATGAGAAAGAAGACTAGAGCCAGAAAACCTCAAGACTCTGGACTCCTCACGCTACTTTCACCTTTTGTATGCTAAACTTAAATAATTCAGAGTCTACACAGTTGTATAGAGTGTTTTACTTGGAGAATACATGCTCAAAATGAACAAGCACACACAAAATCTCAAGTGTTTTTGTTTAAAGGCATTCCAAAAAAGGCCTAGGGGAGGTGAAGTGTTCATTATGTGAAGGCAGCAGACTAAATTAGATAATGCAATGTTATTTTTGAATAAACGTTATATCTTCAGGCTACTTACAATAACAATGTATGAGCCTTGTTAAAATATTTTCCACACCCAAGTAGAGGCGGCACAGTCATAGCAAGATTTTTGCCACAACAATCGCTAAAGTCCCTAAATGTCACATTGAGGTTTTCAACTCTTTCCAAGGAGGCACATGGAAACCAGAGCATAATGCACAACAACTAGATTTCAGGCAAAGTAGCACCAAACTATATTTAAAACCGGTTTTGTCTTGGTTTGACTGACCTGACAACCACCTTATGTTGGTGAGCATAAGCCTCTACTGCCACATAATCAGTTTGACATGCATCCTTACCAGATTTACAATTGCATCTAGCAGCTTTTCACTTGTCATTCACCATCTTTCTTTTTATTTTTCAGAGAACCTATAGTATAAATAAAATACCTTAAGTAACAATGCAGATTATTTATGTTATAGCTTTCCCTTTATGCATAGCACATTTGGGACGTTAAGAGTGTGGAGTTTAAAATTGTTGGATTGGTTTATAGTTGGATTTGTTTGACAGAAATGTGAGATTGCATTTAATCAGTTTTGGGCTGTTGCCTATCCCTAATTGCTGTGTGCACATATTGCAGGGGTTAATAATTGCAATATTCATGTTGTCATCCATAATTTAATATGAATTCAGGTAGTCTTTTGTAAACTTTTGATGGACCATCTATATCAGGTTCTGACTTGGAGCAGTTAGGCATGTGAACAGTAATTGGTCTTTCCAACTAGGATGTTCCTTGAGGCAGACATTTTCACAGCAGAAGAGATGCGGCAGAAGGCTGAATTATGTGTGTGAACAGCTCATTATTACTCACGTGAACCTAAAAACAGCTTGCCGGTCTTTCTTTCTATGTTTACCTACAGCTTTCTGTCAGCTGTTTCTGTGAAAGGATAATGGGAAACAGATAAGTCCGGTTCTCAGTAACATTAACCATGAACCATTAACAATGACTGTGTAATCTTTCATTTTAGCCTTCTATACTCTCCAAACATTCTTACACCCAAAAGAAATGATATGCTTTCTAGATTTCCAACACTGGCCTCATGATAACAGGGAAATGGTCAGCATGCTCCCTCCAGCCTGTGTGGCAGGAAAATAAAGAGACAGACTCTCTTTTGCCTCAGTGTCTCTTTGTGATCACCCATTTTAGTTTTGAGAACAGCCAATCAGACAGCACATGTGTTGTAAATAAGCTGCATTTCAGTTTATGATATCGTAAAACAGTAGATTGTAGTAGCAGAGGAATTGCCGTTCACCTGGTAAACAGACAGCTCGAAGGAACTGTAATCAGATCACTACCAGGGGTTTTCAGTTGAATGAAAACTAAAAACTATTAACAATTTAAACAACAATTTTGAATGATTGCGTCTAAATTGTCAGTTTGGCTGTATGGAGATTAATATGTTGACCTTATAAACTGGTCAAATGCAACTGCACAAATCTGCTTCAAGAAGGTTATAATGAGCTTTTGGTATAATGATCATTTTAGATGCTGTAGTTTGATGGGGCTGTTAAATTGTATTACATGGCACAGATTCTGTTATTTAGCCCACCCTAATTGAAATAAATGGGGTGGACACATAATAGAACATCTGTCATTCTAACAAGAAACAATTCAGCAGCACGACAAATTAAATCCTCCAGAGAATCATAGAACTTGCTGTATTAAATAAACAAATCTCTTAAAAAGTTTTTATAAAACTAATACAAGTTCTGCAATTAATTCCGTCTATCTAAAAAGGTATTTTGTTCAGTTAGATACACCTATCTAAAAAGAATGAAGGCGGAGTCTATTCTTTGACACAAATGTAAAATGTATTTTGTTACGTTCCCTCCTAAACTAGGGGTACAAAGGGAAGTAACAAAACACAAAATCTACCGGGCGAGAGAAAAAGGAGAGGAAACTGTCCTTTGAAGCCACAAAGTGATGCTTTAATTAATGAAAGAAAAGAGGGTATCTGGCAGAAGGGAAGCCATGAGATGCCGTTAGCTTGTCAGACGACCTGATTGCCTACAAGCACCTCCACCCACTCTCAGGCTGCTGATTGATGAAGGCCAGGCAGAGCATGGAGTGGAGTTGGGTAGGAAGATCAGGCCACTTTAGTTGTCATCCATTTGTATTTATCACCTGTCTTCATCCATGAGCATCATTCACACAACTGAAACACATGAATCAGAGCCACAATGCCTTTCTAATGATAATGAATAGTTATTGTTTACAGGTGTTCTTGCAGCAATATCACCCAAAAGGATAATTAAATATGGATTTTCCACAAGTTGGTTTTGATTCATCAGAGCTCAGTGAGATAAATCAGATCATTTGTTAGTGTAGTATTTACATACAAAAAAAACTGTATACAAGCTCAGCTTTCTAAGGATCTTTGTGAAGGAGAAGCGTAGGAGAGTGCCAGAGGGGTCTGTGTAAGTAGCTTTGCCTGTCAATGTTGGCATACAGTCATCCATCATTTTAATCTTAAGCAAGGAAGACAGAAAGAGAAAAGTAGAATTTCCCTGAGCTAGCATGACATAACCCACATCCACCTAAAGAGTAATCATTGGCCTGTATGCACCTGAACAATGCCCCGCTAACGTGAAAGTGGTTTTCCAACATAAATCCAGGAGAGCAGCTCATTGATATTCACAGGAGATAGAAATAGAAAGGAATGTTTTCAGGGAAAGCAAAGCCTGTTTACTCACACTTCATTCATAGTTGGCTTCTAGGGAGCTATAAACTAGGGGGGGTAATGTCACTGCGAGGTCAGGGTGTAGTTGTGCTCCGAATGTTAGCTGCGGCAGTCAGGTCTGGTTGGAAGAGAAGACAGAACCAGAAATATAGAGAAGCCAATTTATTTATGAATTAAAATAATATGCTCACACCCTGAAACCTCACATGAATCTCTATCTTTCTTATCTTCCACTCTTTCAAAACTATTGACAAATAATATATTTTTTTCTAAATGAAAATGGATCAGTAATAAAAGTGGAAGAAAGGAACACCTCGTAGAAAAGAAAAATTCAAATGTTGAGTATTTTGGCATGAACAAGAACAAAAGATCCAGGAAAAAGGCAGAAAGAGTTGTACTGTATAGAAGAGGGTTGGGACTGTGTGGGAGATTTTTATGAACTGTTGTGAGAATGTATGTGTGGGTGGGTGGCTAGTCACTAATTAATGGTTGGATGTGATTTAGGAAAAATCTTTTGCTTTAAAATTATTATTAGAAAAATAAACTGTTTTTGTTGTTGTAATTTCCTCTTTGTGATGTTATTTTAAGTAGAAAAAATAAATGCTTACATTGAAAACAGAATAAACTTACTTATGTTATGCTTATGGAAATCCAACCAGCTCCTCGTTATCTCAAAGGTGTTGATTTGCAAAGATGACCTTTGCAGGTCAGATGTTTTCTCTTTAATGGCATGGCAGCAAGTTTCATTATTTCTTTAAAAAGGGGTCGGCCATTCCTTCAAGTTTATATACTTAAATATTTCACATGGGTTTTAGGAAATCCACAAGCCTCTCTCTGACAGCAGATGTAAGAAGACGGCCCAACATTTAAAGGTGAATACGGGGTAACACAGGCAGCTAAGGCAAACGAGGAGAACAGGTGAACAGATTGATTAGACAGAATAAGACAGGAAAGAAGAAAAACACATTCAGGGCCTTGGTGCGGTGCTTGAGCGTCATCTGGGCGATAAAATGCTTCTGCACCAGTTAACACTCGGTGGGCCATTCCTGTCCAAACACGGCTATTTCATACATGCAAGTTCTTCTAAAAATGTGAGTGATGCACATATTCTGTGGCCACTGCTAACAGGGCACAAATATATATATGTATTTTTCATTTTTAAGAAATATAAGTAGTCTTATCATAAATATATAATCAGACACGATAAGATTCAACGAAGCAGAAGAAAAACAGATGATTATAAACATTAAATTATTGGATTTAATTAACAGATCACAGATACATTCATTAGTTAGATCAAGGGGATCATCAGAAATGTTTACTGTTGCAGACCCCACCCATTTTTGCTAATATTCCCATATTTTGTCAGGGATACTATAAACATGATTTAAAAGTCAACAAAGGTTGTGTCCCACAGAGCCATTTATCAAAGTCGATTTAGATTTTCTTGAGGGACTTTAGCGTCCATTAGCGTGCAGGCCGACTGTTGCATCCGAGGTTAAGTTATATACCATCACCCCGCTCTGGAGGAAGAGGCTGAGCGTGATATTCCTCTGCTTCCCTTGAAACTAGATTGATAAATATCCAGTGCCTATGCCTGGTTGGGGATTCTTGTCGCGTTGAAGCCGTCTATGAGTTATCATAATTTCTACCAAACTTCTCATTCTCTTACTTGTTCTCATTTAAGTTGCAGTTTGAGACAAGCAGTGGTAAACGTATCCAATCATTCACAAGTAAGTAAAGCTAAGACAAAATAAAAAAATGTGAACTTAGAATCTCTGATTAATCACGTTAAGATCCCTCATATTAAATTAATTTTATAATTACCCCTTGTTGCTTATGTATTGATCCGTCAGTACTAACAATTTGACTCTTTTCTGTCTTTTCTTTTACTTTCTTGGCTCTTCCGTCTGTCTTCTTCTTTTCAAATCTCTCTCTCTCTCTCTTTTCAACTCTCAGTCTCGTCAGACCCCTGAGGGCGAGTTCCTGCCTCTGGACCAGTGTGAACTGGATGTTGGTTTTGGGACAGGAGCAGACCAGCTCTTCTTGGTTTCCCCTCTCACTATTTGCCACGAAATCAATCCCAAGAGCCCTTTTTTCGACTTATCCCAGCGCTCCCTAATGAACGAACAGTTTGAGATTGTTGTTATCCTCGAAGGCATCGTGGAAACCACTGGTGAGATTCTTCCTGAATTAAACTCCTTTCCCTTCACTGCACCTCTTTCATTTTATGCTTTGTGTATCCACTTATATGCCATTCTCATTTCTTCTTTTCTTCACTCTCCTTACTCTCAATCTAAATGTAAATTCCTATATTAATATGAACCCACAAAACATTCTCGTATACTTTAATAGATACTACATAATCTAAACTCTGAGAAATCTCATTTCCCTGCCTCAGTTTTGCATATTTGAAGAACACAGGAACTGAACAAAATTGAATAAGAACACTGACACCATGATTTAATTATGAGGGATATTTTATTACAGCAGAATCGGTTTAAGCCCACCCTATGCATAATAAAAGCCTGTGGTCATGGATGCGCGTGTCACTTGGATGGATGACCCTGGGTCTTGGTTGAAGTTCCACTACATTTTTCAGATGACGACTGAGAGCAGAGGTAACTCTGAGCCTGTGAGACATTGTTATACAGCCGCTGCTGTTAACTACAGGCCGCTGGAGGACTCTCACCATTCTCTCTATGGCACATGTAACAGAATGATTCTTCCCTTAAGTCCAAAACTGAAAAAATCCATATCCCTCCTTTCTTATTAGCTCCGCTTCTATCCATCCCCTAGAACCCTCATTTTGCTTCTTTTGTAGAAGAAACCACAGAGCTGAATAGTCTTAGAGCAGGAGGGAGGATTCTGCAGGGAAGCGTAAAGGCACAGTCTGTGCTCTGTTGATAATGCCATTAAATCAGAGGGCAGCCAGAAGTTTAGTGCCGCAGTGCTGTGGCCCTCGGAGCTGAGGAGTAAAGAAGGGAAGCCCTGGCAGTGTCACATTCAATGGGCTACAATATCCCATCATCCTCATCCTGACACACATCCCATTAACCCTGTTAATCCAATAACACATTAACAGGTATTTCCCACATGCTGTTCAGCTTGTTGATCGTGTCCCTAACTCATGTTAATTCTGTTTCAACCAGACCCATTATAATGCATACTAGTGGAATAGTTAGTGTCTTAGAGGCAGTAATACGATAAATACTGGTGTTTTTTTTTAGATGTGTTTTGAGACAGGGGGCAATTTTATTCCTAAAATAAAACTCATTATTTAACCAAAGAAATGGTCTCTTGAACTTTATGGACAGCATTTATTATTTTCTGCTCAATGATTTATCACTCTGGCAAAAACTAGACTCAACATCAGCACTGTATCAAATACACAACTATACTGTACAATACAAGTATTTTAAGCCATTATCTAATCAATCCAGTTCAGATAATTAATGGTCTTGAAATAAATGTTTTTCACCTAAAACAAAAAGAAGGAGGTTGGGACCTAATCCAAAATCGACAATTTAGAAAACATGCGAAGACCAAATCGATTTACAAAATAGACCCGATGATTGTTAGACCAAATTCATATTCTGTCAATACAAATTGGAAAGAGCACAGTAATGCTGATAGTAGCATGATTCACCAAGTAACAAGCGATTGATGCCGAAAGAGCAACAATTACTGCACTAACTCTCTATGAAGGTTACACATCAGATGACATGTCTCTCTCTTTCTCTGTTCATTTAGCTTATTTTTGAGTTGACATTGCCCGATTGAAATAGACTCTCATGAGAAAGGCAAAGCATAATAATTTGTTCTGTAAACAGTGCCAGTGAAAGCTCCTGCCAGCAATTTTACATAAAGTCTCCTTCAGGGACGCCCTCTTCGCCGTCTGCCAAGTGTTTGCATAGTTGTCTTGAGGGCTTCTATTTGTATGCAAGATGAAGTAAACATTAACCAGCTGGTTGAATACCCATATGACGCCTGCATGATGAAACAACACTGGCAGGCCTGTCAGGCTCTAACCCCACAAGGTTTTCCACTGACCGGTATTGTCTGCAGATAAACAGATATTTATGGAAAGAACACAACTCAGCTCACTATTTACCCTAGACTCCCCATTGTGATTAAAGCCAAGCCTCTGGGCTAATTAAGAAAAAAACAACCTTTGTGTAAATGTAGAACTGACTTTTCTATGGATAAAGATGAGTAGTGAGCCTGGAATAGCATCAGGCTATGATATAACACTCCCTCAGAGGGACGGACTCAGACTCCTACTCTACAGCTTACTGTAGTTTTTAACACTAGAACCGCCAACGGGTACATTTTACCCGAAGCTGTTTTTTGATTGTATGTAATTTTGTTCAATAACATATTAAAGTCTCCCATTCCGTGACTTTTCCTGAAAGTGTGTTATGTAGCACCCTTTGTTGTTAACAATTGTCAATATGAAGTCAGATTGAAAAAATCGCCAAAAAAAATGCCATTTATACCTATATCTGCCAGCTCATAGAAAATGCAGCGTAAACATGACGTGTTGCTATAGCAACGCCTTTTGTCTACTGCGGTTCCTTATAGATAGAGAGATAGATTGAGAGAGAGAGATAGATAGATAGAGAGAGAGATAGAGAGAGAGATAGACAGATAAATAGTTATAGATAGTGTAACATCTTGGAGAATATTCTTGGATGACTGAGCTCACGTTGAGGACGTAATGCATGTGTGCAGGTTACGTGCCAGTTGAAGAAAGACGGACACTCGGAATGAGAGAAGTAGTCCGCGTCGTCTATTTATGTTAGACAATTATATGTTCATAGAACAGTAGATCGATAGAGAGAGATAGAGAGATTTGTACCTAAACAAAACACAAGTCTAACACCAAGCGTTTAAATCAGCACTATTAGCGATATTTTAAACTTCATGCTATCTGCACAACCTATATCATATGAAAAGCTGAGAGTCCACAGATTCTATTGGTATAAGTTTCATCCCTGTGTGATCAAAACTCACTGTTCTGTATGATAAATAAAAGAACATTCTACCTTGAAAATCTATAGCGGGTACATTTTACCCGTTGGCGGTTTTAGGTATACAGCGACCTCTGGCGGTCCTAGTGAAAGGCTCAGGTAGAAGCTGAGCCACTGGAACAGAAAATATGAACTAGTTACGGATTCCGGAAAACCTACAATAAGCATCAAAATGTCAAGAACATTTTAAAATAAATTCTCAAGGTTGTAATCTTGTGTTCATCAGACACACAGACACTACATTACAGACACTAAAGACCTGTACAGACAGGACCCATGGCTCTTGACATTAATGTGTTGATGTACGGAGGGTGCTGGGGGACTGCTTATTTTGTTGTCCAGACTTGACAGGCAATTATCACGACCAACGAGCCACACTGATAACAAGCCCCACTAACCTTTAACCCACATTAACAGCATGCAACAATGGGAATCACTTAGCATTACATGGAAACAAATAGCACTAATTTGACCTCCAGGAAGGAACATTTAGAGACAAATTAACATCCCGTTGTGAAATGCTATACAAAAATGTCCTTTGTCTAATTTCAAAACAAAGTTATTCCATTTGAGTGCATTAGAAGTGACGATTTGGACAGACAATAGTTATAATTGTTAGTTGAAATATCTGTGTATCATCTTGCATGAACCATTTGGGAAATGGCAGGAATCCTTCCAAGTGGATTTGCATCAATCTACTCAATCTCCAGTATGTGACTAAATGCATCTAGGTGGTAGATTGAAAAAGCAGTAGCATGAAGCGGTGTTTCCATAAGCAATAAGGACGAGCCGAGCGGAAAAAGAGATAATGGGAGGGAATGCTGCCCTTTCACATTCCTCCTAACACTTAATAATTGTTTTAATGGAGCTAAACTCCATTTACTTATTACTACCCTGTTACTGTCTCCTAGGTATGACATGCCAGGCACGGACATCATATACCGAGGACGAGGTTTTATGGGGTCATCGCTTCCTGCCGGTGATGTCCCTGGAGGAGGGCTTTTTCAGGGTAGACTACTCTCAGTTCCACAGCACGTTTGAGGTACCGACTCCACCGTACAGTGTCAAGGAGCATGAAGAGAAAAATGCACTGCCCTCACCTCTCTCCACTCCCACCCACACACTCAATGAGAGTCACGGCGCCCGGCGTGACCGGGTGTTTTCCGTGGATTGCATAAACATATCTGAGGATAGAAGGGGAGGGGCTGGGGGTCGACTGCCGAGCAAGCTTCAGAGGATGAGTTCTTCGGGGAAGGATGACCTGCAGAGGAAGGTGCTCCGGCTCAGCTCCCAGCACTCGGAGAAGGCCTGCAGCACAGGAGACCTGCCCCTGAAGCTGCAACGCCTCAGCTCCTCGCAAGGACCCGAGATGGCAAACCGGCTGGAACTCAAGGCCCTCAAGGTGGGCTTCGAACCCATGACCCAGTCAACTGGAGACCTGTATGAACCCAGCTTAACGCCAACGCTGTCCCCTGCTCCGGTGCCCGTGTACAGCCCTCTGCTGTCAGCTGGACGGAGGCCAGAGGACAACCTGCCAGCAAAGCTCCGGAGGATGAACGCTGACCGCTGAAAACCATAGACAGTCCCAACAACACATTCCCACTGACCTCCGACAAGAGGAGAAGGAGGAGGAGGAGATGAGCTTGGACAGATATTAACTTTGCCTTTGGAGGCTTTTACCATAAAAAAATGATGGTTTTTCCGACAATTTATTGATTGGATTTTCTCTTTGAAACATAACCTTTATTGGAATGACTGTGATTGATGTGTTTTATAGATTCATGGAGGCTTCGTTACACATGAAAATCACACAAAAACACAAACTTCATGCCTAATGAAAACTTGATCATTCTGCAAGAGTATTGCATGTAACCACTAAATCTATGTATGCCCAATTACACTTAATAGTCATTCTTAGTTTTATCTAAAAAAAACTATTAAATAAAGAAAATAAATGCTGTTTGATGATTCTCTCTCCTGTGTTGTTATTGTCACACAAATAGTTGAGTTGTTAGCAACAGCTTTGCTAGTCAATACAATACTCAAAACTCATGCACTTATTGTAAGTCGCTTTGGATAAAAGCGTCAGCTAAATGCAATGTAATGTAATGTAATGTAATCAATAATTAATTCAACAGTGCAATTCACTGCAGTTTAATAGGCTGATGTTGATGGTCTAATTGTGTCCCCTTGGCAAGAGAGTGTATTGAGAGCTATGGTACTTCAATAAGAGAAATATGAAGCATTTTTTGTGAAGAACAGATTTTTTTTATAGTCAACCCATGGTTCAATACAAATAAATAATGTGTATACTGAAGTCTCTTCACTGACAAAACAATATGGTCTTCGTTTGCAATACATTTATCCCACTAAATACCTTTGCTTGGTATCTATTAATACAAGCACAGGAATGTAAACACATTATTTTAAATCATATTCGGTTATCTTTTGTATCAACATAGGTAATGGAGATCTACTGTAAAGCACAATCCTCTGTTCCTGACTAGAATCAAAATGTCTTCCAACAATTCAAAACAACAATCTGAGATTAAAGCAACACACACAGGGCTAAATTCAAAGTAAACACCCAAGAATGTGCAAATGTACCTCCACAAAAATCGACTTCAGCATCACAGCGTAAACATATCTGAGGTAGTCAGATCACCTAAGCCCTAATTCCGCCACAATGAAAGCACAAAGAAAGGGAAATCAATAGAAGAGGGAGATTTTCCCTGCTTCAACAGCCCACTCGCAGGAACCCTCCCCCTCTCATTACGCATCTGCAGCCTCGACCACCCTCTCACGTTACTCAGAACTGCTCCGCACACTCTATTTCTCTAATATAGTCTCCTCTGTGTGTTTGTACACTTCATCAAAACACACATGGTTGTCAGTGTTTTCACGCTGTGTATGATTTACCAAATGACACAAACCTGAATAAAGATAGTCTCATTAGAAGACACAGAACCTTGGCTGAAACAGGGAGAGTCAATAATGAAGGTATGTATGATGATGGTACCCAACATCGATTACATTAAGACGCACAAATGATCATGCTTAAGAAAACCATAATGTGCCAGTAAAGCACCTCTTAACAGCTTCAACCAGTAATTACATTTCGATGCATAGCTTTTCATGTGATGGATTCAAATACACTAAACAAAGGCATTAAATGTTTGCATCAATCATGCCAAACATTCTGACAAGAGGTTGGTGGGTGATCTGGTTTGTCTCTAAACAAGCAATTGTGATGAATCCCTCCCACAAACATCATTATAAGTTAACATGGAGAGTGTTACTTTCATATGTGGACAACACTGTGTCAATATCACACGCATGTTGCCATTTGAGGCAGTTATTTGCGCAGGTAATGGGATTCGCGGACGCATAAGTATTGTCACCTACAATGTTTGGTATGGCTCATAAAACCAAATCTATTTGTTGACAGCCAATAATTCATGAAGATGTGGGAAGTAAATTAAACAGTTTCAGCTAGCGTTTACCCTGGCGACCTCACAAAGAAAGATTCTGTTATTTTAGATGGATAGATGATATAAAGTATAAATACCTATTGATCCCAAATTGGTAAAAATGATTAAGTTGCAGCAGCAGCACTTTAATTGAAGTGATTAAACACACCTGGGTGTCAAGTCTTACCAAAAGGCAAAAGCAATAAGGCGATCTAATGATTCAATCTGTATTTCCTTAATAATTTCACAACCTCACCCTACTTACATCCCAAGAAATTGTCCTCATATATAAGTTGACGATTCCCATTGCCACCAAATTAATGTCATTATTCTTCATGGCAGCGATGCAGTTATGAAGCAATGACCATTAGTGTGTGACAACAGGAATTATCATTCCCAGTGGAGCCGACAAAGACTGTACGCTGCAAGGGGGAAGGGGGTGGGGGGGTGAGCAGCACTGGGCTGGACTGAACAAATGCAATTAAGGTCCTATGACATTTTCCCCTGAAAACCCAATCATGTCTATGTAGGAAAGACAGGGGGATAAGGGTCATTTTGTTCTTTCTAATGGAACGACAGAACGGTTGCACGTAATGATCGGGTCTTTTTTTATAGGCTTTCACTCACTGCCCACATCACTGTCACCCCCTCATCTTCATCAGTACAATACAGTGGGCTGCAGGAGCATGATTCAAAGGCTTACAGAGAGTGTGATTATAAAGTAGAAGACTTTTTAGTGTCTAAAGATGGATTGCAAATAAGGTCTCAGAAAAAGTTATTCAGATTTTGCTGAGTGCTGTGAAGTGATTAAATGAAAAGTGGGAAACAAGGCGAGTGAGGGCGGGGGCAGCGCTCTCTGTTGCAGTCAAGTGATGTTGAAATGCATGTGCGTTTGATTTTGTGTAATCATATATCGTCAATGTTCACGCCTGCGTGTGACAAGTACAATTTCACAGAAGAGGTGGTGTCAGACAAACGATGCGGCCGTGGAGAAAAAGTGCTTATCAGG
Source organism: Notothenia rossii (assembly GCF_949606895.1). NCBI lineage: Eukaryota > Metazoa > Chordata > Actinopteri > Perciformes > Nototheniidae > Notothenia > Notothenia rossii. Next base: position 21,658,858 of record NC_136906.1, read on the forward strand.
CACATTGTAGCCAGGAGTGTGCAGCCGTTAAACAGCCAAATGAAACCAAAAAGAAATACATTTCGAATGGATAAATGGTGCATAAAGGAAACTATTATAAATGTGTACAGGTTGGAGACTCCATGTTTTCATTCAGAGAAGGGGAAACCTTCAGGCTATTGTAATAATGTAATAACTCCAGAGAAGAAGCTGTTACATGCTTTGACTTCTGGACAAGCACACAGTGTGTGTGTGTGTGTGTGTGTGTGTGTGTGTGTGTGTGTGTGTGTGTGTGTGTGTGTGTGTGTGCGTGCGTGCGTGCGTGCGCGCATTCTAAATGGTTTTATTTTACCGTAGGTTTGATCTTTTATCACTAACCAAACCTTCAACAGTTGCTTTAGAACTCAGATTCGTTATTTTACAGAAATGCAAGCCTTTGATTAACAGGCTCAAATTCAAATTAATGAGATAAAACAATCCTTTTATACAGCTTTTGGTGTTTTCTAAATTTACAATCAACCAAATTGTTCAAACGTGTGATTCTCTCAGTTACATATAGCTGCTTTTTTGTTATGGACGCACTGCTATTCCCTGGTGTTTGATCATACAAAAAGCCCTAATGAAGAGATGCGTTACACATTTTCAGTTTGTACAGAGTAAATGAATGTCTTCAAAGAAAATAGTACCTTGTAGGTGTCTGAGTGATGTATGGAGCTTACAGCTATTGATTTTTTTTGTCGTTTGAAATGAGGTAATTGTGCGAGGTTTGTACCACTTCTCTTTGATCTTTAGATGGACCTCATTCTTTAAAAAAAACCTGACACCAGCTGTCCCTGCAGACGGAGTGATTATCCTCCGAGCATCGCATTGTGCTGCGGGTCATGGGTCGGTTTGTGGCAGCAAGGCATTGATTGGTCCTTCGATCTTTAGCCTGGTTGCGTTAGGCGGAGCAATGAGAGGGCCGTCCCCAGAGGATGCTCCGACTACGCTTCGTTCCGGCACTTCAGTCCAGTATCAGATGCTGGCTTTAAATAACCAATATGTACACACTCCCCACACGGCCCACGGGGGAAAAATCAATGCAGTCGGCCATTCATTATTTTCAAAACACGTCAACAGTGGTTGTCTCGAGTGTAAAGCATACATGTTGAAATTTAAATTATACACTAAGATGAGCGCTGACGTAATTTGCAATCTTTCTTTGCCCCCTGTTTCCTACTTGCTAACTTTGCATGAGTAAGAAGGAATAAACCATTGATGACAACCTTGATATCTGCAGTTTAGATCGGAGGTCCAGCTCAGAGGCACATGCACAATTATTTTGAATTTGCTAAAGGAGAGAGGGAAAACAAGAGAATGAACACCACACACACACACGCATCTCAGCTGAACGCTTAGCCCTCACTGCAAAGAGACTCCCAAGTTGCCGTGGTGACAACGGTGCAAAGAAGTGGCTTACTTGTGATTGACGGCTGAAGCATCCCTTTGTGTGTGTGCCTGAAGACGCACGTATGTGTCTCAGTAAGGTTGTTCAGTCAGGCATATTTCCCTTTCAGTCACCACAAGTGGCTTAATTAGCCATTCATTCGGAGTCGGAGCAACACAGAGAAGCTCACTGTTCTTTACAAAGGAATCAGCTATATATCCAAACATCCCCTACGCTTTCTATCTGATGGGAAAGAAAGAGAAATTAATTTACTCAGATTTTTCTTCTCTTTTTTTTAATCAAATGTTCAGATTATTCTTCTCTTTTGTAACAGAGATAAGACTGATGTCCTTTCATTTATAACTTTTTCAACTCCCTCATCCCGGCGCTGATATTACCTTGTCAGAGGTAGATTTGAGTTGGAGGACAGTGAGAGGGAGAAAGAGAGACGAGCTAATAATGAGCCTCTCCATGCCTTGTCTTGTTATAAAGTATTCATGTTCCAGGTATTTTTAACCTGTGGAGATTTCAGTGGGTTATAATGGCAGAGGCTGAAACCCTCTGAAAACACCTCAGACAGGGGCTGAATATCAGTACAACTTAAAATAATTGAGTCACAGAGGTTTGCCTGGAAACAGAGAAGTGAAACCGCTGACATGTGTTCGTATTAGGGCTGCACGATATTCGAAAAAACTGACATTGCGATTTTTCCCCCCTGCGATATATATTGCGATATGAAAACATACATGAATTGAAGAAAAGACAATTTTTTCCCCCGCAAACCATCCTTTCTTGAACTTTAATGCTATACAATTGGTATTTTTTTAACTACATTTAACCGGATGAAGGATTTTAGTCACGAACGTCTGGATCTTCAGTTATCAGAGCAACAAGCTGAGCTAGCTCGGTTAGCAGCGCCAAACTGCCCTGGAGAAACACATGAAACTACTTTATTCAGCAAACAGACCTTTAATCACCGGGTCTGTTTGCTTTGGAGATTTGATTGTGATTGGTGGTTTGCTGTGCATGCAGAGCCTGCATGTCACTGACTCAAGTACCCCTGACATGAGAGCTACGCAAGTTTTCCTTTTGTAGCAAGCAGCAAAACAATTGTAACATGATGTGTTTGAGTACATTTGCCTTAAAAAAAAAAAAAAGTATTATTATTATCGTCACGACACGATATATCGTGCAGCCCTAGTTCGCATAAGCGTTATTTCGATTTTATTATGCATGTTTTTGTCCTGCTGTGAGGTTTCAGTTGGATGTTTTTTTAGAAGCGACCAGGGGAACAGGTTAAGATGTTGTGAAGTTGTGTGTGGTTAAATAAATGACCAAGTAGACACACAGCTGTGGTCGCAGCTGGTTTGGATTAGATTGAATTTAGATTGTATGGAGTCAGTACAAGAGGTCTAATTAAGCTCAATGGACAACAGTTTGCCAAACTGTATGCCGACATTGTTAAACTTAAGTCAGGTAACTCTGTGGATACACTACAAACATTTAATTTATAACGGCATCAGCTGAATGTGTCAATTAGCGAAGCTAAACAAAAACAGACTTGAAGGTTAGTGCTTCTCCTCACAGCACTCAGACTGCCTCCTGCTGCAGATTCAGACAGGGCCAAAGTCATTACTAAAGCTATAAAGTGTTTATCGCTGTGTACACGACACCACACTCTTTTTTCAAAGTGTTTGGAGCACGTTATACAGTGTGCCAGTTTCATCCTAGTTAGGTATTCAAGACTGATGGAATTTTGTATGTTTTTTTTCAGCAGACTACTTAATGTACTCTTCCTAATCAACTGTAACGTCTTATAGTAAAAGTATATTTTTAGTTTTCCCCACAAAATTAAGAAATGTACTACATTTACCAAAACAAGCTTGGGAAAGGCTGCTGTTGTATCTGAGTAACTCAGATACAAAGTTCAGCTCTTTTCATTAACAATCAGGAAGTGTGGACAACAGGGTGTTTCATGCCAGATAAAGACCAAATATAAATAAGTCAATCTGTGATTAAGAGGCTCACTCCACTCTTGTTATAAAAACTGTCTTCAGCATTGCTCTCCTGAGACTTTCTCTCGTTTGAATCAATATTCTCACAGAGCCTCTCCTCTCCGGCCTGACTTATGTATGAAGTATGAGCCTAAATGGCCGTGCCTGATGTTCCCTCTCGTCCCTCTGCCTCCTTGGCTATGAAATGTAAATTCTGTCCCCTGATTGCCTGCCCGACCGACTCACTACACACCGGTTGAACAGCTTGCTCCTAATCTCTATCACACCGTGTCTGCTTTAAAAGCGTCCAAACACAGCAGACCCCTCCTCACAAAAGAAGAATGCACACTCTGTTTGAACATCTGCCTATCTGTCAGCAAGCCAACTCGCCTGTTAAAGGAGCCCTGGATGATTTCAGGCATTTTACACCAGCAGGTTAATTATCTGCAGAATCACAGGCTCTCCACATGTTGTTTTGGTAAGCATGCATAGACCCAGCGGGATGTAAGACTTAAGTGTTTGTTAGTGCGAGAAACCCCCCTTGCGGAGCTGTAAGCCATTATCCCTATTTAAAAATTCAATGTGTCAAGAATACAAAAACTAAAGATACACAATTCTTGAAGAGAAATGTGGGAGTCTCTGGGATGCAGCCATGAGGTTGCCTAATTTGAAAATGGACTATCACTTGGCCTTTAGACAAAGTCGTACAGAAAAAAACACACAAAAGAAAATCTGATCCGGCAAATCTACTTGATTCCAATTGAATGTGGTCGGTCACAGTTTAAAAAAAAATGGACAGCAGACACAGGTGTCAAAGTCACACATTGACTTATATTAACCCAACCCTCAACCCATCCTCCTCGAGAGGAGCTGTAATGACTTCATGTACTTTTTTGTTCCGATGCACGCATCGACACAGACATTGATATCAAAATACTATTTGTAAAATATCAGCTCTTAGTCCCCTACTTGAGACATACACTTTTTATTGATAGATTTTAAAGCGGGAGATAAAAGGTATGACATGCACCAAGGGTCTGAGGGAATGAGCCCCAGTACATCGACTGCCATGCTATACGGCGGTCCATGTAGTCTTTCTTTTATATTTGCCACAGGTAAAAATGACAAATGCTGGTTCAGCCTGTTTTCATAAAATCAAACCCGTTTAAGCTCGTACACTGGACCGGTAAAGACTGTATATTGGACGTTTATTTGTTCCTAATGTTGCTTTATTTTAAGGTGAATTGTGCTCCCAAATCAGCATGCCCTCATTTGGCCTCCAGTACAGTAGCACCATGACAATTTGACACATATTCCTACTTAAACAAAAGTGATATATGTATCTATGGATAGACTTAAGATGCTGTATATCACTTGCAGTCATTTTTGTAAAGAGCACACAGGCCAGGTACAACTGAAACGTTCAAACGGTGTCTAAAGGGGGCTGGGGTTGTTTATCATTGAATAGGAAATTGAAAGTGAAATACCTAGAAATACCCTCAAGTCTGCATAAATCTAGACTCCCGACATTAACCTCAATTCTTGGATTCAGGAAGATCTCTGTGTCAGGTCTGTGTCGGGTCTGGTCAGACCTCAGCCTGCAGTCCACTGATCTGACACAGAAACCTGCCAACAATGTGATCAGAGCATGAGGGCTCAAAACCCACACATGACTCACGAACGAAGAGAGAAGAAAGAAGCACTTTTTGTCTTTTTCTCAGTCTCTTCTGTAATCTGTCATCTCATTGACACATTACAACACTGCAAGTTTGACACCATTGACAAAATATGTCAGCAACATGTCTGTAAAATGTCAGCCTGGTTGGTGACACACAGCGTATTGTCAGATACTCTCTAATTATCCTCCTCTCATTCCTTGTGACTTCCTCTCCAACACCATTTTTATTCTAGCAGACTAGAGAGGAATGACAAAGGAAATCATCACATTTCGTTTTGTTCACTCTGCAAGTGGACCTTTTATGTCTTTGCCTCTTACCTTTGCTTTTCTTCTCAGCAGTATGTTTGGCACAGGTTTGGGGCAGGAAACAATATTCTCTGTAAGCATAGCAAAGATCACCGCAGGGGGATTTGATATGCTTACACTTTCTTATGATTAGTAGCAGCAGTATGTATGAGATGATTAAATATAATAGAATTGTAATTGTAAGTTTTATCAGTTATTGCCAGCCAACCTTTCTTGATTTCAAAGTTTTTTTTTTCTTAATCTTCTCTTGGCATACATCTTAGCAGAGACCATTAAAGTATTCGTTATACTTTTTAGGGAAAACTATTCCTGCTCGTCTGCAAAAAATATCAAATCCAATGGGGAAGACTTATTTGTATTCCTATTCTGTTTAATTTATGAGGCACATAAGAAGCTATTATTATATATTAATCAGAGAAAACTACTTTGAGTAAATGCTGCAAGAGAAATCAGGTTTACAGATAAGGATGCAAAGGTTTTCTTTGACATTCATGGTTTCTTGTCTCAGAGCGGGATGAGAAAACAAACGCTGTTAGTGGACAAAACACTACCTGGATAAATCCCCATGCAACTTACTGAATGCCAAGTCACTTTAATCTTTCTACTGCCATTTTCTTTCCTGTTAGTTCCAAATCAACCAAGAAAAAAGCAAATGCTTTTTCTTCCTCTTTAAAGAAAAAACTTGAAGCATGATGATGGGGTTCGACCTCGCTCAGCCGAGGAACGAGTCTTTTGATTATTTTTGGTGCTTTACACAGACGAGAAAACATGACTGACGGACAGACAGATGGCTTTCCAGACGATTCGTTTTCGGTGCCAGACAGGGCCGACGTTTATCAACAGTGACACACACTCTCACATGCACACACACTTGTCCTGATATATAATGAGCCCCTCAAAGAATAGGTATTCAGACTCTGTGAAATAAAAGCCGGACAAACTTTCTTTCAGTTTCACAAAGCAGTTAATTGAGATCATTATCAGCTCTTCATTCTTATTACACGTCACTTCTTTACCCTCTCCTCCCTCATTAAGTGATCGGGGGCGTCACTCCCCAGCTAACCAATCACTCCTCTCTCCATTCTCACAAGCCTATAGTTGCACCCGCTAATCCCTTTATATCTGCTCTTCCCTCTTGTCAGCTGTCATTCCAGGTGACAATACGCAACCCTCCTCCACCCCTTTTGCCTCCTACATGACCAAGCCAATCCTTCTCCCTTAAGACCGGTCCCACCTACTTATCACCACCACCAGTGTCTAGACCCCAGGGGGTTCATCGGAGCGGTTTTTCCCCTCCTGAATAATCATCCTGCAAACCGGGGCCTAATCGCCAAACACCATTTCATTCACTTGTTATAATCTGTCAATCACTATCCATTCATATTACGTGTCCCGGTAATAAACATGTATTTCATACATCACGTCTCTCCTGATTGAAATGACTACGGTATATCTTCACTTCTAAAAGGGGTAAATTAATAATCTTTTTTCTCAAAGCAATGATAAACCTGTAAATTGGATGTACTGTAGAAAAGTCAGAATCAATATAGATTATTTATTTTAAAATAAATTCAGATTGAACATTGTAAATGATAGTGTCCGTCCAAAAAAAAAACATTACTTATAGTGAAAACCATCCTTGTATGATGGGATAGTAGACTAAAAGCTTTAGGAATCCAAACTATAACATATAGTACCCTGTATCAAGATTGATGTAAAACAAGTGAAACTTGACCTTTTTAGAGAGAAAAAAACACTTCTGGGGTCATTTGGGTGTATTTGCCATATCTCTGGAACCCATAGGTCGATTTTGGTGATTGCCACCTGTTTTGAACCGTTAGAGCCAATAGAATCGAGGGGAAGTTCCTAAATCCATCTAAACATTACCATTGGTGAATGAGAGTGATGAATGACACTGAATGACACTGAATGACACTGATTGCCCAAAACCGGAAGCTCTCACTCTCGTAGCTCTCATAGCAGCTATATATGAAAACTACTCTTATAGACATAAATGTAATGATGGATTATCAGTAATCATTTCAAAGGGACACAGAGACATTGGAGTAAACTTCAGCAGCGTTTATATGCGTTGTAATGCCATTGAACAGAACTTTTGATCAGAAAACAGCAAAGGTAAGACGTATTTGACGTTTTGGCCATGTAAAGTGAAGTTGTGTGTTGTCTTTGCTGGCTTTCGCTGCTCCGAAGCCGCTTTTCCGTTTCGGCCTCGTGTGGATGAACCGTCTAAACGATAAAGAACTGTGGCGGTACAACTTATATTGTCTCCGCGGGGACGGGTCCTTATATTCATCTATGATTAATCTTAATTGTTTCAAAGATAATATTTATTTGCATTTGTTTATGAGAAAAACAGTTATAACATACTGTGTTTGACTTTTATGCTTATCAAGCAATCTAGTGGCAACTTTGATTCCTAAGTTTTCTTTAGCGAGCTTTAGAACGGTCAGAGTGGATTTAGGTATATTAGTGTTAATCTTTGCCTCAGATGAGTTGACAGTCTCTAATTTATGGTAAGTTATTAATAGTAAATTAGTATGACTGTTGTCAGCTTTCATTTACACAGGTTAATTGTTGATGCTGGACTTAGTTAGGCCTTGCTTTAGAGATGCTCCTGTGAGAGGCTGAGCAGATAGACAAACACAGATTAATTAGACATGTTGGCTGATTAGATTTAAATTGTAAGGTTGATAGGGGCTCACTCATTTGTAAAATGAGATGACACAGCTGATAGTTAAAAGCAAAGTGAATATTTAGAGCCTCAATTTCAAAGACAGTGTATAACGAGTTTTTAATGCAATAACCTATTGTCCAGTCCAGTGGTTCTCAACTGGTGGGTCGCTATCCAAAAGTGGGTCGCGGACCCGTTTCGAGTGGGTCGCAGATGTGTGAGTGAAGAAAAAAAAAGTGAAAAAAAATATATTTTTTAAATTATTTTGGGGAAAAAAGTCAAACTTTTATTTTGAAGGCCCGATTTTCTAACGCTGTGCATGCAGTCGGCATTGGACTGGAAGTACCGGGGACCATAAACGGTTTTGAAAACTTCTGTCATGTAGTGATCATCTTCTCAATAAAACATCTTTGCTGATGTTTTTTCGAGTCTTCTGGCCTTTGATCAGAATCAAGATTGTTGCCGGAAGTCCCCGTCGAGAATAACTTTGCGGTATAACTACTCTTTATACATCCATGGGTACAACTTCAGATAAAAATGAACACATAATGAAATATGACCCCCGGTTTGATGATTGCAGGTCACAGAACAATGTGGGCTATCTACCCTACCCACAATTCACACAGACAAGTTCAGCTGTCAGAACAAAGTGAAAAACAAACAATGGCATCAAATATTATTAAAATGTCGGGTTGTAATACATTTATTTATTTTCTTCTCAGAGTGTACCAGAATGCGTAGTTCATATGTTAGTATTTCTAAAAATCTCCTGGGGGAGTCCCCCCAGACCCCCCTTCTGGAATTGGGTTTTCCGCATGTGTGCCTTTTTATGTTACACAGTTCAGCTTTGACTCCATCATCTCATTAAACCTTTTTAAAAGCATTCTTTACTTCTGTGAAGGGATATAAGGGATATATGCACTGTACTTCACTTTAATTAATATTGTATGCTGAAAAGCATATATATATTACAGCACGATTTTTTGTTGAATAGATTTGAGTGGTTCAAAATTTCGGGCCGCGATTTATTGTCAAAGGAAAAAGTGGGTCCCACGGCCGGTTTATTCTAATGAAACGTGGGTAAAGGTTGTATCATGGTCCAAAGGAAGAACCAAGACATTTAAGTTTCAAGGGCTAGCACATTTTTTTAAAACTTCGCAAAAGTATCAAAACAGTAATATGTTTTCAGATCTGTTTCCTGCTCTCCTCTTCTGGGTTCCGTAAGGGCTCACTGGAGGATACTCTGATTTGATAACATTCGAAAAGTATCTCTCCAAAGGTCTAAGGGTCTTATCATCAAGTATGAAACTATGCATTTTCTATTTTGTCTCAGGAAGGCGCCACTGTGAATATCTCAGACTCATTATCAAATAAAGTGCTTATTTCAATTTCTTCCGCGATGAGATGTGTGTCTAAAAGGAGCAAAATATGCACCGGTCTAATTTGTTCTCTGATATCTGGTTGATCTGTCGCATCAGAACAAAGGCAGTTTTAATCAGATCTATTTAGCAAAGTGAGTATCGGATAACAAGCTCTGGTTCGGTGTGTGCTGTTCTAGTCAATGTACAAGCCATTGTCAGATTAAAGTAAACAAATGTATTGCATCTTTTCGATGAATGTAATTTGGAAGGATGCTTCCTTTGGGAGCAGAAGTCAAATACAGTGTTCGAGTCGATGACAAGGCGTCTCGCAGCAAACCAGAGGCAGCTTCCAAATGATGCTGACGGCTCTCTGTGGAGAGAGGAACAACCACAGGTCTCCTGCATTTAGCCCTGTCAAACACAGTTAATACACTGTAGAAACCCTCCCCTGGTGCTCACTTCCATCAGTGAAGGCTGCTTAGACAAAACTGTGGAAAGGCCAATTAAGCTGATGTTCTACCAACTCGTGATATTAAAAGTTTTTCTTTCTGGGAACATCCAAATAATCCTTACTGAAACTCATAACAGAGCTTTTTGTTATAAAAGTATTGTGAGCCCTTTGTTGTCTCTAGAGAACAAAGTGAGTTGCAGTGAAAACATTTTTATACTGCATCTACTGTATTACTTTGGACACAGTTCAAATCCAACAACAATAGTGGCCTATGCATTTAATAGAGATACAAATGAGGCATTGAGGCACCTCTAACCATTTGGACAATATTAAGCAACAACAATTAGGAAGACAACAATTATGTTAAAGCATGCATGTGTGGGATTTGGCTGTTGAGCACAGGGAGACATAAAATCATCTTTTTATAAAACATAGTCCTATAGAGCTTATTATCTCTAACTCGCATACGACTACAGCGTTCTGTACGTCTCCAGCTTTGTTTTCTAATTGGCTTATTTGGAATCAAGAAGAAAACATTGTTCCTTAAATCAATCATCTTTTCCTTTACAGTTCAAAGGGAGTCGGGACTGCAAAATAACTAAGAAGGAAAGCCATGAAACACATTTGCTGCATATAGCTACATGTGTATCAGCCACAACACAGATTTAGCAAACACAGCAACTATAACATCTCTTAGCCACCTACGTATAGAGACAGTTGAGCAGAATGCAGAGGAGGGGCATGTTTTCATCCTGTGATACAGGCAATATGTGCTTTTGGTAGTGGGGAAAGCTAGCATTTATGTTGGACAGAGATTTTGTTAAAAACTCAAATGTGTCCTGCAGCTTTTATAGCAGGGGTGGGGAACCTTTTTCCTCTCAAGGGCCATTTCAATTTTTTCAACATCCTCCGAGGGCCTTACAAATTATTGACCTCTGCTTAAAAAAAACAAAAAAAACACAGCCCATTCATTTGGCCTTTCTTTCATGCTGTGCAAAGAAAAAGCAACCTCTTAATCCAGATATCTCACCATGACTCGTGCATCAATCAATCAATGTTTATTTATATAGCCCAATATCACAAATGTTACATTTGTCTCAGTGGACTTCACAGTTTGTACAGAATATCAGTATGACAATACGACACCCTCTGTCCTTAGACCCTCACATCGTACAAGGAAAAACTTCCAGAGAAAACCCACAGTTTAAAGGGAAAAATGGGAGAAACCTCAGGGAGAGCAACAGAGGAGGGATCCCTCTCCCAGGACGGACAGACGTGCAATAGATGCCGTGTATAAATTGAAAAGATAATACATTTGCAACATAGATAGTCCAAATGTTTGGAAATGCATGTGTGTATAATAGGAATATGAATCCACGAGTATATCCATCCAGGACTTATGATCCAGGACCACAGCCACGACTCAAGATCCAGGACTCGCAATCCATGACACAGGACCGCAGGATCATCCATGACTCCGGATCCCGGCGTATATAGACACCAAAAAGAAAGAAATTTGTGGAAGCTGGGTTAATCGGAACATGAGAGTACACAGGTATAGACAGAGAGAAGGAAGAAGTAAGATGTCCCCCGACAAACTAAGCCTATATCAGCAAAACTAGGGGCTGAATCTAATCAGCCCTAACTATAAGCTTTATCAAAAAGGAAGGTCTTAAGCGCACTCTTAAAAACGGATAGGGTGTCTGCCGTCCGAACACAAACTGGAAGCTGATTCCACAAAAGTGGAGCTTGATAAGAAAAGGCTCTGGCTCCCATTGTACTTTTAGAGACTCTAGGAACAACCAACAACCCTGCATTCTTGGAACGCAATGCCCTAGTAGGACAATAGGGTATAATGAGTTCTTTAAGGTAAGATGGCGCCTGCCCATTAAGGGCTTTGTAGGCGAGAAGAAGAATTTTAAATTCTATCCTGTGTTCTATAGGGAGCCAGTGTAAGGCAGCCAGAACAGGAGTAATGTGGTCCCTTTTCCTAACTCTGGTTAGTACACGAGCTGCAGCATTTTGAATCAGTTGAAGCCACTTGACTGACTTCTTGGTACACCCTAATAATAAGGAGTTACAATAATCCAGCCTTGAAGTAACAAACGCATGGACTAGTTTCTCTGCATCGTTTTGAGGCAAGATATGCCTGATTTTTGCAATGTTACGTAGATGGAAGTAGGCGGTCCTTGAAATTGATTTTATGTGGGTGTTAAAGGATAAATCCTGATCAAATATAACACCAAGATTCCTTACAGTCTCACTGGAGGCCAAATTAATGCCATCCATAGTTAGTATATCTTTAGATAATTTGTTTCGTAGATTCTTCGGGCCAAGTACAATAACTTCAGTTTTGGTCGTGTTTAACATCAAAAAATGTAAGGTCATCCACGTTTTTAAGTCCTTGAGGCAGTCTTGAATTTTATTTAGATGATTAATTTCATCAGGCTTGATTGATAAATATAGTTGAGTATCATCCGCATAACAATGAAAGTTTACAGAATGATTCCTTATAATATTGCCTAACGGAAGCATATATAAGGTGAACAAAATAGGTCCAAGCACTGTGCATGCATGCACGTGCACGGTGTGGCATGACCATGGGCGCGGGAAGGGGGGTGCTGAGGGCGCTGCAGCACCCCCTAGCGGCAGGCTGGGGGTGCGGAGCTCCCCTGTCTGAATTATTATTTGACGGTTATTGCTGCTCCCGCTGTGCATAATCTGTGTAATATGTAGCCAATAAATTCCACATTGTTGGTAAAATAATATTTTGGCCTGCCCCAAATGTTTTTTCTGTAGCCCCGGACAATTCTACCTCAATAATATAATACATTAACCGTGCTTTACGTGAACCTCATCAAGACACTAGAAAGGACGACAGGATTGTAATTTCCCGTGTTCAGTGAATGCAACAGAGGCAAGACACCAGACCAATCAGAGAGTTGCATGGAAATAAAAGTGTGCTTGTGTCATTCAAGCTCGCGGCTCTGTGTGTGTGCGGAAATAGCGCATTTAGTGTGTGTGAGAGAGGGGGAGAGAGAGGGACCGGTGCCAGCAGCAGGGACCGTGTTTGTTAGCATCTGGTTAGCTAGCTGCACTAACGGACATACGGAGCTGTTTGTTCCACAACAAGCTGGAGGAGAGCTCTCCTCTCAGACTGAGAGGCTCAGGTGAGCTAAAGGACTCTCTGAGTGTTTAGATAGTTAACTTTAGTCTAAGTTATCTCAGTGGGTCTCAAACGGTTTGGTCAAAAATTATTCAAAAGATTATTTCCGCGGCACACCCTCACATGATCATTATAGTTATAAAAAAAATAAGAGAATAAAGGAAAAACAGTTATGAAATACTATATGGCAGTAAAACAAGAATACAGTTTGAAAGGGGAGTGATTTGTAAAATATCCAAAAAGAAAAAGAACATCTGCTTACAGTTGTGTTTCATCTGGGTGTTGAGAGATGTATCCATAGATCTCTTAATGTTGCTCTCAAAGTGCACCAGATTGATGCTTTTAACTTCAATATTAAAACAAAATCTTCCCGGGGGAGCATCCCCCCGGACCCCCCTAGAGGAGGTGAGGTCCGCTCCCCACTCGTAAAAAATAGCACTTTACCCCTGCCTATATGCCGTGAGCTGATTATCGAGCCTTCATTGTAACAGTCGCGGGTTTACTGTGTGTTTGCGTGTGGGGAGTTTTTTTGTGCGTGCTCTATGGTGCCCGTAATACTGTTCACTGGAGTCCAGCACCTCAGCACCCCCACTCAAAATACCTTCCCGCGCCTGTGGGCATGACCACCACAACAGAAAGATATGGACATAAGATGTGTGCAAATGTATTTAGTTTCATATCCATGTGGACACTATTTAAGTGGGGGGGGTACCTCACACCCTCTAGGGGGGTCCGGGGGGTATGCTCCCCCGGGAAGATTTGTTTTTAAATGTTTAAGTTAAAAGCATCAATCTGGTGCACTTTGAGAGCAACATGAAGAGATCTATGGATACATCTCTCAACACCCATATGAAACAGAACTGTAAGCAGATTTTATTTTTCTTTATGGATATTTTACAAATCACTTCCCTTTCAAACTGTATTCTTCTTTATTAATAACAACTTTGTTTTACTGTCATTACTTTATTCTCTTATTTTTTTATAACTATAATGATCATATCAATAATAATAATAATAATACATTACATTTATAAAGCACTTTTCCTGGTGCTCAAAGCGCTTACAAGCAAGTAAAACAAAAATAACAACAGATAAATAAAGATAAAATAAATAAAGATGATGATAAAGATGTGCCTTTACCTCACTGGTTGGAGAAAAAGCTTCTTATATTCGTTAGCATAGCTAGCTAACCAGATGCTAATAACAACAAAGTTATTGACTGTATGATCAGTATGACAGATGAACAGATCGCCAACTGGGCTTTCAACTAAAGACACAGCAACGCAAAAACTGCGGCATGTATTGTATACGGCACCTTATGGGTATTGCAATTTCTCAAGTGCCGGAGCGGCGTTCTGGCGTTCCGGTGCTCTCTGTCAAAACTGCACCCCTGTCAGACACGTCAGGCTCGTGTTGTGTTCAAGGAACCTAATCTTGGTCAGGAAAAACAGGCACTCGCTTTTTTTATTTTTTTGCGGTCCATATTTCTTCAATTTTTTTATTTTTTGCGTGTTTATAAATTACCTCGAGGGCCGTACCAAATGGTCTCGCGGGCCGTATACGGCCGGAGGCCGGAGGTTCCCCACCCCTGTTTTATAGGATTGGGATTGGACCCAAACTCTGTGATCAAACGTAACATGTCATTTTGTGAACACCCTAAAGTGCAGGATGATTGGTTCTGTACTTTTCATGGAGAAAGAGAACAACAGCACAATATTAAGCTAAGGATGAGCAGGACACACTAACCAGAACTCATTCATTTTCGATGAATTACAACATGTGATGATAACACAAACTTGGCAACTAAATAATATAAAAGGGAAAACAAATGTTTAAAACAGCTATAATTTGGATGACATCCTTTTAGATGTGACCCACTTGTTCAATAGACAAAGCTAACATAGTGTTGTCAGGCTAAAATAAAACTCATTTGTGAAACCTGAATAAATACAGTACATTCTAACGGAGTGTTTTTCAAAGTGGGGGCGCCGACCACCATATTTTTTGTTTTCGAATCACACGACCGCCCTTCAAGCCAATCAGAATCGAGCTGCCGCTACTGCGAGTTAAAATCTGCTCAGCTTTTGGAGCACGTGAGAGCTAGTGAATGTTTCGCTCTGCAGCTGGATGAGAGCACGGATGTAGCAAATGTCGCAGAATTGCTTGCATACATCAGATTTATTTCAGAAGACAACTTTGTTGAGGAAATATTATTTTGCAAAGCACTGGAAGGTAGGACCACATGAAGAGACATTTTCCAAGTTTTAGATGAGTACATCATCTCAAACGGACTTGACTGGTCTCGTTGTGTGGGTGTGTGTTCAGATGGGGCAGTGGGGCTATGACAGGCAAATAAAGCGGAGTGACAGCTTCGATCAGGCAGAAGGCCCCAAATGTAGTGGCAACGCACTGCATGTTCCATCGGGAGGCACTTGTACACATCATTTAAACAAATAATTAAAACAGGGGGGTTGGCATGGCAAAGTTTGGGAACCCCTGCTCTAACGGACAAATTAAGTCAAGTAACTGATGGAAAAATGTCCTCACCATGACATCACTTCTACCTTGTTTAACATGAATTTAAGATAATCAAGTTTGCTTTGTAAGAAGACAGAAAGGGAGAGAGGAGACATTTTGTTTTTAACAAACTTTTCATCTCAGGTAATGCATGCCAAACATTAAAGAAGAAGCTGTCAGAAAACTATAGCTTGGTTAATATTTGCTTCAGAAAGAGATTAAGAGACTAAAGGAAAGAGAGAGAGAGTGAGCACCTCAGGCAGAGTGGAGGGAAGCAGAATATTACCAAAAGCTTGTCATATTTGCACAGCTTGTAAATATTGGTGTGGAGATGTCAGCGTCTCTTAATGTCTTATATATAGAAAACAAGAGAGCAAAAGAAACATAATACTGAAAAATGTGGTTTTATATTAAACAGAAAACTGCAACTAGAAATTCCTTTCAAGCTCTTCGTAAAATGCTTTTAATGAAAACACTTTGGAAGGGAAGGCAAAACAAATCCATCAGGAGGAAACTTGAGTTTGCAACTTCAGCGCAGCTGTTGTATAACTGGACCAAGGACTGTGAATTTGAAGATGATTTAATTTAGGTTGATAGATGTCTACCTCAACTTTTTCAATATATCAGCTGATGATACTGGACTCCTTAACACCGATCACGAGAGCAGTTGACCATTTTCAGTACAAAACATCAAGACATGCGAGGATTCAGGTGCTCACAGATAACCTTTCTGGGTATTTCCATAGATACCAGTGTCTTTGCAGTGAGCTGCATAGATCAGGTTTTTTTTTGTTGCACAAAATGGCAGTTGACAGAAATTATTCAGGAGTAAAACAGTTAGAGATACGGGCAGTGGCGGCCGGCCCATGGGGGCGCTAGGGGCGCCGCCCCCCCTCTTCCCACATGTTTGATTGTCATTAAAAATAAAAAATAAATAAAAAGATATATTTCCCAAAAATATATTTTTTTAATTTTAATTTTAATTTTTAAAGAACAAGGTAAATATTATATAGTTGGTATCAGTAAAATGTATAATCTACAATAAAATCTCGTTTAAAATTGTTTTACGATGTCTAAAGTTACTGATAAGTCACATGTTTCCTGCCTGGCCGCAGCGTGTATCATTGCCCTCTCTCGTCCGGGCGGTAGAAAAGAGCCCTCAGCCAGAGCAGCAGCAGCCAACAAGCTGACTGTTGCTATCTGGAAACTATGCCGCCGAAACATAATTTCAGCCAATCAGCGTCGTCAGATCTGATGCTCAAAGGGCGCCCTTTCAGCGCCCTGGCCTGTGTGTCTGTGAGTTGTTTAGACTCGTATCCAAGGTGACGCTACAGTAGGGGATGGCTGCGTCTGCAGGTGTAGACTCCGGTGCTAGTGGATCGCCGGAGCTGTAGATTAACATTTACATGCGTATTGTAGTTGTAAGGGCAATGCCTGTAGCACCATGGAGCATATGTGTGGGCTGGACCTGTATTTTACAGGAAAGGAGTGATCAGAGGGTCGAGTTGTCGATTCTTGTTCAGTTTTCATCTTCCTCACCCTGTCAGACTTTGAGTTGCGCGCGCTGCTAAAGAGACGTGCAACCATGGAAACCAAACAATGGGGTAGCTGTATTAAAGTCCGAGTGGAAACAGTCGTGAGTAAATCTGATTTTGTCAGAAATCGGGAGTCTCCCGCGGAAATCGGGAGGGTTGGCAAGTATGACACACACACACACACACACACACACACACACACACACACACACACACACACACACACACACACACACACACACACACACACACACACACACACACACACACACACACACACAGTTCGTATTTAGTCTCCTGATTTTAAATGCCCTAGTATGTTTTTGTCACCATATCCATAGCCCCACCAAAAATATTTTCCACCAGCCGCCACTGGATACGGGCATAGTCAAGGACTGTTCCAAAAGCAACAGGCAGGCATTGCCAAAAAATATGAAGCAAAGAGACCCCAGGGAACAAAGGGTACATGGGGAGTCAGCCAGGAGAGCCAATCAGGGGGAGTAAGACAAACTGTAGCATAATTCAGGTGGATTTGTTGGTGATTAAGATGACAAGAAGGCAACAGAACATTAGCCCACACCACATCCCAATATAAAAGTAAGGCCCTAGCTCTATTCCTGATGGTGACTTGTTTCTTATTAAGTTCAGTTTTTCATCAGTTTTCTCCGAGGCCCATTATTTCTGGCTGTGGTCCTGAAAAAACCCCTCCATCACTGGAGGTGTTCATTAAATAAACAAACAAATAATCATCTCCAAATCCTTCAGATGAATAGAGCAAATGGAATCATCGCCATCACTCACTCGCTCTGTGGCCTCATGTGTATCTCCTCTCACACGTACTATTGTCAGCGGTAACATTCAATGTATTATATCACTTAAGTTTGCTCTTAGTTGTGTTAGATTGTGTGAGTTTTGTGTCTTGTTTTTTATTTGGCCAATCATTGTCACAATCTGGGCTTTGATCAGTGAGTAGTATTTGTTTGTACTTGTTGTAGCTTTAATGGGATGTGAGTCATTGCACATTTAAAACCTGAACAAAGAATGTGGAGTAATTGGCATGACCGCTTTTTGTTTGTTTTCCCATAATTCTGCAACAAATGAAGTGGTGTTGACAATTGTATGTTAAATTGTGTTTCTCTTTGTTGGCTGATTTGCTGGATCTCTTCTCTTTTTCCCTTTTGTTTCTGTATATTTTCTGTGTGAGAGCAATCAAGGCTTTGCACTGTGCAGATAGATTGGGACAGAAAACAGTAAAAACAGAGCTCTGAAGCAAAAAGCTTTTTTGTTTGTTTTTGTTTTGGTGCAGTAAGCACCCATTGGCTCACTCACAACAATACAGAAAGGCTCATACACATTAACATGTAAATCACATGCATACACACAGTCTGGTTATCTTCCTCAGTCACAGATCTCCTGGATATTATTTCAAATGGTGCCTGACAACTAACTAGCCAAAAAGGAGCTAAATAAGCTGTGATATAAATAAATTCCACACATCTGCCTCAATCAGCCACTTCCTGCCTTTGAGAGACAGCCACTAATGGACAGAGATAATGCAGCCTCAGAGAGAGAGAGAGAGAGAGTGTGTGTGTGTGTGTGTGTGTGTGTGTGTGTGTGTGTGTGTGTGTGTGTGTGTGTGTGTGTGTGTGTGTGTGTGTGTGTGTGTGTGTGTGTGTGTGTGTGTGTGTGTGTGTGTGTGTGTGTGTGTGTGTGTGTGTGTGTGTGTGTGTGTGTGTGTGTGTGTGTGTGTGTGTGTGTGTGTGTGTGGGTCAGTGATCGTCCTCTGCTCACTGTCAGCTTGGCCCTTCCTGTCAGACTCGCGAGCCTCCAGACGACCTGAAACACTGTCCTGGCACGCCATTGGCTGCTACAAACTGCCACAGTATGACCTTACTGCTAATAATAACAAAAAGGCCATCACCCAACTAAACTCTGCTGACTGTTGGTGACGGAGAAGTGATGTTGAGCGATGTTATGATGAGACAGAAACAGACTTAAAAAAGCATAGATTCCATTTTCAAGTTGATTGACGTAACAATTGTATGTATCTCTGTGTGTTTCTGCTGTGATTACAAACCCAGGGTGATAGTTGTATCTGTTGTGCTCCATTTTTTATCAGGTTCTCTGCAAGAATGGAAAGTGATACACCCAAACAAAAACACAAGTGTGTTCCCAGTACTAAAGACGGATTGATTTGGTTTAGAAACTACCAAAGGAATGACTGTTGGTCCATGCAGGCAGGAGTGGAAACTCTTACTGTGGAGTTAAAGCTTAAAGCACTTTTGCTTTTCTAGTTAAGCTCGAGATTCTTATAATTTAGGATTAAGGTTTCATTTTTGGGGACGGACAGGGTGTAAAAGGTTCATATCTGAATAAGAAATGTTTAGTTTTGTGGCTGACAGTACAATACTAGATGCAAACTATACACCAGATGAGTATGACCTAGTGTATGTGATTAAATAGTTAACTTGAGTCCATCAATGTTCCCCTTAACACTCAGTTATGATGCTGTTTAGCTCCATAGCTACTGCCAGACTTACCCAAAAACTCACAGATATCAGTGTTTTTTTGCATTGCTGTAAAAGTGCAATAATAAATTATAAAACCTCAATCGAAATAAAACCCTCACAAATTCCTCTTTTTCAAATAGACTGGTTTTTTGTGAAAAGAAAATGAACATCCATATTTGATGCTATTTTAGTTTCCATTTTAATAAAATATTTCCAAAAACTACAAAACAGAGATATCTTCAGTTCGAATTATCAAATGATGTACCCATTAATTAATGTGTGATCTGGAGAGAGCTGCATCTACATGTGTTTGCTAACTCTAGACTCCCTGAAATGGGATTTGTGGGATTATAATCCAATTATCCAGGATTGTTTTAAATGCCAGGTGTAGCTCAGAACAGTGTCTGTGTGGGCGCTGCATGAGGAGGACAGATGGAGGTATCATTGTAATCATACGGTGGGAAAGTCTGTCCTACCCTAACCTTCCTGACAACTGCTATTTTAGCACCCTCTGTTTCCCTGAGCGTCACACGGAGCGATCAGCTGTCAACACTCCTGCCAGCGACAGCTTTGTAATATGTGTGAGGACTCTTTAAAGTAATCTCTCTTCCCTGACGCCTTCAAGAGCCAACAAGCACGACCACCGTTGGAAGCTTGAGATAGTTTCCCTGTGAGACCCCACTGGCCTGCGCCCTTCTGCTCTCCTGCAAACAACCCGATAAGGCTGTTCTACTAATCACACGCACCCAACAACACAAGCACAAACGGTCCTTTCAAACCTGTTTGCACAAGGCTTGGATTGCAATTTTTCAACAAAAAAAACTGCAATTTATCTCAACATCATCTCATCTTGTGCCGCAAAAACAGCTTGGTGTTAAAAAAGGTAAATGTGAAAGTCAATAATTGCTATCTAAACAGTTTACTGTCTTGTGTTATCTCCGATAGAACTACAAAGGGATACTGGCAAATATTTCTATTCAGAGGAATTGGAGATACCACAGGCACTTTTGTTCTATTCCCCACAATAAAATATACTGACTCCACCATGAGACGCTTTAACATTTAATAGAAAGAGGCAATTAACATTAGCTCTTGAGGACCTCGCATGTGTTTCTTCATTATACGAGAAATAATGAAGTGTCCACTTTTGATCTTTATTCCCAGCAAACTGAAGAGGCCTGCTGCCTTACTTTTGATCAACGCCTATTTCACAATGCGTTGGTGGTTTCATGTTTCAACATTTTTAAAATAAGTGGTATTTTCTTCCTTTCTTTTGTCTATATTTTTTTCTAGCTTTTTTCAATGGTACATACCAAATGGACGGCAAAGTAGTGTCGGTGAGTGCAGTTTTTCCCTGAACTCACAGATCGTTTCCAGAGAAAATATTTTGCAGGATGACGGTGCCCATAGTGAGAAATGTTTCAATTCACAGCTCCTGGTGATGTGTAAAGAAATACATGGAAAAACAAGTAGAGCATCTTCTAATGTCCCTGGTGTGCCAACATGTGTATGTGTGTATATTATTGTGTGTACTGTATGTTTTCCACTCATCCTCGGGTCGAAGGACATGCTGGATCAGTGATTTTGGGGCACTTAACGTTCCTCAAGGACAGCAGCCCATGCAGCAATCAGCTGGGTGTCAGGGCTCTACACATTTCGAAACATGGTGCTAAAGAGGTGACGGTTAGGCAAATTAGCTAATGTGATGTGCTGCTACAGGCGAAGAGCTTTAGGAAATGCAACCCTCTCCACAGACATGCTGGTTGGCCACACAAAGCACACTTTAATTAGAAGCAAAAGGTCAGTTTAGCACATTTAGGCCTGTCGGCGGCACCCGAGGCGATCACTGGTCATGATATTAAGAGCATGCCAAGTGGACTGGAGGTGTCCACCGGGGTCAGTGTTCCCTCAGGCTCTGTGGATCTTCAAAGGGCTTCCTATCCAGAGATATAGCCGTAGTTGAAATTCAAAGCCAGTCCTTTGGCCGCAATGAACATGGATAAACTTGCAGAGCAGCTGATGGAGCTTTGTTGTTCGGATAGGAAGTGTGACAGAGATATTTGAATGCCACTCTCTGGCATTTTAACTGTATGGGCGTCACACGAAGCTACTGTGTTTATCTCACATACAAATCTGTATTTGGAGGTGGAAAGGGCTTACATCCGATGTTGTTAAATTATAAAATATTTTCCGTACAAAAGCATGTCTCTATCCAGTCAAAAGGGTGGTTTGCTAATTGTTTGACCTTTATTGGGCAAAATAATGTATGTGTAGTTTTAGACTAGAAGGTTGTTTCTGCCCTGAAACTCACATTTTACCCAGCAAGGTAATTCACATTATTGATAAAATAATAGTATACGGTGAACATCATTTTACAATCCTGCATAATTAGTTATTTTTCTTTTGGTACTTTTAGTTGATATACTTTTTTACTTTTACTTACAATTTTGAATGCAGGACTTTTATTTGTTAGAGAGAATATTTAATGGGACTGCTACTTTTCATAACAGAACTGAAATTAACTGCTACCACTGATGTTTGGCCTAATTATACTACATCAGTTCTACTTTTTTCAGTGTTATTTACGTAGAATTTGAACCCTGTCTAATCTGAATGGCTCTGAGCATTTGAATCACTTTTGGCAAAGTCTCTAATTTATGTTAGCACATTAACCAGTCATATCCAAATGATGAATTTATATTTGTTTCCCAAGTGTGTGCTGACCTTTGGCAGGAACTAGATTAGCCTATAAACTACACCCACAGTCAAGAAATCCATTAAAGCAGATCAGTCTTTTCCTACCCACTCTCAATACTCTAAAACGGCCAAGCGCCCTCCCACTATCAGAGATAAAGAAATGCATGAAGCTATATTGCATCCCCGCCTGCCCTGACATGGCAATGTGCCGTGCAATCTTAACGCGTGCCAGTGACTGCAGGAAAGGATGTGGGGCACAAAATCAATTTCCTCTCTCGCCTCACCAGGACCGGCTGCTCCCCTATAGACCAAATAAAATATAATCCTGCCATGACTCCTCAATTAAAATAAAGTGCAAAAAAAACATTTGACTGTGACTTCTCTCTTTCCATTTCCAAAGGGGATTAGCCATGGAAATGACTTCTTGACAATAATAGAATTGTTATTAGAAAGTAGAAGAGGACACTTTGGTCTTTCTTCTGCAGCCAGTGGGCGAGCTTCCTGTCAGCGAGAGGCAGACTGGGAAAGTAGATGTTTGTTGAAGACGTTTTAAATTAATTTAGTGTGTCGTTACAGGTCAACCTTATTAAGTAATAATTATAGTGAGTTGTATATTGACAGCCAAGTAGATTTAGGAACATTTATGCAGGAAAACAGCCACTGTGACCGACATGATTAAATGGCTATAAATAATAGAATGCTTTTTAAAATGAGCAACGCGTTGTATTTTCCTTAAAACACAGTGAGCACGATTTTTGGACTGAATTGTGATTTATATCTTAGTAAAAACTTAAAGCGTCAGTTAAAGTCAGTCATAAATAAACACAAGCATTGTTCCTTCTTCGTTCTGGGTTTAGTCAATAGTGTTAAATTAGCTTATCAGATTGAGTTCACAGCACATGTACTGGTTGAAATGTACTAACATAACAGCAGTTTTTATAATAAGAAAATCTGAAGCTGCTTGCAAAGGCTTGACAAACAAATAGAGTCGCCATTTGTAGTTGTCAGCTCTTAAGTGTCAGTTTCAGGACAGATCCTGAACCTGCCTGTTTTTATCTGTACTTTACATGTTGCTGTGTGCAAGGTGTTTCTGGGTGTCAACCTCTATAAAAACGTAGAAAAACCCAGTAACCAGGAGCCAGATAGTGAGCATGCATCGTAGAAGAAGCTACAACTACAGTATGGTGGACATACCATTGGACAAACCATCAAGAAATGTAAAAATAGCAAGGAAACAGCCAAGTGGACAAAGACTGACATGTAGCATGGTATCATCCGCTAGTGAGCACCGTAACCTTTGTTGAGCTGGAGGAGGGGCCAACTCTGTATGTTGCTTGTACAAACAATCACTGAAAAATGCCACATTATTCCTTTTATTTAAAAAAGAAATGTATGAGGAAAGAATTATAACACTATTCCTTTTTTTAGTGTTCTCTTTCAGAGATGCTAAACACATATTTCCAAGGGGAAGCGCTTTTCCCCCGGGAATGACAGCAGAGATGAAAAATGAAGCCGAGTGAGGGGATGCAGAGAAGGTGTAAATGAAAACTTGTCAGTCACATAAAAGCCCCCTCCTGAGTTCTCCCCATGCTATAGATGACTTCGCCTGACCCTTGACCTCTCTTCAGAGACTCAAACATGTGCCTGAGCTCCCGGGATGATGAGAGAGGGGGAGAAGACAGCTCTTAGATCTGTTTTGATGTCACACATCTCCTCGGCTTACTGAGAGCAAAGTGAAGAGTGGAAAGAAAATGAAGGGGAAAGGAGATGTTGACGGCATGTGAAGTAGGAAGCAATAAAACAAAGAGAAAGCAGGAAATATTTCATGAGGTAAGAGTAGGAGGAAGATGCAATTAAGATAATTGTCTTTATGTAAGCGGAAAACCATCCTGTTTTTTATTAATAGACTTTTAGTGGTGCTTGTGTGAGGTCTGGTGTTCATGTCTGGCAATGGAGGACGGGGAACGTTGTCATATTTAAGATGTATAAACACTTTATTTATACATGAGTGTATAAAAATAGTTGGGTTGCTTACTTGCGTTGGTTACTTGAATGCCGCATTTAAAAAAAATAGGTTAGGTCTTATGAATTAGGTAAAAATATGTCAGACAATATATAAACACATTGTATTTTCATACAGTTTGTAATTGGTATGTTGTGTATATTGTGTTCATTTCATTTGACTCTTATTCCTACAGAACAGTATCCATATGACATGAGACTATTTGAGATAAGAAAGAGATACAGTGTGTTTATGATGGATAAAGGGAAAGTTAGGCAAGCAAAAGATTAAAACATACCCAATGTAAATATCATAAACCACTAAAGAGAGAAAAATCGATTTCTTTCCATCATGAGACAGATAACATTTCAGGAGTTTCATAATAATGATCGTGTATACTGGGGGATGATAAACCAACTTTCTCTGTTATGTATTTATCTGTTATATGGTAAAAAATAAAATAAAAATGTGGATAAAAATGGGATAGGTGTTTAACAAATAGTTTCTTTTTTTATGTTGGGGGTTTAAGATTACACATTGATATTGGAAGATGTATCTATTTATTTTATTAGGTAGTTATGCTTCACATGTTGTATTGTTAGTAGGCTCAGCCTTTCACACTTCATGCTGCATTTGGGAATGATGTTGTGTATTTGTGCTGTTTTACAGATGCGTAGACCTCTGAGGCACACAGAGAATGAGTAATCACCTTCTTGACCTTACATGTTCCCCGCAGTTTGAACAGCCCCACCTCACAGCCCCACCTCAAAGCCTCTGGTAAATGTTGGCATTAGCATTTTGGCATTTACAGTGTTTGTACTTTTTTGCATTAGAGATTCGTGTTGAGCTTCAGTTCGAATGAGTAGCCCATGGTCTGCATTAATCCAGTGCTGTGAGACATTTTCACAGTTTTATTCTGGGGAGAAAAAGCTTGTACTGTGATGAATTCAGAAGGATCGGACATGAACAGAAGGGCAGAAATCTTAGACGTCAAGAACATTGTCAGTAGACTTTCTCAACATGCTGCCTGCTCTTTTCACAGGGTCGAAAGCTCACTTTTCACTGATCTCATTACAGACAGTGGCATTTCATTAGCCAGGGTCTATCATAAAGCACCATTATCTCTCCATCTGATGGAGTCTGCTCTTCACAGCCTCCCAGGCCTGCTATAAATGATGGCTAATCTAATCCTGGAGCTCAGTGAGTCCCAAGTGAGGAGAGGATTGAAAAAGAGCAGCTAGATGAAGAGTGAGGGCAGAAAAAGATCACTTCAGAGCTAACACATTAAAGAAGCATGAGACAGAAGAGTTGGACTTGTTCCTTATTCTCCTGCTTGGCTATAGATCTTTTCATGACTGCCTAAAGGAATCAAGATGCACAAATGTGCAAGCTTCAGATATTCAATACTTTTTTGCTTCAGTTTGTTGTTGCTTTAGGGTCAATTCTTCATTGTCCTTTTAACCTTGTACAAGTATGTTAGCTGGTGTGATGAATGTGAGACTGAGTTGTCTATCACCACCCTCAATGACTCTTTCAACCTGAGCTAAAAGGGTATTCAATACATTGAGCCACAGTGAAGTCCTCTTCCGCCCAAGCAGCCCTCTCTAGGGAGCTCTCCATGGCGGCAGCGTAGGTGTTTTGACCTTTCAACCCCTGAATGAGTGTGGGAGGTGTGTTAGCAGTCAAGCCACCAGCGGTAATTTACTCAATTACAGTGAACTGTGCCATTGCATTATGTTATAGGCTTCAATTAGCAGCGGAAAAAAGTGACCCAGCCTTCTAATTTATGGGTACTTGAAATAGTAGGAGGCTTGATGTGTATTGATATCACAGCTCTATATCTTCAGCACGCTGGCGTCATTGCAGGCTTTCTACTTGTGATTTACAGTTCAAGAACCTTAAGGATGAAAACAGACATGCATTAATTCATTAGTTTTTTTAGTAAAGACTTATTTTCGGGGGCGATTTGTGTGAAATCCTGCCAAAGTCTTTGTTGCTGGTTGTCGTATGCGCTCTGACAGACGGGCTGAAGTGGCTCTCAGCTGCAGGCTGTGAGCCGAGTGACAGCTGATCTATGAACGCTTTTGAAATGAGAAAACCCACAGCTCTGTCATGTTACAGTACGTTTAAAGCTCTCTGTTGATATGCACATTGCCTAGTTTTACCAATGAAATATTGACGAAATTGAAAGGAAAATGATTCACAGTCAATAACTAATTAATCACAAGGGCCTTATGAAATATGTACAGAAAACTCAGAGAAGGATTAACCCAAAGAGCAAGTGCCAAGTCATAGCAATTTTGACTGACATTACTGAGGTTTCTGTCATAACATATACACAACTCGGTGTAATTGAATGAAACACGTACAGTTTACATCCAAATGTGCAGCTGGATGTCACTGTTGCTCAAGCTAAGACAAGTTAATAATTACAGTATTTAAGTGTATTTGTCTGAGAAGGGAGTGAGCCAAGGGCGGATCTACAGGGGGGGCAAGGGGGGGTAGCTGCCCGCCCCCCCTGGAGACCCTTGCCCCCAGCTGCCCCCCTAATCTTTGTGTCCCTAAAACTGTACATGTAGAAACAAACCTACACTATGTCCACAAGCTTCTCAAGCAACGAAACAAGTGGTTCATTAATTAAAAGTGAATCATTTTAAATATCATGTTCGGCCCGTTAAAAACGCAGCTACTGCCCTGCATTAAACTGCGGAGCAGCGTTCACACAGACCGCGGCTCACACAGCTGCAGAGAGGGAGCGAGCTGTCCCAGCACCTGAAGGTGGATCAGCTTCCCCTGGGAGCATTTCCCCTTCGACTGGTTTTGTTTTTAATAAGGACGAGAGATTGAAACTAAATATTAATAAAACGCTGCCGTTTGAATCGATAGCGTTTAACAGACGATCGCTGTTTTGGACGTTACGTTACAAAATACTACGCAGACAGCGCTAGCTGGGAGATCGATCACTTTATTTGCTAAACTATGCGGTACTATTAAATCCACGTATATTACACATCACAGCAATGAGGCCAGATAAATTAAACCAGGATACATCCTTTACCGTCAAACTGGATCTAAACACAGTGTGCGTTTGATAAATACTTTCTGATTTTATATTTATTATAGGCAATGCTACTTTTTAGCTACATGGCCCTAACGTGTAAAGTTATACAAGCATTAATACCAGTGCTTTTCACAAGTAGACTCTTGCAGGACAGAGTAGCTGGAGTGATTCAACAACAACAAAAAGACATAGGCCTATCTGAGAATGGATCAGGATGAACAGAAAGAGGAAAAGGAAAAGAGAGTACACTGAAGAGACCAGGAGGGTCAGAGCAGGAGAAAGCCAGGAGGAGATGAAGACATTGGTGAAGAAGAAGAAATGTATGTGAGGAATAAAGAAGAAGCGTCAGAAAGAGGGACAGAGGCAAGGATCAGGAGGCAGATGAGACTCCAGCTGGACTACATGGTATATTTGTATTCTCCTTGCATACATATTCCACTACAGCAGCACAATCTAGCGGCTCTTAGTACTGACAACTATTTATTGAAATGTGTTGCTGCATAGGTCACCTTTAGCTCTCTTAAGAGATGGGTAATTTCATTTGTGTACCTAATTATAACTAAGTACTTTTACTGTACTTAGTTCAACATTTATGCATTTATATACTTAGAGTAAACAGAATTCTATACTGTTTTATACTATATTTTAGTTTGTTTGTCTGAACACCTTGTTTCTCTTGTGCATTAAGAACACTTGTGTTAGGGCATGATTTAACAATAAATAGGTTATACAGTATAAAATACCACGTACGGTACGCCCTCCCATGCCAACCTGGCATGACCTCCTTTGCCACCCCATGTAAAATATTCTAGAACCGCCACTGGAGTGAGCAGAGAGGTCAACCGATCTAATATGATGTGAAGGGTTAGTTCAAGTCGCAATGTGTAATATAACAGTGTTGATCTTATGTGAAAGATGTGTTTTTAGTGTGGCAGAGATATCTATTTAAATAAGCACAAGGTATTTTCAAAATAAACACAAGAAAAAACTTGGTAAGGTTAATGTAACAAACTACTTGGTTAGGTTTAGGATCACGGTTTGAGATTAAATAACTACAAAAGTGAAGTTTCACACGGGACAACAACAGCTGTGTTCTTGAATAAAGTCTGGTGTTTTTAAAGTCCTCCTCCCTAGGCAGACCTCTTCGCTTTTTATACTTCACAACAAAGTTAAATATATACAAATTGATTTTTTTGGAATATAAACAAATTACAGAACAAAACTTTTTTTAGGAAAGCTACAAACAATTTATGAACAGCCTGCTTATTTTAAGAAGTCACGTACTGCTGTGGCTGTCATACAAAGGCTACTGTACTCTTATTACACTCCATTATTAATATTGCTTCACTGAAATTAGATTGGGCATTTTGCAGTAATTACTGTGAGGTTAATAACCAAAAATCATTAAAAGCAACTGTCAAACATTAATAAATATAGGTGGAAGTTTGTAAGTGTGTACAATGTAAAGTTAGAGAGCGCTTTGTGCATATTTCTGCCTAATAGAATATATAATGAGGACCTAATTGGATTTTCCAGGCAGTGCCTAGATACACATAAATCCCATAACCCCAGTTCCCAATAAGACTAAGTAGAGTTAACCATCACCATGGCAGTTGTTTGATCTTCTTCCATCCACTCGCCACCAACAGCACCATTTCTTGTTTAATATGAGAACTGGATATTAATCCCTGCCTGATATAAGCGTTATCTACAGCATCAGGCACGGAGCACAATGTGATTAGCAGAGCCGAGTCCTCTTCCATGAATAAACCCAGTTGAATCTCTTCCAACCGCTCTTAATAATCTTCTTTGCATATTTAAAGGTATCTTCTTTCATATATTCTCCAGGTGACAGTATGTGATACTCCACTTTTATTATTGATGATTTGACATGACTGAAATGTGGGTCATTGAGTGAAACTTTATTGTATTCCAGTCTGGGATTGGTTTAGGTTAGTGGTTTATAAACCTAAACTTTATACAGAATCCAGCTTTTGATGAGAAATTGATTGGAGTTCATCATCATATCTATGTCAATTTGTCTAAAATATATTCAGTAAGTAGAGATAAGTCTTTGTTTATTATTGTCTCTGCTTTCGCTCCACATAATGATTAATGCTGTTTTTAGATGGAAGTGCTTCAGCTGGAAAAAAGTGCATTAAGTTTAAATGTACAAGCCAGGAGTCTTGAAGGCTTTCCTTCAAGAATATCTCAGGTACCTTTTTTGATTATTAATCGACAATTCTACAAGTTTTGTCTGTGCAATGTAAGCCTAATATCTCATTATTCTAAGCCCGGTCTTTGTATAATAAAAGTATTAGAAACACATTGGTGAAGTTATCTGTTTATGTATCTAATTTATGAATAAACACACTGTATTTACTATACATTACATATTTATGACGTGTTTTTTTTTACAGATTTTAAAGAGAGTGATTTTGTGCTGAGTATTTCGATAGGAGCAAGTAAAATCAAAAGTATGTTTTGTTAAACCTTGAATCTCTTTTTGCAGATATACACACAGTTTTGGTTGTGTAGGTTTTGCATAATTCCTGTTAATAACATTTTTGCTCGCCAACTTAAACACTGAGATTTGGGGAAGTAGCCAACATCGCTTCCAACTAATTTGGTTTGCAAAACACAAATAAATTGGGAACATGTTAACAACCTGTCTGGTGATGTTGGCCACCGCGATGCTAAACCCGCTGGCAGGACTGTAGTGTTGTGTCTAATTCAACACAATACTCAGCTAAACGTTTTTTATGCAAAGTTCTTAAAGGAAATACAGCAGAATATTAGTCAGGGACACTAGCTGGACTGTTTTGTTAGCCCAAGTCACAAACAGCAAAACATTGTGCTGTGGAACTGTCATCATGTCTCCAGATCAATAACAACATAGCATGTAATGGCGTATTTCACTGATGGGCCTCGCACGGCTTAGTACGGTATAGAGTGTGGACGGTCGGGGCATATAGGCCTACTCTGTTAGCTTAGCTGATCTGCATTCAGAAAACACGCATTTTAAAAGGTTTTTCGTCTGCCGTCTTGTCTGCAGACTTGTCAAAGCATTAATTCATGATGTTTACTAACCGGTATCAGTATGTTGTTACTTCGGCATCATTTTGAAACGTGTATTACAATTAAATCATGGTAAAGTATGTTCATTTTGTTGTAGTTGCCAGCGAATCTCTCACTAGTTTAGCATACTCAGCCCGGTTGTTGGCCCGGAAAGAACCTCGATTTTGGAGAGCCAGAAAACTGTGAAAAAGTACCCGTTAGCCGGAACTACGCCTAGTGGAAACGCAACCAAAAACGGGCCAGGCACGGCACGCTTAAAGGGGACCTAAAGTATCATGCAAAATGCACTCCTGTACATCTTTTATACATGAATATGTGTCCCTGGTGTGTCAGGGAACTCACCAAGTGTCAGAAAATACAACCATCTCTCTTTTCCTCAATACCCAAATCTCAAAAAAAAAAAGGGGGCTGTAACGGATCTGATACATACTGATACAGATTTGAATTATTTTCTAGGTCACAAAAAGGGTGCTCCGCTTAGTGCTCAATTATCAACCTATCAGGGGAATGAGAGGTTGGGCCACGGCCGGCCATTGCCGCTCGAAAGCGCTGGAGACGCTGTAGTACATATGCCAGGCCTGTAAGTGGCGCTGTAGTCTGCCACAAAAGCAGCGAAGAAGACTTCCCACGCATGGTTGCCATGGTTGCCCTTTTTCTGTCACGATTCTCATGTTATGTCACGTTTATAGTTTTGTAAGTTTGGGTGTTTTTGCTGTTTTCCATGTCATGTTTTCCTTTGGATTATTGTCTGGTCCTTTTCCCTGTGTTTTTCCTCTTGTCATTAGTTTCCCTGGTGTGTCTAATTGTCTGATTATGTTCACCTGGGCCCCTGTGTTTTCTCCTCCCTCCTCACCTGTGTCTTGTTGTGTGATTGAGTCTTGTGTGTATTTAAGTTCTGGGTTGTCTGTGTGTCTTGGTCGGTTCGTCTTGTTCCCTGACTAGTTCTGCGGTGAGTGTTCTGTTTTTGTCATTGTACATATATCTCATAGCCTTGAAATAAAGGAAGTTCAGTTTATATCTGCATTTGGGTCCTGCTTGTTTCACGCAACGTGACAGTACGAACCGACCTTAAAATGGACCCAGCAGATCTTTTGAAGCTACAGGCGAAACGTCTTGGATATTCTCTGGAGTATATTTTTTATACGTGGAAGGGCGCCTCATCTAGACGGGGTAGAGAGGCTGCGTTGAAGGAGGCACGTCAGGAGGTTGCTCGCCAGCCCTGGCTCTGGAGCTTGTTGCCCGAGTGGCTTAGGATTTTTTCACGTAGCCCTGAGAGCCAGTCCTCA
This sequence comes from Notothenia rossii, assembly GCF_949606895.1. Lineage (NCBI taxonomy): Eukaryota > Metazoa > Chordata > Actinopteri > Perciformes > Nototheniidae > Notothenia > Notothenia rossii. The sequence continues at coordinate 21,690,597 of NC_136906.1, forward strand.
TTTTCTGACCTTTTCTTGGGGTCTGGTCTGGAGTTTGGGGGTCCACGAAGCCTCCAAAAAACTCCTAAGAGACGCAAGGCCAGGGTTCCGCGCCCAACAGCCATGGTTCCGGCTCCAGCGCCAGACCCAGCAGCCGTTGCTCCGTGCTCCAGTGCCGGCCCATGCAGCTTTCCTTCCATACTCCATTACCTGGCTTACACAGCCAGGGTCCAGGCTTCTGCTCCGCGCCCAGCAGCCAGGGTTCCGGCTCCAGAACCGGACCTTACAGCCATGTTTCCGGCTCCAGAACCGGACCTTACAGCCATGTTTCCAGCTCCAGAACCGGACCTTACAGCCATGGTCCCGGCTTCAGTGCCGGCTCCAGTAACCATGGTCCCGAGTCCGGCTCCTCGTCACCTGCTGACCCATCGGCCGACGCCAGCTCCTCGAGTCCTGTCGGCGTACCGGCCGACTCCAGCACCTCGTCTCCGGTTGGCTGTCTGTCCGACGCCAGCTCCCCGAGTCCTGTCGGCGTACCGGCCGACTCCAGCACCTCGTCTCCGGTTGGCTGTCCGTCCGACGCCAGCTCCCCGAGTCCTGTTGGCGTACCGGCCGACTCCAGCACCTCGTCTCCGGTTGGCTGTGCGTCCGACGCCAGCTCCCCGTGTCCTGATGGCTGTCCGTCCGACGCCAATTCCATGTCTTGTCACGTTGGAGGTCCCGCAGACTACTCTTCTGCCGGGGGTCCTGCCAACCCCATGTCCTGAGCCGTTGGAGGTCCCGCAGACTGCTCTTCTGCCGAGGGTCCTGCCAACCCCATGTCCTGTGCTGTTGGAGGTCCCGCAGACTACTCTTCTGCCGGGGGTCCTGCCAACTCCATGTCTTGTCACGTTGGAGGTCCCGCAGACTACTCTTCTGCCGGGGGTCCTGCCAACCCCATGTCCTGAGCCGTTGGAGGTCCCGCAGACTGCTCTTCTGCCGGGGGTCCTGCCAACCCCATGTCCTGAGCCGTTGGAGGTCCCGCAGACTGCTCTTCTGCCGGGGGTCCTGCCAACCCCATGTCCTGAGCCGTTGGAGGTCCCGCAGACTGCTCTTCTGCCGGGGGTCCTGCCAACTCCATGTCTTGCCACTTTGGAGGTCCCGCCGACTACTCTTCCGCTGGGGGTCCTGCCAACTCCATGTCCTGTCGCGTTGGGGATTCCGCCGACTGCTCTCCTGCCGGGGGTCCTGCCGGTCCTGTGTCCTCTTCCATGGGGGATCTTGCCGACACCGGCTCCTGACCGGCCTCCGGAGCTGTCTGGTCTTCACCCCTCCTCGGACTCTGCCTTGCCCCCGGGCCGTCCGCCCGAGATTCCCTCCTCGGACTCTGCCTTGCCCCCGGGCCGTCCGCCCGAGATTCCCTCCATGGACTCTGCCTTGCCCCCGGGCCGTCCGCCCGAATTCCCCTTTTTGAACTCTGCCTTGCCCCCGGGCCGTCCGCCCGAATTCCCCTTTTTTGAACTCTGCCTTGGCCCAGGGCCGTTCGCCCGAGACCCGTCCTCCAGACCCTCTCCACCCACCCTGCTGGATTTTTGTTTTTTTGGGACGTCTGGAATCCGTCCCTTGAGGGGGGGGTTATGTCACGATTCTCATGTTATGTCACGTTTATAGTTTTGTAGGTTTGGGTGTTTTTGCTGTTTTCCATGTCATGTTTTCCTTTGGGTTATTGTCTGGTCCTTTTCCCTGTGTTTTTCCTCTTGTCAGTAGTTTCCCTGGTGTGTCTAATTGTCTGATTATGTTCACCTGGGCCCGGTGTTTTCTCCTCCCTCCTCACCTGTGTCTTGTTGTGTGATTGAGTCTTGTGTGTATTTAAGTTCTGGGTTGTCTGTCTGTCTTGGTCGGTTCGTCTTGTTCCCTGACTAGTTCTGCGGTGAGTGTTCTGTTTTTGTCATTGTACATATATCTCATAGCCTTGAAATAAAGGAAGTTCAGTTTATATCTGCATTTGGGTCCTGCTTGTTTCACGCACCGTGACATTTTCTCCCTCCCCGAGGCAAGCGTTGGCGCCTCCTGCTTTAAAACAAATGAATAATGACTCTATAGCAGGGGTGCCCAACCTTTTTTAAACCGAGAGCTACTTTTAAAGTTGCCAGTCTGCCGAGATCTACCAGTCCAAATAGAGAGGCGTAGCCATTACTGGCAGCCTACTACCAGGTAAATACACACTTCTACTTGTATAAAACTGACCTTTGTACGATTAATACTTCATAAAATACTGCAGATCCTTTATCTTACCTCTTTCTAATTTACACACATACAGAGTTGGAGTTTATTCTACAGTGTCACATACTACAGTGTAATGTTTTCAAGAAACATTGAACAGTGCTGCCACATATGACACAGGAAAAAAAGAAAAGACTCTGAACCCTTTCTTTGCCATTATATAAAAATAGTGTTGCTACAAAAGTACAAATTAGGCTTACTAATAAGACAACTCAGATCTGAAGCTATACAGGAATCTGCTGCACAAGTGCAATAAAAAAGACAAAATTCATAGAATCAAACCCTTTTTTTGCTACATTTTAGTAGAGTATAAAAATAAATGCCTTTAAAATCGGATGCAAGCAACACTAGTTTCTTAACCTGAATTGATAATAGACTATAATCAATTTAAACAGAACAGATCTTAATGTTTGCATTCTTATACCATTTTGTACAATAATTATAATGAATAAGTTCAAACAAACTAAAACTTACAGCTGATTAATAGCGGTATCTAACTTGAGTTTTTATTATATCAAAAACCTGTTGAAATGCTGCTGTTATTTTTAGTGTCCCCCAAAAGCTTCTTTCACAACTTTGCCGTCTTTGAAAGACTTCATATGTTTCGCAAGAACGTGACTGACACGATAAGATGCTATGGTAGCAGCCTTGCTCTTGTTGTTGGGCCTGGTGAAAATGGACTGCTGTGCATTTAACTGTCCTTTCAGGTCCCTCACCTTTTGGGAGCGAAGGGCAGAATTAGGAGGGAATTCCGTCTCGTAGCGTTTGTGCACTGTTTTGAAATGCCGCTCCTAAATGACCCTTCTTCGATAAAGCCACAGATTCATCATTGCAGATGAGACAGATGGACTTTTGGAATAGATACAAAAATAATTATCCTCCCACTTGGAGTGAAAATTATATATTTTGGGCTTTTTTGCTTCTGCCATAATTGCGGTCTTGTGTATGCGGACTGTCACTCCTGTTGACACGGACAACGTCAGCGAACTAGTGCACTCACACTAGATGACTCACCCTCGCTGCTGGCCAATGGAGACTGACGTTGCCACATGGCCGCCATCTTGCTACAGGCAGTGCTCTCAGTCATAACATTATGGTTTACTATTTAAATAACCATAGCTTGTTCAATTTTCAACCAATTTTCAAACATCAAATATGTAGTTATGATACTGCATACTTATAATCATGGACTTTCTTATGAAAATAACATTAAGCAGATAAAGCAATAGCTATACACACACACACAAGTTATTTATATTAAATATTTGCCGGTGTATATATTTCTATTTATTTTATTATATTGTTAATATTTAAAATAAATTATAAAATTAAAATATATTTATATTTTATATATAAAAATAGGTCTCATGTTGCCACGAGTTGTTAATTTAGCAATGCCTTAGCTTGAAGAACAGCGACACAACTAATGACAATAGCATATGGTGGTATTATATTATTTAGATATTCACACCTTTATCAGAAGAACCAAACCAACATAAAATGAGCTCACAGACAGGCCAGTTCTGTCTCATTTATCACAATTATTTTTGACATCAGATCTTCATAACGTCCTAGTTTTGTATTTAGTTTCTAGATTTGTAAACAAATCCAGAACCTTTGAAATACGTTACCACTTCACAGCATGGTGCGCTGAGTTCTTGTAGTCGAAAAAAGCCCAAGAATGATATAAACTGTATCCTGTGTCCTTTTGTGGTCCATTTAGTGTTGTTTGTCTTGTCTTACCCCGGCTGATATCTCACTAAATCCACTGTTTTAATTGTTCCCTATGCCCTGTAAGGTGTCCTTGGGTGTTATGAAAGTGTTTGCACATGTTTATTCAAGTGTATGAGTGACAAAGAGCAAGTGAGATGACCAGTGGTTCTCAAACTTTTTACACAGAGTACCACCTCAAATTATATTGGGTAACACCATCATAGACCTTCCTGGGTACCACCGAGATAAAGGATTTAATATGACAAGCCATATGATGCTCTCATTTGTTAGTGACATTCCACATGCAAATAAGATAAGATTGTACTTTATTGATCCCAATTTGGGAAAACATTTTTAGTTACAGCAGCATAAGGGACAAGGCATTTTACAATACATTAGAAATAAGCAAGAAAAAGAAAGAAAAGAAAGAAAGAGGAAAAATATACATGTTGGATTTGACAGGATATTATATATATATATATATATATATATATATATATATATATATATATATATATATTTATATATATATATAATATACATAAATATATATATAATATACATAAATATAAGGCATATGGAATATTAATATTAAATATTGAACAGATTATATATGTGTAAAATGTACAACGATGTTATACTCAAGAGAAACTATGGAGCAGAGAGTTATCTTCCAGCCAGAGGTGATTTGTTGTACAGAGTTATGGCACTGCGGAGCTGCAGCAGTCTGTTGGAGAAGGAGCTCCGTTGACTGTCCAGCTGCAGGTGGAGAGGACGGGTGGGGTTATCCATGATGGACAACTGCCTGTTCAGTGTCCTCCTCTCCACCACAGCTTCAAAGGGGTCCAGCTTGATGCCGATGACAGACCCAGCTTTCCTGATCAGTTTATTGATCCTGCTGTAGTCACCGGCTCTGATGCTGCCCCCCCAGCAGACCGCAGCAAAGAAGAGTGCACTGGCCACAACAGACTAGAAGATCTCCAGCATCTTGCTGCACACGTAGAAGGACCTCAGCTTCCTCAGAAAAAAGAGTCTGCTCATCCCCTTCTTGTGCACAGCGTCAGTGTTGAACTTTCAGCTCAGCCCATTGTCTAAGTGCACTCCCAGGTATTTCTAGTCCTCCACAACAGCCACATCCTCTCCCAGAATGCACAGGGGTAGAGGATACGTCCTCACCCTCCTGAAATCAATGACCATCTCTCTGGTCTTGGCCACATTCAGAACACTCACAACATTAGGCTGAGGTTCATCTTCCGCTCTTCTAGAAGTGGTTGTGCTTCTTGTTGCTTCCGGCTAAAATAAACATAATCAAAGACATTTTGAGTGTTTCAAATGTGCTGTAATAAACAACACATTATTTTTCCTAAACTTGCAGAAAGAAAAACTAAAGTGAGACATTTAATCACATATTTATATATCAATCTTATACACCTTGAATTCTTGTTGGCCAATGATACACATACCCTTTGAAGATGAGCTGGGAAATTGAATACTGTTGGCACAACACCATCTTTAAGCCGGACAGTCTGCCCCGTCCTGTCAAAGTCCTGACTCCAGAAGTGCTCACTGCCACAGGAAACAAAACCTTCCCTTCTTAGGGCAACTTCCCACTGCTTCCTCCTCTCTCCGGTTTTGGGAAACCTTAAAAACATGAGAAAGGTAGCCAGATATATAAATTATTGTCAACATTGTCCTCCCTTCTTTCCTTTAACATTAAGGGTAAGGACAAAAATACAAACAGAAATTATCATATGTTTGGGGTAATTGTATGTATGTATGTATGTATGTATGTATGTATGTATATATGTATGTATGTAATGTATACTTTAAGGATAAGACAACCACACTAAGAGTTATAAAAAAGGTGTCCAAAAGAAACATTAAATAATTGTGTAAAGAAATGGTAGCAACATATTCTAATGAGGCTGGGTCAACATCAATCTTGCAATACTATTATCTCACATAGCCCCACTGATCCTTTGTAGCAGGACTTGTAATGTACATACATCCACTAAGTAATTAACGATTATCCTAATTATAGTCATAATATTGTCATATCTTACAAGTGAAAGGTGATTCCACGGGTTCTTGTTTGCAGACTGCGGTGATTAGAGGATCCGTAGGCTTCACAAAAGTCAGGCATAGTCAGGTACTTCTGTAAACACAAAGCCAGCAATTTCCTGTATCATAATGTATCTAAAATGTAAGATATTTTTAACAAGCCAAACCACTTGGAAGAAATCATGTGTAACTGAAGTTATGTTGAAAAGAAAGAGCACTTATGCCTCTCCCACTGGTGTAAAGTTGCTGGGTCAACTTTGTAATACTAGGTCTCACTCACAGCCTCTTGTTATTAGCCAGCTAACAAATACAACCACGGCACATACACAAAGAAAAGCTGCAATTTCAACATTTCCAAGCATCCTGTATCATAGCCATGCTAATAATGTTTGTAAATCAGTCAAGATTTCAGCGATTTAAGAGTATTTTTGTGCAGATCACTCACCTTACAACAGCTACCATAGCGCTTACCAGAGTAGCTGTTGACTGTAGCAAGATGGCGGCCGGTGAGCTACGCTGGAAAATCTCCCATGAGCCATGAGTGCACTGCCCATCAGCCACGCCCCGACACATGGGTTCACGCCAGCCAATCACAACGCTTTGATGCGTTCAAGTGCATTATTCTGGCACAGGAAGATTATGTTATAGGACATTAACGATAAAACAGAATATTGTTGTTCTATTTTTAGACACATCTCGCGATTGACTGGGAATCTCCCCGATCGACTGGTTGGGCACCCCTACCCTATAGAGGGGCGAAGTCCCGCCCATCTACTTCCGACCCATGGGATCCCGGAAGCGGAAAATTATACATTGAAGTCAATGGAGAGAGAAAAGTCATCTTTCGATCCTGTTTGAATTGTGCCACGAATGACACATATGATGTTTGTCAAATTAAAAGAACATTTTGCAAATCAAAAAAATAAAAATGTGTCGTAAAACTCTCAAATTACACATTTTTTTGTGTGAAATCGCTCAGTGAACTACAGGTCTCTGGTCTTGCACAATACGCGTCACGATCACAAAGATGGCCGTCACGTTAGCATTGGGCATGTTGAGAGCTGTACATACACGAAAGGGGAGTTAGTCGGTTCTGTAAGAGCCAGCATGCGGGACCGGCTTTACAAGGTTTCAGTGAGTAATGTCAGTGCAATGTTTAACGTAGACTCGGTGCACTTTCAAGAAGAGGAGGATTTTATTGAAGAGGATGCCGGTATGGTGGAATCAGATCATGCGGGCGAGTCTAACGTGGTGGAACCATACCAGTTTGAGCCACAGTATTCAAGTAGCGGTAGAGATACAGACGGGAGCGAAAATGGGGACGATGATCCTGTCCGGTGCGGCAGCAGAACACAGACTGGTATACATTTGACTTTAATTCATAGAGATTCTCAATAAATAGTAAATAAATAATAACAAATAGCAGGCACACTTGGCTCCGGCAACAGAACACAGACTGCTATGCATTTGATTATAATTCATAGAGATGTTCATATAGTAAATAAATAATAATACATAGCAGGCACACTTGGCTCAGGCAACAGAACACAGACTGGTATACATGTGATTATAATTCATAGAGATGTTCATATATAGTAAATAAATTATAATACATAGCAGCTATATAAGTACAGTCCATTTACCATTTACTGGTATACAGTGCTTGAATTGGAATAAAAAAGGTGCCAGTACTCTAAATCAGCAACAAGTATTTGGCACAAAGTCATAGTATATCCTATAATGCTGGTGGGTTTGTCTCTTTACTGTATATTTTAGAAAGGCTCGCTGTACTTAAACAAAATGACTCAGGGTGCATCTGAGATTAGAGGGGGTGCAGTGGTAAAGTGCTATTTTTATAAGTGGGGAGTGGACCTGAAACCCTCTAGTCTAGGGGGGTCCGGGGGCATGCTCCCCCGGGAACATTTTTTTTTAAATATTGAAGTTAGATGCATCAATCTGGTGCAATTTGAGAGCAAAATGAAGAGATATATGGATACCTCTCAACATCCATAATGAAACAACTGTCAACAGATTTACTTTTTCTTTATGGATATAAAAGAAAGTAAAGCTTGACTCCTACTGGCTGGTTAAATGACTCCTCGTCCCTGAGGCCACTACCAGTTTTTTGTGCCATTTTGCTGGATTTATTTGTCAATAGCTTTGCTGCACAAAGTGATGGCCCTCTAGTTTAAATCTACTACCCCAAAAGAAACATATGGAGATGGGTTACTATTTAAAAAAAATAGCAAATCTATTTGGGAACAGTGGGGCCGGGCCTCAAATCCTATAGGGGGGGGTCCGGGGGCATGCTCCCCCGGTAAGATTTTTTTTTAAATGTTGGACTTAAATGCATCAATCTGGTGCACTTTGAGGGGGAAATAAAGAGACTACACCCATATGAAACAAAAATGTATACATTTAAATAATCATAAAATCATAAGTACATGGCCATAACCAATAACATACAATATCCAATATGAAAAAACATTGAAACTTGTTTATTTATTTGTTTTTGGTTCATTTATAGTTGTGAGTGTGTCTGGGCTCCTGAATCGGCCTCTCCTGTCTCCCTCCTCTCCCCCCTGCTCCTCTTTGAGGCAACAGCAAAGACTAGTTTTAGCTCTCAACAAGTTTATCTTACCTTTTTTCACCAAGTTAACATTTTGTTTGTATTATTCATGCATATTTTACTAATCACTACCCCCTCAAATGGAAATATGTGTTTACATAAATGGTGACCGAACCGTTTGAGACCCACTGAGATAACTTAAACTACGTTAACTATCTAAAGACTCAGAGAGTAATTGACCTCACCAGAGCTGAAGTTATCAGCCTCTCAGTCTGTCAGCAAAGGACTCTCCCTCCACCTTGTTGTTGAAACAGCTCCTGATATCCGTTAGCGCAGCTAGCTAGCACCAGATGCTAACAACAATACACGTAACCGGTGCGCGCACTTTCTCGCTCGCTCGCGCCACACATACACCAACACACACCCTCCCGAGCTTGAATGACACACAGAGACCAATCGAGGGCATTAGTATGATCTGTATGAAAGTGGCAATGTCGGCAGGCCACGTCATGTAGACAGCCAGTCACCCTCTGTGAGGCAGAGTCAGACCCACATTTGCGCTGCGTTGCGTTTACAATATACGTATATTGCCGGCGGCTGAGTACCGGCATTTTACTGAGTACCGGTACCACATGGGTAAAAATCAGAAGTGCCGGTACTGCGTACCGGTGAGTACCGGCCCAATTCAAGCACTGCTGGTATACATTTGATTATAATTCATAGACACTTGGCTCAGGTAACTGCATCACACTCTGCTAGGCTTGGAACTCACCACAGAAGTAGGTCTCCTCCTAAAAATGCAATTATTTCTTAACTATCTTTTGTACATTTAGGTGTACATGGGAAAAATGTACAATCATGGTAACAATTGAAGAGTGCCAATGCTGCCAAGAAAAGGATGTCATGGTGGCCAAAATGGAGGAATTCAATGAATATGAGGGAGATGGTGCAAACATAACCAGCGTAATAGATCACCCAGGATTCCAATCAAATTGTCTGGATGTTTGGGTGTTGCAGACAGCCTACCATCATTATTCAAAGAGGGACAGACAACAAGCAGGTGATCAGCCACGTAATGAGTAAGTTACTTGTGTTCACAAATTTGTAGAGCTCACAAATTTGATGTATTTTTGAGAAGTCATTTTTTTGGGGTTATTATTTTTGGGTCACTCTGGCAAAGTCACAGAATAAATAGATAAATAAGCAAATAAGGTTGAAGTGATTACCATTGACATTTATGATCTTGTATTTTACAGAATGTATCGCTATGTGGCATACCGCCAGCTAGTGAGATTTTGCTGGGGAATACTTGGTAAGAACCACAGAATCCCACTGCCATCATGTGCCATTAAAAAGATCCAGGCGACGTTTCCATCTGACATCTACACGTCGTTTAAGTATCCAGCACTTGATTAGAGTCAATAACAAAACTGATTGTCAGTTCAGTGATTAAATCTGCTTCTAAACAGCGCAACAACCTCTCTCTTGTCTGGTTTTTCCATCGACTGCTGAGTGGATCTGGGACATCGAAAGGTTCCTCATCGACATTGTTTTCGCACAAGCGTAGAGTCTCGGTCAAGAGTTCGGTAACATACTCTGCAAAAAAGATGTTTTATAATCAAGAATTACATACTATATTTTCTAGTCCCCCAATTATGCATAGCATGCCCTGAGGCACTTTGCATAATTAATCATTTTAGTTGAAACTACACTCCATTCTCACATAGCTCAATTTTCAATATTTACACAATAATGTCGTCCAAGATTGAATGTTTTTCATTAATTTGGTAAAACGGTATAATTAATGTTATTATTCTCTCACTTTCACTTTCTTAGCATATGTAGCTGCTGTATTCACACGTCTAACTACATGACCACCTTTCTTTGCTTTGTGGAATTTCACAGTGTATTGGAGTTGTCCTGTACTGGTTTTGGCATGCTTCCTGCCAGAGTTCTCATTGTAGTGCAGTGCTGCTAGGATCAACCTACAAAATAAATACATTTATTGTATAGAGAGAGAAAGAGAGAGAGATTTCATAGGGATTTTAGCGTTTGCAGGCCATTTACATGCACACAAACCCATAGATCTCACTACAGGAGAGGGGAAACCCCCAAAAAATAAGAACTTGGCAAATAGATACTTTGGAACAACCAACAGGGATTCAAACTTGCTGTCCAGCTGACCTGAAACGTGGCCGTGCCTGCATAGACTTGTGGTGTATTCGTGGAGGGGGTCCTTTTGCACATCAATTTCATTCTGAAATGTACAAAACACAGCACAACTTTACAAATACATTTTTGAAACTAGCTTGAAATTGTATTGAAAGTGTTACAGGCTTGGCCTGTCACTTCAAGAGTAGCAGCCGCAAGGGGTCGTGGGTTTTGGAGTCTGTGTGTGTGTAAAATGTGATGGCCAAGGCGAAGTGCGAAGGTATGAAGAGAGATACGAAAGCATGGGCGGACTGGGACACAAATTCAGCCCGGGACGTTCAGACGCACCGGCCCAAGCGTGCGGAACACCCTTGTAGCCTACAGATAAATTATACATCCATGCTAATATACTGTTATGGCTAGATTCCCCAGAGTCAAGCCATAACTGCAGCTGTCTCACTTTCCTCAGGGTCAAATGCATAAGAAGAACACCAGCAATCAATTAAATTACCAATATTATATCAAATTCGGAAAGGAACTGCTTGTCTAATTCAGGCCTATAAAATAAATGCAATCGTGAATTGGCCACAAATCTCTGTCCTTATTATTTAATATTATTGAATATTATTATTTAAAATGATAATATTATATAATTTAACTTGGAATATCATGAGCATATGACTATCCTAATGCATCTAACTTTATGCACAATATAATAGTCTGGCCAACCCTGCAGCCCGTTCTAGGTTCTGATTGGCTCTCTAGGTTGGCATTCTAGCTTCTAACTGGCTGTCCAGGTTGTCAATCACAGCCGTGGGCAAATTATGCTAGTCGTAACATTGCTAAACCTTTTCATGACGGTTTTCTCAGGGAGCTTGTCTGATGAGTGGACCTCTGACGCAGGCCTCGCCCTCTCCCGGCCCAGTCCTTTCAGTTAATGTATTAGCCTACTTTCAAAAACATAAGATTAACAACCTATCAATAGCCCCGTAGTCTGTATTCTATCTATATGGCGCTGGTCTGTAGGCCTATCCAATACAGTGTCAATGTAACTGATTACTGTGAAGAACGTGAATACACGGAGGTTCTTCCCACGGCACCCGAAGCCCCGTTTTCATGCTTTTTCCCCTCGAAATGTCTGGGCAGCTGGTCACCGGCCGGTCGCCGGCTGGTCACCGGCAACGAGCCAAGTCAGAAACCTGAAACTAAGGTTTTACTACGGAGAAACCGTTAGTAAATAAGGTAACACAAGTTTATACATAATATAAAATCTAATAACATTCATAATACAACATGTGGTTGAATTGATTGAGAGAGCAATGCTATAAAATCAGACAATTAAATATATGAATTATGTACATACATGTGATGAAGATACAAATTGTATTTTTACACAGTCCGTTCTGTATACTTACTGGTGTACACACAGCTTCCTCCCCAGTGTGGATGTCCAATAGATTGTCGCTATCCTCAGTTCTGTCAGTGGCTTCATTGAACAAAGTTTCCAATACATGTATATTGACATTTTTCATAATTTGAAGCGGTTGTAGGCCTATGAGGTATACTTTTACTATAAATGCTGTGGGCAAAGTGCATGCAATCATATATGGGATCATGACTTCATCAACTCATAAATGTGTGAGATGTGACATGTCATTTTGATTCAGGCTTTATGCTTAAAGCAAGTAGCGCGGCTTACCTTCGCTCTCTCCCTTTTGGCGAATGCATTTCGCCGTCTCTTTAATAATTGATAATTTTTTGGCCACAAAAACATCCCATAGCCAGATTTGGAGACGGCCCCACATCCCCATACCACACATCGATGGCCGATTATTCTTCGCGTTTTGTTGTTGTGCATCCTTTGTTTTAATATTTGCCGCTTCAAGGCATTTAAACAATGGTGACTCAGCTGTCTTCTGCTCAGCTGTGTTCTACTCATGACGTCACCGCCGGAAATGACCGAAGTTGTTGTTTCCAGAGCTACGAACGATCGTTACTAACTGACAACATTTGTATGCTGTTATAATCGTGATTTATTAAAAAATACATCAATAATAAAACATATGGCACATTTCACAATACAAATGCAACCTCTATCATGTACTAAGCCCACTAACAGGTGCTAAAAGCATTTCGTAAGCTCTTTAAGGACTTTGTGGTCTCTGTGTATGCTTTGGATAACATTAGTGTTCACAAGAACAAGATCGCTCCCGTGTTTTGTTTTAGTTGCTCGGCCAGTTGAAGCGGCCAGTTTTATATCGACTATATGTGTGATCTCCTTTTTACATCTCGTTGTGTCATTTGAGTTTATTTGCTGTGTGTAGATTCAAGGACTTTGGTTGTCTTGTCAATTTGTTTGGTTATCTAGGCACAGCTGCGTGTGACTCCCTCTGGTACACTGGTATGTGTTTTCCTAATGTAGAGAGCATTGATTAATTAATAAACTACACACTGACTCTAGATCCTGACCAAATCCTTTTTTGTTGATCAAATGTTTTTCAAAAATGTATTGTATATTATATAACAGCTGCACATCACAGACCGGAGTCTCTGCTACTGTGGACCACGAAGGAGGCGATCATCATCCCCATCCCCAAAGACCCTGCATGGCATGGAAATCTCCTCCTCCTGGAAAGATTCTACACCCAGCATATGCTCCCTGTGTTGGCCAGTAGAGAGGAGGACATTTAAATAAACATACTCTTAACACCCTCGGACTCTGCGTTGTGTTTCGTATGTGTGATGGGGTGTTATGCAGAGGGGAGGAAAACAGGACACGGCAGATTGGGATTGTGGTGGAGATGCTGAGCAGTTATTTAATTGTTGCATGTAATTATTATTATACTGCGTGCTTCTTAGTTATTCCATCTTTTGCTGTAACATGGATCTGTATGTAACTCTATATGTACTTGTTATCTACCACACTTCCTTCTACATCATACACCATCATTATACATGATGGTGTATATAGGATATATATATTTGTATACATATCTATAAATTGTATAATTTGATATTTCGTATTTGGGATTTCTCTTTTGTCCACTCAAATACACTTGGCCCTTTCTCTTTTCCATGTGGAAAATGGCAGCTGCATATTCTGCTTTTCTCATCTGGCTCCCTGTCTGCTCGTCTACAATGAGAAAATTATATAATTAATTACTAATAATCATTTAAACCTGTTATTTCCAATATTTCACAGATTCTTCATGTAAACTTAAGAGCAAAGCTGTATGTTGAGTATGTCAGCTTTGCTTGGTTCATCTTACTGGGGGGCAGCTACATGGATGTCGGTGCAGTCCACAATCATTTTGCAGTTAAAGGCAGAATTAATTTATTATTGACTCAGAATGAAGCACAACTTCATGTCATACAATACATTGACTTTATTTGTAATTGTGTAAAAAAAATATGAATATTGATTAGCAAGCAGGACCTGCAGGAACAGAGAATGGTGATGGATGGAGCTGGGAAGAGAGAAGAATAAAGAAAACAGATCAACTTTATTATCGGATATAAAAAATTCAATTTCAAAACAAGTTGCCGCTCTTACAGTTTTCTTGTATGTAAAGATGATTTCACATGACCAATGCAAAATATCACACACAATACATGTGTGTCTCTGGGGGGTGCATTGTGCCTTTGATGTATATAAATAATATACCATAACCAAATACTATTACGTACAGTGGAAATCAGGTTGCCAGAGCAGGTCAGTCCAGTGTGCATGTTCCTCAGGATCTCAGCAGTTACAGGTGAGGTAAAGAAAATAAAAGAGAAAAAGTTCAGTAACAACACTTTAAAGTAACAACACTGAATAATTATCTCTTTTAATAATTTTCTCTCAGTAATCACTCAACTACTGTCTTTCCAACAAACAGATTGACTCACTCTCACTATCATAACAATGAAACACGTCCAGAAGAATGTCATGCAAAGCTGCCTGCCTTCCTTCCTTCGACTCTCCCTGAACTGCCTGATATTTTAATGTTCAATGTTAACCATTTGTGCAGATAGCATGAAGTAGAAAAGATCCCCGATGCTAATGTGGCGTTAGCCTACCTCCCGCCCTCTTAGCACCTGGTGGAGGGGGCGATAGGCTACTCTTCAAATGTTTCACAAAATACTCACCATCATGACTACTCTTACTGTTTAACATTTTGGTTTACTTCATGTTAAGGCAAATACAAATGACAAGGCTAAGTAATGTAATGTAATGCTAACTAACATGCTCGCTACTAGCTAGGTAGCTAACTTGACTATGTTCCATGCAAAAGATGTATATTACCTGATATGTTTGGTCCTGGTCCTTTCACCAGACGGGAAGCGATAGAACGAGCAAGTGATATGATCACTTTTGTGATTACAACCTGGTACAAAGCACACAGGCATCTTGTAAAAGTGAATTTATTGGAGCAATCTCTTATATTTATTGGAGGGAATAAATCAGTTATGAGATCTTCTTCTTCTTCTCTGCTTTAATTGCGAGTCGCAACCATCAGTCTTGGAGCATTATCACCTATGACATCACTTACGCGACCCAGAATGCGACTTGGGATTTTGGGATTAGTCTTTCTAGTTGCGTATTTTTCATAGTCTTATATTTCAACAGTTTTACGACAAACTGTGACTTTTTTTACATGGAAATGATTGTTTAAGATTGACAAACATCATATGTGTCATTCGTGGCACAATTCAAACGGGATCAAAAGATAACTTTTCTCTCTCCATTGACTTCAATGTATAATTTTCCGCTTCCGGGGTCCCATGGAGGCTCCCGGAAGGGGAGGGACTTCGCCTCTCTTGACGAAGTCACGCCCATCTACTTCCGGTCCATGGGACCTTATTTCGGAAAAATTATGCATTGAAGTCAATGAAGAGAGAAAACGTATCTTTCGATCCCGTTTGAATTGTGCCATGAATGACACATATGGTGTTTGTCAATCTTAAAAAATCATTTCCATGTCAAAAAAGTCACAGTTTGTCGTAAAACTGTTGAAATATAAGACTATGAAAAATACGCAACTAGAAAGATTATAAATCCTAGAGTAAGTGATGTCATAACTGTTTTCCTCCACTAAGAGATAGCTAAAATTAGCTAAAATCAGCGCCATATAGATCTATATAATCTATCTATATGGCTCTGGCTAAGATAAGATAACTTTAACAAGATGCCTGTGTGCTTAGTACCAGGTTGTTATCATACAAGCAATGGGTCTTGCTCGTTCTTTCGCATCCCGTCTGATGAAAGGACCAGGTGTGGCTGGATCAAGTTAGCTACCTAGCTAGTAGCTAGCACGTTAGTTAGCATTACAGTCTGCAGGGCTGCCAACATTTGATTTCAGCTTGGAGAAAAAAGAAACGTTCATGTGTAGGCTCCTACAGTGTTACAAATGTATTGAACATGTTCAAACTAGGGTTTCCCATTAATGTACCGGGCGCTACAGTGGAACACGCACATACACAGTGTACCCGCGACTCTTACAATGAAGGCTCGATAATCAGCTCACAGCATATAGTTGACAGCCTTGTCATTTTTATTAGCCTTAACATGAAGTAACATTTAGTAACCCAACATGTTAAACAGTAAGAGTAGTAGTCATATTTTGTGAACCCTTTGAAGAGTACTGTCACCGGTGTGATCATTCTATAATACACAATGTAAGCCCGGGGGAGAAATGCTAATGCTACATTAGCATCTGCAATCTTTTCTACTTCACGCTATCCGCACAAATGGTTGACATTAAACATTAAAAAGATCAGAGAGAGAGAATCAAAGGAAGGCAGGCAGGCAGCTTGGCATCACATACTTCTGGACGTGTTTCATTGTGGTAATAGTGAGGGTAGGCAATCCTTTTGTTGACAAGACAGTAACGGCCATCTTGGTCACGTGTGTTGTTCTGCTAGACCGGAGATGTAGTTCATTCAGCGTTTCACACAAACAAATGTGTTACTTCACAGTTTTACAACACATTTTTTATTTTTTTTACTTGCAAAATTATCTTTTAAATTGACAAACATCATATGTGTAATTCGTGGCACAATTCAAACGGGACCGAAAGATAATCTTTCTCTTTCCATTGACTTCAATACGTAATTTTTCCGAAATAAGGTCCCATGGAGGTCCACCAGAAGGGGAGGGACTTCGCCACTCTATATAATCATATTTAAGGGATAATGCGCAGCGACGCGGTCATTATGGGGAAAAGAACACCGACAGGCTGATCAGGAGCCCGACGTGAAGCGAAGAATATATTTGCTGATGGTTATATATTTATATAGGTATGGCCCCACAATATATTCAAATATAGCATGATATGTCCCCTTTAAACCGCACTCCGCGCTGTAGTGGAAATGCGCCATAAGTGTTTGATATCTCACAAAAACCTCTACATCAGCAATCCATGCACCTGAGCAGTCTCCTGAAGTGCAAAACCTTTTTAGGCAATAAACGTTTTTGGTAAGATTTACTTAAAGGTAGGGTAGGTAAGAATGGAGAAACCAGCTCGAGTGCGCTAGAATTTGAAAGTATGCAGCCGAAAAAATATGCCCCTTCCTTCCGACTTCCTTACAGAGCCCCTCCTCCAACACACAAAAGTGCACATGACCAATGAGGGCACGTGACAGGCAAGTAGGCCATCCAGTTATTTTAGCCGGGCCAGCTAAAATAATTGGTCTTACTTTTTACAGCGCCACGGCTTCCACAGATGAAATATTTGTATGTATTTATTGTCAAAGCATTTAATATTTTCATTGCTATCGGGATGTTAAGAGCATTCCATGGAATATAACAAAAAGTGTTTCTGAAGTGAATTACCTACCCCACCTTTAAAGATTAGGGTTATGTTTATAATATTTTTGTTTGAAAATTTAGATTAGGCAAGAAACTTTCATTAGAAATGTTATGATGGGTAGGTAATGTTATCCATGTATGCCCAAACACCGTTTAAGCGGGTTGCATTTTTACAAGGGTAATAATATTGTTATAGTAAATTACTTTTCGTAAGTACCAACAGTGTATAACAACAGCCTGACATGATAAGAATAGGATAGAATAATGGTGAAAAAGACTTTTGAAAATAAAATCCAGACTGTTAAGAAACACACATACCTAAAAGAGATTTTAGGTATTGAATGGCTTTTTGTTTCTGAATGGCTTTTTGTTTCTGTATTCTTTTGAAACATCTGAATATATTTGAATGCATATTTGCTGAGCTAACATACATCTTGCCTCATAATGTATTAGGGTTTGGGTTGTACATATCCTCTTCCCCATGTTTGCCCACCCAGTTCCCATCCTAATGCATGGCAGATTCCCAACGTAGTACATTACCATCGGTTGACAGTTTTATTCATCATGTTTCCTATAAGTAACAATGTCTCCCAAGCCCACAACTAATCACGACCCGGTGGGGGGATTGTTTTCCATCATTAGCTTCACCTGAGGCTGGTCTCCTTGTGCTATATACTGTATGCTAATATGTCAGCAAAGAGGTTAGAAACACAACAACCCTGCCTGTATGTGCAACTGCAGTTTGAATGAGACATAATCACCCAATCATGTCTGTCATCTTCTCTCTGCTCTTGCTGGAGGCGAGTAAGCCTCAGGAGTTCCTAATTGCCAATCCGAGTTAACTAGAGTGCTGTAGTGCGTGCTCGCAGAATGTAAGACGGTACAGAGTAGACTGTTACAGCGCTCAGACAGATACAAGAATTCAGGCTTCGATGAGGAGAGTCTCAAAGAGGTGTCTTTGTTCTCTGTGTTTTACTGCGGGAGGCTGCACTGTGTGCCTTTGAAACACGATGTCGACCGAGACCACGAAGGGGGCAGTTTGGTCGGGTCTCTTATTACCACCAGACTGCTTTTGATGTTTTTTGTTCAGCAGACACTAAACTATCTTCTTTGTATTGCAATCCTAACAAGTGGTAGTATTTACTCCCTGCATCTATGCGCGGATGTTGCAGAATTATTGTGAAGTAGAGCGACAACTCCTAAAGCCTAATTTGTGCTTCTAAACAGTCTGGATTTTATTTTCAAAGTCTTTTTCACCATTATTCTATCCTATTATTATCATGTCAGGCTGTTCTCATACACTGTTGGTACTTACGAAAAGTAATTTACTATAACAATATTAACCAATACGACCACCCTTGTAAAAATGTAACCAGCTTAAACGGTGTTTGGGCATAGATGGATAACATTACCTACCTGCCATGTTAGAGTACAGTAGCAGTGATTCATGCAGAATGAGTGTGATTTGTAACCGGATGTGTCACTGGGCAGAGCAGAAGAGCTGATACATGGAGGTGAACTGGAAACGACACAATGACGATTAGAGACCTGAAGAGAGAAAGCTACTTGGTATCCTTGACCCTGAGGAAACACACCGGTCTGTCCCGCTCCACTGTGCCAACTCACCTTCTCTGTATTCATGGGAAATGTGAGCAATGGGATGCAGGGCATAGTTGTACTCTCTCATGCTTTGCCAGACCAATCGTTTGACCTCAATTGAGTCATTTGTCTATGTGCAAACACAACACACACCAGCAAACATTACATTAATTCTGTTCTGCTACAGCACCATATGGAGCTTGGTAATATACCGGAGAGGAGTGGAGGATATCCCTGAAGAAAGGGAAGCACAAGTCTCTCGGAAATGAGCTGACAATGTCTTTCAACCACAACAGAGTGTCTCTAGTGTCATCATGTCCCATGGATTCTTTGTTTATCCATCTGCTGAGCGCACTGCAATCACTACATCTTTTCATTCTCCAACTTTAAAGTTTTCAATGTTTTGGTTGTCATTTTACAAGAAATGTGTATACTTTACTCTTGTGTACTGGAAGAGAGTTCTGCTATATACAGTACTTGTGCAAAAGGACGTCTTTCAAACTGCCACAACAAATGTTTATGTTTGGTTTTATCTTCTTTGAGATGTCTCCCCAACTCCCACGATAACTTAGGCCCCGTGCACACGGAGACAAAGACGAAAAAAAGAAAACTATTCCGGCCACACAGAATCGGCTCAAGAAACGTGTCCGTCCACACGAAACCGCTCGACCCGCTGTAGTACATATGCCGGGCCTGTAAGTGGCGCTGTACTTCCGCCGCAAAATACACCAAAAGCAGCGAATAAGACCCCCCGAGCATGGTTGCCATGGTTGCCTGGTTGCCCTTCTGTTTATTCTCCGCGATGGATTTAGCAACATGTAGTTCATGTAGTTCTCCATGTCCACTTGTTGCTGATGGTTGTGGTAGAGGAGCTGTAGGTGTTGCACTAACATCTGTAACATGGTCATTAGCATCTGGAGCACAAACGCAACCCTGTAATCCGCCATTGCTGTTGTTGGCGAAACACAACAGCAATGATGCGGGGGTGAGCAGGAGAGGTGGGGAGAGGCGGGGCTATGATCGTATAGGGGCATATAAACGGAGCCGGAAGCGTTTTGTCCCCAGACCTACCCACTTTGGGAGCCGTTATCAAAGTGTATCGTTTGAGGGCTGCGAAGCCGCGGCTCCGTTTCGGCCTTGTGTGGATGAACCGTCTATACCAGGGGTCGGCAACAGGCGGACCGCGGTCCGGATCCAGACCCAGACGCCGACCTATACGGACCCGGACCTATAATCAATACATCAGGGGTATTCAACTAAAATTCAACGAGGTCCAGTTAGACGAAATCTCCCTATGCAAAGGTCCGGAACATCAAAATGTCTAAGTTGCTTTATGAATTAATGTGATATATATTGAAGTAGCCTGCAGCTTTATCAACGTCTGCATGTAATCAAACAACTGACTGCCAATCAAATAAATAAAGTACAATTCATAAACAACAATATTTATTGTCAATTATCATTGAACTATACAGATATACAGTAAAATACTGTGGATATGTGTAATGTTCCTCTCGGGCTGCATTTAAAAATAAAATAGGAGAAAATAAATAAAATAGCTATTGAAAATGTGTGCATCTTAAAAGTGCTTAATTTTAGATAAATAAAATAAAGTGTAGCAGCAGCTTGAGTTTCCCTTTTTCTTTGTTAACCGTTTCACATCATGACTTAACAGTTTCAGACGATTATAGAACAATATCAGTCTTTACACATCATAACAATTTAACAGTTTTAAAGTTTCTTTTTCTTTCCCTCTTATATTGCAGTCCCTCACTCACTTGTTTTTAATTCAGTGCGAGAATTGAGTTTGAGCTTGTCCTGCCAGGAGTTTAAATCTGGGCTGAAATGGTGTCAGGGCCATTCTCATACCAACCCAGTCTCATGGCCTTTCGTGTTCACCAACACGATTTTTAATCTATTGATTCGTGTTCACCAGCACGATTTTCCCCTTTTTTTCGTGTTGCACAGCACGATTTTAAAAGCAATGTATTTCTACTGGTAATGTGTTTCGTGCCTGCAGCACGTCTTTTTCTCCGGTCGGGTCGTGGAAGACCGGAAGCTGTGTGGTTCATAAAAACATGTTCTTACCCAATATCAAGCCACAATTATTGCTTTTATTTTAAATCGTATAATTTCGGACTTTTGTTTCCGTCTGTGAGGAAAATAAATGGGGCTCAGAGCCTCAGAACACTGAAATCTGTATTTTTTAAATCTTTTTTTCTTCTAATTTGTTATTCTTTTCAAAATAACACACTGTTATTTACTCACCAATAACACACAATTATCCTTGCTTTTATTTATTGGTTTGATTCCATAATCTCTGGCTTTTTTGGCATCCTTCAGGAACTGAATTTCAAAATAAAAATAACCGGAAACAGACGTAGGCATTTCGAGCGATTACCCCAGATCCTCAGCTATGGTTTAAGCTCGCTGATTGGATGGTTTTGCCGCAATGCATGCTGGGATTTGGTGTTTATATGATATGAAATCCGGAAAACATTTTAAAAGAATAAAATAATACTTAATTCCGAGTGTTCTTGCTTTTCTCTTTGAAAGTCATCACATAACGGCATTGTAATACACGGTTCGGCTGCATTACATATTACAGATCTGCCGTAGTTCTTTATTTATAGAGCCCTGATGAGAAGACCTTTGGAAAAACTGGAAGAAATGCCGCCGAAACTGAATACTTAACGTGGATCATAAATATATCAATAATTAAACAACATCTTCAATTTCTCTTCACACAATACGTCTCCTTGCAGTATCAACCTTAATTCGGCTGACTTTTATATTTGATCTAATTCGTAGATAGGTTATATTTACACCATAACGGTGCACAGCTGATATAAAAGGACTTTAATTTTCTTTGAATATAAGAATGTAAATACTGAGTCTGAAATAGTATAGCAATATGCTATACAATTATTTGAAAACATGAATAAAACTACACATCTTCAGATGTTGTATAAATCTTGAAAGGGATGTGCAAAATAGCCATTATACAGTCTTTAATGAACTATTAGTAGAGAATAACGAGTAATGAATATACTTTATTACTCGTTTCCATTCATGCCAATTGCAGATAAATGTTTAGTCTTCTCAAGCACCAACTATCAAATATCTCTCCTGATTGTTGGCACTTGGCAATCAGGTTAACCTCTGAATTGTGGAGTAGAATTACAAAGTAACAATGAGCTGTCACGTGGGTATATATTAATGCTGTGCATTATGGACACAAGCGATTTTCACCCATTTATTAATTATATGTTTTACATTTGATAACACCAATGTGTTTAATACTGGCAACTTCTAATTGTGGGAAAAACGAAAACGTTCAGTAGAGACGTCCCATGGAACATTTTGCGAAACACAATAGCCAGCATGTGTAGTTCTGGGGGGGGGCGTTCGATTCCAGTTTTGGATAGTCTGGCGTGGTTTTGTTCCATTTCAAACAGCTGTTTGACGCTCGGCGTAACCTTGGCGCACTGCCACTCCAACATCCAATCCCAGCGCTTGAAGATTAATCACGGGGACTGTGTAAACCAGAGGTGCCCAGTACGTCGGTCGACCGCGGGGGCAATGCTGGTAGATCACGAGTCATTCATAAATTAAAAAAAATCCAGCTCTGTTAAAATAGACAAAACAGGTTTTGATCCCTCCTCCCTTGGCCTCCCTGCCACTTAATTCAGGAGTTGACTTGATTGACAGAAAAAGCGACCTATTGCTTTCCAGTCTGTTAACCCAGAATGCAAAGCGATACAAAATCAGTCAAGTGCCGGGAGAGACAAACAACAAAATGAGTGCGGGAACGAGCAAAAAGCTAAACACATACCACTTCCACACAGAATGGGAGGGAGAATCTTTTTTTGTGATGTCACATTCAAAGGTTATTTGCCTTATTTGTAAAGCAAGCGTCGCTCTGCCAAAGAAAGGTAACGTGGAGAGGCATTATCGGAGTGTTCACAAGGCATATGACAGCGACTTCCCTCCGAGTAGCGAGTTGAGAAAGAGAAAGGTCATGTATTATTGCTACACAAACATTATCTCTAAGTCTTAGTGTTGCCAACTCGTTTCTAACATGCAAAAAGACAAACAAATGCGTCTATGGTCGGTGTATTTTCTATCTTTCCAATCAAGAAGAGATCTCTCTCTCCCCCGTCTGTTTGCAAGGGGGCGGGGCAGTTTACACACACGCATCTGCTACATGCAGCAACACACGGAGGAGATGGTGGAGAGAAGCGCTCCAAGGTGTGGTTACATGTTACCCGTCTTGAGGTGGACAATGCTCGTCACCAAAAGTGTTTAGCATGTAAGGGCGGTAACACGAGCAATTTGTCTAAACATTTAGCAAAAGTGCACCACATTCAGACGGAGGAATGCACCGGGTTCGACTGTCTTTCTAGCAGCTCTGTAGCCCCGTCCACGAGGAACGTTTCCACGTCAGGTGTTATGTATGCTAGCAGCAACACACGGAGTTAACTACATTATACAAACATGGGTTAATGATTAGAGGTAACTGAGTTATTTATTTTGTTAAAGTTTCAGCTATTCTGTTTCCAGTTCTGTCATCAGATTATTTAATAAGATTTGTTAAAACATTGTTGTTTCTTTTGATGTGAAATATTATTTATTTAATTGAAATAAAAAGCAATGTTAATTTTGTCCACAATTTGTTAAGTTAATTTAATAATATATGTATTTTTGAATCAAGTATTCATCTTTATTGTCTTCATTGTTAGTTTCCACATGCCTAAAACAACCTCAAACTAAATCTAAAAGTTGATGGCTAAATAAGAGCGTTTAAGAAATTGTGCAAGGCACACAGTAGTAGTCCGAATAGTCGATTAATCGTTTCATTAATCTATAGATTAATCGATAATCAAATTAGTCGTTTGTTGCAGCCCTATTGTAGTTATCCCATGTAAAAATAAAACGTGTTATTCAGCAACCCTTGCAATTTGGGATTTTATTTTTGGTTGGTAGACCTCGGTTAGCTGGTCATTTCAAAAGTAGCTCACCAGACAAAAAATTGTGGGCACCCCTGGCGTAAACGATAGCTGGGGATTATGGGTAGTGTTGTGTCTTCGGCCATCCTAAACTCCTAGAGGCCTACGTCTGTTTCCGGTTATTTTTATTTTGAAATTCAGTTCCTGACAGACGCCAAAAAAGCCAGAGATTATGGAATTAAACCAATAAATAAAAGCAAGGATAATTGTGTGTTATTAGTGAGTAAATAACAGTGTGTTATTTTGAAAAGAATAACAAATTAGAAGGAAAGATTTAAAAATACAGATTTCAGTATTCTGAGGCTCTGAGCCCCATTTATTTTCCTCACAGACGGAAACAAAAGTCCGAAATTATACGATTTAAAATAAAAGCAATAATTGTGGCTGGATATTGAGTAAGAACATGTTTTTATGAACCACACAGCTTCCGGTCTTCCACGACCCGACCGGAGAAAAAGACGTGCTGCAGGCACGAAACACATTACCAGTAGAAATACATTGCTTTTAAAATCGTGCTGTGCAACACGAAAAAAAGGAGAAAATCGTGTTGGTGAACACGAATCAATAGATTAAAAATCGGGTTGGTGAACACGAAATGCCATGAGACTGGGTTGCTCATACACACACACTCATTGGTTAGCCTTGGTTAGCCTGCCCTGGAACGATATTTAGTTTTAATGTTGATCCTGGTGGACTGATCATATTGGGCTCTGAGTCTGAGGCTGCTTATTTTTTGTGACCTCAGTTCTGACTTGAGAGGGAATGTTTTGTCAAACACTTTGTTTTTTGTCTCATATTAAAATCCACTATTAATGTATTACACCTTCGGCCAGACCGAAGAGAAAACTCTGCATGGCTTTCCTAAATGCTAGGTCAATAGCAAACAAGACGTTCCTGTTAAACGACTTCTTCACCTCTCGTGATCTGGATTTAATGTTCCTAACGGAGAACTGGGTCCACACCGGCGAGTATGTAACGTTTTCTGAACTTCTTCCTCCCGACTGTACTTTCTTCAGCTCCCCCCGTACCACCGGCCGTGGTGGGGGTATAGCTTCAGTGTTTAGAGCTAATCTCCAATGCCGTTTGCTTCACCCAGTAACTAGCTATGCTAGCTTCGAGTTGCAGCTTTTTGAATTGAACCCAGCCTATACTCTGCGCAGTCGTGTATTGTCCGCTAAAGTACAATAATGATTTCATAACTGACTTTTCGTCCGGGATCATGGTGAAATATGATCGTGTTTTGATCTGCGGAGACTTTAATGTCCATGTGTGCTGCGAGTCTAAACCTCTGGTTAGGGATTTTTTAAACCTCCTCGACTCTTTCGGTCTTATTCAGTCTGTGGCTGGCCCAACTAACGATAAAGGACACACCTTAGATTTAGTATTATCGTTTGGATTGTCTATCTCTGTGGATGAAATCTGTGCAGGAACGCGTATCTGAGACCATTTACCGGTTCTGTTTACAACCTCGATCCCTTCTGTAGGAGTCGAATCACGTGCCCCTGCGCATTGTCTGCGTTCAATTAACCCCTTGACTGCCTCACAGTTTTCAGATGCTTTTAATACTTATCCGATTTGTAAATTAGAGGTGAACTGTGGTTTTAGTGCGGAAGAGCTTATCTCTTTGTTTGATTCAACATGCACACTAATACTGGATTCCGTTGCTCCTTTTACGCTTAGACGCAACAAAGTTCTCTCAGAGCCGTGGCTCAATGATTGTACTCGCGCTTTTAGACGCGCTTGCAGGCGTGCAGAGAGAAAATGGAAAAAGGATAAACTCCATCTCTCCTTAGAAATTCTTCGTGCTTGCCTTTCCGATTATCAGACGGCAGTCAAAGCAGCCAAAACAGAATATATTTCTCTGTTAATCTCCAAAAACAGCCATAAACCTCAAGTTCTTTTTAATATCCTCAACTCGATCATTAATCCTTGTGATGCTTTTCCAATTGTGCCATCAACTACTCTCTGCGATACATTTCTTAAATGTTTTATTGAAAAAGTATCTGCTCTTAGGCTAGCCTATACTAGTGCTACCCCAGATCCTGCTCCCTTTCTGTGCCCTGCTGTCCTCGACCATTTCGAGCCTGTATTCCCTTTCTTCTCTCTCGGATGTAGTTAAGCACCTGCGGCCGACAAACTGCACCTTAGACAGCATTCCCTCTCGCTTCCTTAGAGATGTTTTTGAATCAGTTGGAGCAAGTGTTTTATTGCTTGTAAACGCCTCTCTTAGCTCAGGATGTGTCCCAGCTGCCTTCAAACATGCCGTGGTTAAGCCACTACTTAAAAAGAAAAATCTCGATCCCTCCATTCTCGCAAATTTCAGGCCCATCTCCCAGCTACCCTTTTTATCTAAAGCCCTGGAGCGAGTAGTCTTCGCCCAGCTGCATTCATTTTTAACCAAGCATGGCATCCATGAAAAATTCAAGTTTGGCTTTAAACCTATGCATAGCACTGAAACAGCCCTTTTAAGAGTTTTTAATGACCTGCTCTTAGCCGCCGACTCAGGTAGCCCAGCTGTCTTGGTGCTGTTAGATTGAACTGCTGCCTTTGACACTGTGGATCATAGTATCCTGTTGTCACGGCTTGAACAGTCCGCAGGCATTACAGGCTCTGCCCTTGCATGGTTCAGGTCTTATCTGACAGACCGTAGCTTCTCAGTGCAGCTAGGTGCCTTCTCCTCTGCCAAAGCCCCTCTTACCTGTGGGGTTCCCCAAGGCTCGATTCTGGGCCCTATCCTTTTTCTATTGTATATACAACCCCTAGGTTCAATTCTCACAAAACCTAATATCCCCTTCCATTGTTATGCTGATGATGTACAGATCTATCTGCCTCTCAATCAAAATGCCAACTCACTACAGCAGTTGAAGGATTGCTTAACAGAGATTAAATCCTGGCTGAGCCAAAACTTCCTCACCCTCAACGAGAGCAAGACCGAGGTAATCTTTTTTGGACCCCAACCAACAGTCTCCCCGGTTGATATTCTGGGCTCCCTCAATACAAATATCCTCCCCTCTGTCATGAACCTTGGAGGGAGTAACAGGGCCTTTACATTTGATAAGCAGGTTAGCACTGTAGTCAAGACCTGTTTTTTCAAAATACGACTATTGGCTAAGACCAAGTCGTTTTTATCTTTTAAAGACCTAGAAAGGGTTATTAACGCCTTTGTTACCTCGAGACTGGATTACTGCAATGCTCTGGATGTGGGTATGGACCAGACCTCAATTAGACGCCTTCAGCTAGTTCAGAATGCAGCTGCACGTCTTCTTACTGGCCATAAGAAGCGTGACCATATCAGCCCAATTCTGGCTTCATTGCACTGGCTTCCAGTTCGGTTCAGAATAGATTTTAAACTCCTTTTATTTGTTTTCAAAACCCTAAATGGGCTGGCTCCTGCCTATATAGCCGAACTCCTCCATCGCTACACCCCAGGCAGAGCTTTAAGGTCGGCTGATCAGCTGCTGTTGATAGTGCCTAAGACCAGGCTTAAAACCCGAGGGCATCGAGCTTTCGCAGCGGCTGGCCCTAGGCTCTGGAATACTTTGCCCCTCCATGTGAGGTCGGCCCAGACCCTGTTTTTTTTTTAAATCAACACTTAAAACTCACTTTTTCTCTCTGGCTTTTGTTTAATTATTTATTTATTTATTTATTTATTTATTTATTTATTTATTTATTTATTTATTTATTTATTTATTTATTTATTCATTTAGTTCTTTATTTTAATATTTATAACATAACATAGGATTTCATAAAGTATTTTTAAAATAGTTTATACATTATTCAAATATAGGAATAGTAGATAGGATTACTTAAAATATAGTACCTTATATTTCATATTTTTTCCCAAAGTTTAGACCCTTGCGGTTTATTGTTAAAAACCCTTACCCTTACCCACCCCCCATTTTCCCTCTGCTGGTCTATGGCCTTGTGGAGGGTAACGGGGTACAGAGTCGCTTAGATAAGCGGGGGATTGCATCTGACGAAGAGATAGGTTGTTGTGCTCCCTATCTCTGTTTCTTATCCTATATCTAATAGAACTGCTCGGGTCTTGATAGATTAAGTGGGGAAGTTCATGAGATCTTTCTAGAGGGTTATCAAGAATAACTTTAATCCAATTACCTTTTCCCTCTCTGTCTGTGTCTGTGTATTCTCTTGTTCCGATTAACCCAGCCAAATCTTTTTTCTTGTTTTGTGTCTATATCTATGCCGGGATCCGGAGTCGAGGCTGATCCTCTTGCTGTAGTCCTGTGTCTTGGATCCTCTATCCTGAGTTCTGGATTAAGTCGTGGACTTCGGGTCGTGGCTGAACCTGTCTCTGCGGTCCTGCCTTGGGCCTCGTCATGCTGCTTCCCTGATGGCTTCCACAGGATTGTAGATGACATCCTCGTGGATTCATCTTCTTATTACAGACACGTGCATTTCCTAACATTCGGTCTATATGCTGTATAATGTATTATCTCTTCGATTTACACACGGCATCTATTGCACGTCTGTCCGTCCTAGGAGAGGGATCCCTCCTCTGTTGCTCTCCCTGAGGTTTCTCCCATTTTTTCCCCTTTAAAACTGTGGGTTTTCTCTGGAAGTTTTTCCTTGTACGATGTGAGGGTCTAAGGATAGAGGGTGTCGTTTTTCTCATACTGATATTCTGAACAATCTGTGCTGTTGTATTTGCTGTAAAGTGTCTCTACTGTAGGCTATTTTTATTATATGTACAGCACTTTGGCTCGACCAAAAATCTTTTATAAATGTTTTATATAAATAAAACTTGATTTGATTTGATTTGATAAAGAACTGTAGCGGATGCAACCCGTTTCCTCTCCGTGTGGACGGGGCCTTAGAAACATGCAGTCAACATCTGTTCAGACGAGTTGTAAACAAAGAGAGAAACCACTTTGTTAGTTGTAAACACACATAATTACATGGAATTATCAGCTTTTTTTAAAAACAGAAATAGGAGAGATGGTAGAGGCTGCAGTGAAACATTTAGATGCAAAGACATATTGAAGTAGAAATGTGATGTGGAGATTGAAATAGAAATAGCTGGGAGAGTTTGAGTGCCATCGGGGGAGGACAGCGAGTGTGAAAAGTTGGCGTGAATGAGGGGCATTGATAAAGAGAGTAGGTGAGAATGAATCAGAGCCAGACAGAGGGCACCAAGAGGCAATCAGATCCTCGGCTGGATTTGTGAACATGGCGCTGGACAAATGATTAGCAGATGTCGCCATGCAATTCCAGCGCTGCGTGACATGTTATCTGAATGAGACAATTAAAAGGCCTGTCACAGTGGTGCAGGAGGCAGAGGTAGAGGATGTCTGGTATATCTCTGCTCCATTTAAGGCTCTGCTGGAGCTGGAGGGAGGGGTCCTGGGATTACAAACCAACAGCAATGCCATGTATATTTTAGAATTTCAACTGGAAACAAAAGATGTAGAATGATTCACCTCGCTGTCACTGCATGTGATAATAACGAAGAAGGCTGAATGACATATTTATAATGTCAGCCTGATAATGTGTTCTCTGTAGGAGCTGGCAGGTTACCTGACAAGAATGTTGCTTATTCAACAAGAGGAAGAAACCACAATAATCTGCCTTTGTATCTTACAGACAAATATTGGATTGCTATCTGATGGAAAACAATCAGATGCACCAACTTTTAACAAATGGCTGTAAACCCTCTAAAGCAGGCTGGGGGAGCAAAACAAATCTACTAGGGGCATACAGTCTATGATGGGTATGCTTTATCCACTATTTGGAGACCAAGTTTTGGAAAAGAAATGCAGCTGTGCATTTCACAATGATGTAATTTACTAACTTTTGTATTTGTTTGTTTCTTTAATACTGTCTGGAGAAGACCAATTAATATTTGTATCCATGAGAAGGTCTCTTTATGTTAAACATTCAAATTACATGCTGTACTTTACTCTCCCATCCCATACAAAATTAATTACAGGCTAAATTCAAGCTGAACTCCCAAGATGAAGCGATTAGGAAGAAATAATTTTTATGCACCAGCATTTCTCTTTGGATATATAATCTAGTGAGGTTTAGCTGGCTAGAACTGAACCCTAGCTTAAGCATTGCATCTTTCCCAGTGCATACAATAATAAGGTATGCTGATGCACATCCCAATGTGCATTAGAAGGGGGAAAACAATAAGGGATCCCGAGGGGGTCACACATAAACACATCCAAACAGTGCTCTGCTACAGTGCCGGTGTGAATTTAAATCAGGCGCATGTGAGGAAAATGCATAATGTTAGCTTAAACTCAAAAAGACTATTTGCTTATTCAACACAAGCTCATGATTTAAAGATGTTTACAAGCTGCTCCCTCATGTATGGGACAGACTTTGGGTACTTATATCAGCTTTCAGTTGTTAAGGAGAGACAATAGGATATAGGATGGAACATTAGCCAGCAGTGATTTACATTTAGGCTGAGCAAGCTATTAAAATGCTTCTGCAAGCAAACACACATAAATAAAAAACGAGTTGGAAATGAACATGCTGAATGACGCCTGCTGATGTTCATTTTTATTTTAAGTGGAATAAAGAGAAAGGAAGAGAAAATGTTTTGCAATTAGTCTTTATGAAGGATGGATTGATTGATTGTTCATATTTAATGACATGGTGCTACTCAGTGCATGGGCTGGCCTTCTTTCATGTACAGTTCACTGGTTATCATAGGGCTTGACTAATTGAATTTGCTGTGTTGTGTGCGTTGTAACAGATCTTAATCAGGCGAGAGAGTCAGCACACAGACTGACGGCACGCCCATACATCTGATCGCTGGAAGAACGATTAAAAACCCATGCACTAGACTGCTCCGGTTCATAAAAACATAGATTCTGAAGAACACTAACCCCAACTTTTATGATTTCTTGTTTGGTGCTCATGGCAATCTAAAATATGCCAATCTGAGTTTGAGGGGTTTTCAGGCACTCCATAATCAAGAAGAGGCACCATTCAAGAAAATAGTTAAGTGTTTATATCATGCTCAGAACCAATCCAGGGGATACTCTGCATATAAATTATGTTAAAAACAGGGCACGCTAACAGTAAAATCACAAGGAGGGTCACGTTAAGATCTTGCATGTGCATAAATGAGCTTGAATGCATTTGTGTGTTCACATCTAGGTGTCTTTATAAATAAATGTGAGGGTGCGATTTAGTGTCTAAAGCAGTGTCGGCTGGCCCATAGGGGCGCCGCCCCACCTCTTCCCACATTAAAAATTAAAATTAAAATAAAATTAAAATATATATTTAAAAAAATATATATTTTTTTTTTTAATGAACAAGGTAAATATTATATAATTTGTATCAGTAAAATGTATAATCTGCAATAAAATCTCGTTTAAAATTGTGTTACGATGTCTAAAGTTATTGATAAGTCACATGTTTCCTGCCTGGCCACAGCGTGTATCATTACCCTCTCTCGTCTGGGCGCTAAGAGAGGAGCCCTCAACCAGTGCAGCAGCAGCCACTCGCAGCTGACTGTTGCTATCTGTAAACTATGGCTCTGAAACATAATTTCAGCCAATCAGCGTCGTCAAATCTGATGATCAGCGGGCACCAATGTCAGCGCCCGGTGCAGGGTTATGGCTAGAAAGGATCCGTCTTGTGTAAAACTCTCGCGAGAGTTTGCGAGACACGTGGCTGAATGTTTACTTTTGACAGGCAGCCTTTCAGTTACGATCGTTAACATCAGTGGGCCACAGCAAATGATGGTCAGAAACTAAACTATCTATTAATTATGTCAAATACAGGGAGTGTGATTGTAACTGTGTGTGTGATTAGCTGGATGCAAACAGGTAAACGCTGTCTTTTGTTTCCCATCTCTTCAAACAGCCGGGGACAGATACTATGTGCCCGTGATAAATACACACACACACACACACACACACACACACACACACACACACACACACACACACACACACACACACACACACACACACACACACACACACACACACACACACACACACACACACACACACACACACACACACACACACACACACACACACACACACACACACACACACACACACACACACACACACACACACACACACACTATATTGTATAGCAGACAGCATCCATCAAACTAGATTTGTTGCCTTAATGGTCTGTTTTCTAATATTTCTGTGTTTCTGAACCACGTCTGTGTCTGCATATAATGTTCGTATTTAGTCTCCTGATTTTAAATGGGAATTAAATCATTTGAGTGTTCCCAAAGAACCGGTGTTCTGCAGTTTGTGTGGGCCTACTGTACTGTTGCACAGTTTACTGTAGAAACTATGTCCAGGACAAGGTATCTGGAAGTTATGGAAGATTCATAGCTAACCACACTGAAGATTATGGAGGTATTGATCAGTTTTCTCATATCTCTAACATCACCAGAAGTCATAATGTAAGGGGTCATTTCTCAAAAATGTTCCCGTGTGGTTTATTCAGCATTACAATAGCCCCACCTAAAATAATTTCCACCAGCCGCCACTGGTCTAAAGTGTTATCAGGGGTGGAGTAAATATTCAGATATTGCCCTGAAGTAACCACAGCAACACCACAGATTGCAGATACTCCTTCAGACGGTGGCTTTACTTCTCATGTTCTTCCACCAAGGGGTAATGTTTTCAGTTGGGTTTGTTTGGCTGTTGGTCTGTCAGCAGAACTATATAGAGAAAAAATCTGGGAACATATATTTTAATTACAATTGGTGGAAGGGTGTTCCCTTGGAAGAAGTAAGGAACTTTTTTAAACATATCTGAAGCAAAGGGCGGACACACAAATTCAGTTTAACTTTGGTTAACATGTGAGATAGGGCATTGGGTTTTTTCGCAAATTGCTCTTCTACTTCCGTATAATCCATATATAATCTTGAATATGGCATTATATTTTCAAAGCTGAAGTTAAGTTTAGTGTCCAACATCTCATTTAAAGTAATGATGGCTGCACAGTCAGGCAAGAAATTAAATTATATTTCCTTATGAAATGTAGTGGCGTACATTTTAAGAAGCATAAACATAAATACTGAAAAGCAAGAACCATAATAACATGATATTATGTTCATTACTTGTTTGGCCAGCTGAGTATATCAATCATGCAGCTCTCCCAAAATCTTCCTCATTTCTCCCAGTAAAGATTGAGACTATCTGACTTAAGTAGATGGATTTTATTAAACTCTGGACTCCCTGCTGCTGATGCAGAGACAGAAACCATTCCTCTGCTTTATCACCAAACTCTTGACTCACTTAGTCCTCTGCCTGCTCTGAAAACAGCCACTGCTATCTATCCATCTCTGGCTGGATTTAAAATTGCTCCGGCTATCTATCTTATACCGAGATGTAAATACTAGTCCCCGTGCAGCTCCAGTGAGACTGAGTAAAAAAAATTCCACACCCGCCCATTGTAAAATCCCCGAAAATAACAAAACACACGCTGCGATAGCGGCACTGATGAGAGGAGCGGGACTATTCAGGGGTGTGCCTGAGTAGTCATGGTTCTGTGAAACATGCATTTTATTCAGAAGCCTTTTGAATACGGACATCAAAACACATCCTTTGTCCTGATGAATCTCCATGTGAAACGTGAGAGGTGTTTGTTGAGGAGGAGGTGTCCCTGGCAATGGAGGGCTCAATATGTTCCACATTTGTTTACCCAGTCATTACAGGCCTCTCCACCCCGTGTTACTGCACTGTTGTCTTAGCGGTTGCCCACCCCCCCTTCCCCTCCTCCCTTCTTCTTCATCATCTCCATCGTCACAGGAGCAGCAGCCACAGGGGAGAGCTGGTCCACAGGAAATTAGGAGTGTGACAAGATAAGACCCAACGTTCATCTGATACTGTTCCCTGGCAACTGGTAAGAGCAACGGAGAAAAAACAGGGGGAAAAAAGGATGTACAGGAAACGGTACTTGCTGATATGAGGCATCAGCCCTGTCCCATTAAATTCACCTATAGGCTGTAAGGCTTCACAACACTTTTACTTTCCTATAACTCATTCTTAAGTTACTTTATCTATCTTGTTGCCTGCGGTGACTGTCTGGCTGACGAGTCGATATTTCACTGTCCCAGGAAGTTGTGTGACTGTATCTCCCACTTTGCTTTATTGGTTTCCAAATCTGATAAAGTGTTATTAATGCAGCTGTCCCAGCCAGGAATCACTATGAAACTCACATAAACTCAGTCACACAAAATCACCCTATTCTAATCTAATGGAAGATAATGAAAAAGTGTCAAATGTAAAGTTTAAATGAAATAATGTCTGACAAAGACCACATTGTGAACATAACTGCAGAGCATTTTACAGTTTAGTGGCTAATTAGATGTTGAGCTGCAAATCAACCGGCAATTTCTGACTGTCATCTTATTTCATCCAATCTAAATTGTCCTAATGTGATAAATCCCGCAAGTTTTACTGTCTATGCAGATTAATACGCAATTATTAGTCATATTAACTTCACTGTGAGTCACAGTCCCTGCAGTGTTCATTCACAGGATATGACCTCAGAGCCCCATCAATAGCAAGAAAAGGTGGAATGTGTGCAAGGGTGGCGACAGATAATATAAGATGCACCGATCAATTAATTGTTATCCTACAGTATATGTAATTTGTGGCGGTCAAATGTACATATAGGTGCAGAATGATGGTATTACGCTGTGCACAGTGGCAGCTGCGGCACACAGTGAATTCACACACAATCACACACATTATGCTGAAAGACCTTTAGCTAGAGTAGCAAAAAAGCTTGAAATTTGTAACACCTGTGAGTCCAGAATAATGTGTGAAAGAAATGAAATTAGGTGTGTTTTTAAAAACCACAAATATTGGCCAGGGCATAAAACCAGCTAGGCATCACTCTCAGTAAGTAAAACCTGATATCAATATCTGTTATTCTTTAACTTTCCCATGCTATCAGTCAGGTTTAGCAGCAATGCATCCCACACAGAAGCAATAATACGCATCACTCATCTGGTCTCAGTTTGGTCATTACACTCCGATAATGGTCACAAAGCCCCTGCACACACTCTGAAGCCTCTCCATCCTGAGGCTGAGCCATCAATCTGCTCTCCATCACAGCTTCAGACTCTCACTGATCCACCTGGTCACACCATTACTGTGGAGGTCACATCTGATCTACCCATCTCCACTGACCGCATTAAAAATGAAGCTCTCTCACATACAACCCATTGATTTACTGCCGCTCATTCACAGATTTAGCAGCAGTGCT
The DNA here is from genome assembly GCF_949606895.1 of Notothenia rossii. Lineage (NCBI taxonomy): Eukaryota > Metazoa > Chordata > Actinopteri > Perciformes > Nototheniidae > Notothenia > Notothenia rossii. The sequence goes on from NC_136906.1 coordinate 21,725,962, forward strand.
TTCTTTGGTTGAACAAGAGGTTTTTTTCCACTCCAGCAGTGAAAGAAATATTTCGGTGTTTTACTCAATAAAAAGGTACTTAAAGCCCATTGTAAAGAATACTTTAGCACAAGTAAATTGCTGCATTCAAAACCTTACTTGAGCATTTACAGCTAAATGTACTGTAGACGTTTTGGGTTGTGCTCCCTTAAAACTAATTTAAATAAAACATATTTGGTCATTTAATCAAGAGCAATGCATTTGAAGAAAAGGTTTGTAAAAGTATAATCCCAAAACTATGCAGAGCTGTAACAAATGTAGTGAAGTAAAAGTACAATATGAGTGGATTTGGTTTGGTATACAGTAGAATAAAATACACTCAAGTAAATACTACACGTGTATATTTAAGTATAGTTCTTGAGTTAATGTACTTTGTGAAATTCAACTACCGGTATATGTCAACTCAGGTTTGAACATGTGAGAGACAGAATAGATTCTTGGTGTTGCTGCGATTTGTCAAATACAAAAATGTTCACTAAAAGCAACTTTGAGGATCGGTGAAAATGATCGCAGCCATGCTGAGGGCTGAGTATTTAATGTGTCTCTGTATTTAGGACAAGTGGTTGATAAGCGAGCAGACAGATTAACAGATTAACAGCATGATCAGCAGAAAAGAAACAAAAACAATGACACAACAGGCAGCAAGCATATCGCTTTGACAAGTCATTTTTCTACTGAGTGGACATCTGTTCAAAAACATGGGCTGCCTTGGATTCATATATTTCTGAGTGAAGCTTTTTCACAAGGGCAGGAAGAAGATAGTAGCACATCTCCATGTTTAGAATAAGCTCTACACTATATGGTGAATATCACAGGAAAAGCCATGTAGCGGCTTTGTCTTAACAATATTTATATTAAAGCAGGTGAAAGAAATGACTTGTGTGCTCTTATTTGGCTTCATCTCTCAAATGTTTGTTGACATCTGCAGTGAAATCACAGCAAGATACCTTCTTAGTGAAGGAAGTGAGACGGACATCATGGTGCACTTAGGTAAAAGGGACAGGAGTTACTGAAAATAGATCCCAAACACACTCAAACTGAACAGAAACACTGACCTTCAGCGTTGTCACAGACAACAGAGCCTCACAGCAGGGCATCATAAAGGAACGTGTGACAAAACAGACAGAGCCACGTTGTCAGAGAGACATTTAGATTTATCATTTCACATTTTCTCTCACCATTAAGGTGACAGCTGGGCATTTAGAAGAGCTGCTGAAAATGTTTGCTGCCATTCAAAGTTCAATAGCTTTGTTATGCAATTTTAGATTATAACTAACAGCAGCTATCATCTCTACTGCTGTCAACAAAACCAAAACATTTCAGCATGAGATGAAGTTTCTGAGAATATCTTTCTTTCTTTCATAGCTTCATAAAAGTGTTGACATCAGCAGATACTGAGTTAAGAGGTTATAGATAACAAATATAAACCAGTTATTGGGCTGATTCTGTACATTCTACAAATGGACAGATAAGGATATTAATCAAAGAGATGTTTTATGTTTTATGGGCTTACTACAAATCGAAAAAGATGAACCCATTACACGAAGCGGCTGGGAAAGAGATAAGTGCTGAGTGTGTTCTGGCAACAAGCCCTCATCTTCTTCCTCTGCCAGCCCAGTTTCACTTTCTTACAGCAGTCTCACGCAGCAGGGTGTCAGGCTCACCGACGGGTGCTGCCACTACAGCGCCATCACATAAAAGCTACCTGTCACTCCACATCACGTAGTAGATCCTGTTCTCCACACGGAGCCTCATTAGTTACACACATTCTCTTTCTACTCCCTACAATCATTCAGTGTTTAAACACACAGCTTCAGGGTCTTGTTAAAGACAGTTTCATTTCCTACTGTCTTGCCTTTGAGCAAGGCACTTTGCAAGTAATTACAGTATTAAGTATCTGAACAGATAATTAGGGTAAGATCACAGTTTAGGCAAACAAACGATGAACAAGATAGCTAATGTTGGGACTTAAAGGTTGAAGTAGTACTCGGGTAATCAATGTCTTGGCGTCAAAATATTCTTTAAGTTAAAGTAGTCTTTTTGTGAAAATGTTCCCTCATCATGTTATGTTATAATAATATAGGTGAGTTTCATGTAGTGTAATACAATACATCTTGTAAGTAACAACCAATGAAGCCTTTGTTGCGAGATAGGTATTTAACTGTATATAAATACAGTTGGGATAACGTAAAAAAACTGCTACAAAAGCAGAATAGAAGCATTAGACTCAATAAAGTACGAGTACCTCACAATTGTGCTTATGCGCATACATGCATACAGTTCCTAGTGATGATAGGCTTAATTAGGCATATGTTGTAAGGAGAATAAATGCATGCACACTAGCAGCATCCTCCCTGATCACCCCGGCAGTCACGCATTGTGAGTGTTCATATGACCTCAGACCTCAACATTAGTATGTGAAAGTCAGTACACTTAGCATCCCCACAGGCAGTCAGTCAGACAGGCTGTCAGCTTTCATTAGCATGCTGTTCCACAGTGATTCAGCAGCTGGGTGTAGATCCAGGGGGGCTGAGAAGAGAGGGAGGACAAGCCGGATGGTGGGTACATGCAGGGGTTGGCCCTCTGTCAACGTCAGTCATCTGGACCCCCCTGGGCTTCACACCTGCCCTCGGGGACGAGAGTGTGACAGGATGACGAGGAGACATGAAGTCGCGGGCAAACAGGTTAATGGAGGCTCAGATTAAACAGGAGGGCTCAGTCACCTCCCCGTCGGACCCTGCTGACTTATCCAGCAAAGTCGCTCATTCACCGCCTGACTCTGCGCTGCCGTCATCAAGGAACACAATAAAGTGCGTGTAGTAAACACGGTTATGACTCCAGGCGGTGTGATTAAACCCCCTCTCTCTGTTTCTCTAGGAATCACTCAAGCGGCAAACTCTGGGGAAGAGCCGGGACGCCAATACAGAAGTGACACACACTTCAGTTCATATATTGGCCGATAGGCGATGGCTGCAGAAAGGAGCAATTTCCATAGACCCCCATGTTAAAATGCCCAATTATACAGCAGAAAAAAACATGTTTCTACCCCTGGCTCCCTACATTTTATTATCGATATAGTTAGATTCCACCTTCATGATTATGGATCTGTGAGTGAATTGTTTTCTAACACGACCCTTTTATTTATATTAGGTCTTAACGTTTTTGCATAAATTAGGGCGTGGTCACATTGAGTGACGGCTCTGTAAAGTAACTGCTGCTGCTAGCTTATTGTCTCTCTGCTAGCCACTCCGTGAAGCTAGCTACAGGGACTCTGCCTCTTCAGCTCATACAGGAAACACAACTTGAAGCCGGCCGTGGTTGATTGTTCTTCATGCTTATATATCGGGCTATTGTGACTCGCTCTGCGGTTAAAACAGACGGTGCATGAATGCGGTTTTGCGGTAAGTGAAATTCGAGTGCTTTATTTATGTGTTAATGATTTTAATCTACGTAATGAATGGGCTTAGGTTGCGAGTGGTAGCTACATCGGTGCTAACGATGCTAATCGTAGCCTCCAAGTTAAAATCATAGACTGTATATATAAAGGTTAAAACAAAATAGAGAAGTGTTAAGCGTAAATTGGGAAAATACTGTTGAACAAACAGCTTCTGTTTGAGGTTGATAAAATAGGGTCATCCTTGTAACTTAGAGAGATATTTTATTATGTAGGTAGGAACTGTATGCATCGCTAAGGTTAATTTAAATTGGCTATGCTCAAGTATGTAGACAAGCTAATGTTGAAGTAGTAGTGTATGTGCAGGGCTCGACATTAAGGACTGCCCGATGGCCCGGGGCCATCTAGTATTTCAACCCAGTCTCATGGCATTTCGTGTTCACCAACACGATTTTTAATCTATTGATTCGTGTTCACCAACACGATTTTCCCCTTTTTTTCGTGTTGCACAGCACGATTTTAAAAGCAATGTATTTCTACTGGTAATGTGTTTCGTGCCTGCAGCACGTCTTTTTCTCCGGTCGGGTCGTGGAAAACCGGAAGCTGTGTGGTTCATAAAAACATGTTCTTACCCAATATCAAGCCACAATTATTGCTTTTATTTTAAATCGTATAATTTCGGACTTTTGTTTCCGTCTGTGAGGAAAATAAATGGGGCTCAGAGCCTCAGAACACTGAAATCTGTATTTTTTAAATCTTTTTTTCTTCTAATTTGTTATTCTTTTCAAAATAACACACTGTTATTTATTCACCAATAACACACAATTATCCTTGCTTTTATTTATTGGTTTGATTCCATAATCTCTGGCTTTTTTGGTGTCCTTCAGGAACTGAATTTCAAAATAAAAATAACCGGAAACAGACGTAGGCATTTCGAGCGATTACCCAAGATCCTCAGCTATGGTTTAAGCTTGCTGATTGGATGGTTTTGCCGCAATGCATGCTGGGATTTGGTGTTTATATGATATGAAATCCGGAAAACATTTTAAAAGAATAAAATAATACTTAATTCCGAGTGTTCTTGCTTTTCTCTTTGAAAGTCATCACATAACGGCATTGTAATACACGGTTCGGCTGCATTACATATTACAGATCTGCCGTAGTTCTTTATTTATAGAGCCCTGATGAGAAGACCTTTGGAAAAACTGGAAGAAATGCCGCCGAAACTGAATACTTAACGTGGATCATAAATATATCAACAATTAAACAACATCTTCAATTTCTCTTCACACAATACGTCTCCTCGCAGTATCAACACTAGTTCTGCTGACTTTTACATTTGATCTAATTCGTAGATAGGTTATATTTACACCATAACGGTGCACAGCTGATATAAAAGGACTTTGATTTTCTTTGAATATAAGAATGTAAATACTGAGTCTGAAATAGTATAGTAATATGCTATAAAATTATGTGAAAACATGAATAAAACTACACATCTTCAGATGTTGTACATACATAAGTGTCCTACACTAATAATACAAAGTTATTATAGCTGTGTGTACCTTGTGTGCACCGCCTAGTGGTTAAAGCACGTTATTTAATTATTGTTTTTATGTGTTATATTTGATTAAAAAAATATTAAGAGTACATACTTTCATAGGGGGAAAGTAGAAGGTCTGTGATAGAAATATAGAATATAAAAAATCAAGAAGATACTGTAAGTGATCTCTACAATAAAACAGTTTAGAGCAGGATGTACAAAGATATTAATAGGAGGAGGTGCAAAACAGAAAAACGAATTAACCTTTATTTAAACATTAAATAATACTTTAGATTAAGGTCCTCTTTTAAATAAGAAAAAAACTTTGGGGGTATCTACAGATAAATATGAAGCAAGACAAAGTACTTAACGTCTAATATATTGCTTTTCTGCAATGTTAACTATGTTGAAGCACTTATTTTATCTGATATTATACATATTAATTATACTCTTATGTATGTAGATAGTATAAGAAATGTGCAGAATATGACAGTTTAATGGTGGAGGTACAAACACATATTGATAGATGTCTTGTAATGTGCTGTTGAGGAACCTGTGACCCAAGATTTTTATTCATTGCATACACCGTAGTTGTGTATATGATAAGTCAATAACCTTTGAAAATCTTGAAATCTTGAAAGGGATGTGCAAAATATCCATTATACAGTCTTTAATTAACTATTAGTAGAGAATAACGAGTAATGAATATACTTTATTACTCGTTTCCATTCATGTCAATTGCAGATAAATGTTTAGTCTTCTCAAGCACCAACTATCAAATATCTCTCCTGATTGTTGGCACTTGGCAATCAGGTTAACCTCTGAATTGTGGAGTAGAATTACAAAGTAACAATGAGCTGTCACGTGGGTATATATTAATGCTGCGCATTATGGACACAAGCGATTTTCACCCATTTATTAATTATATGTTTTACATTTGAAAACACCAATGTGTTTAATACTGTTAATTTCTAATTGTGGGAAAAACGAAAACGTTTAGTAGAGACGTCCCATGGAACATTTTGCGAAACACAATAGCCAGCATGTGTAGTTCTGGGGGGGGGGGTGTTCGATTCCAGTTTTGGATAGTCTGGCGTGGTTTTGTTCCATTTCAAACAGCTGTTTGACGCTCGGCGTAACCTTGACGCACTGCCACTCCAACATCCAATCCCAGTGCTTGAAGATTAATCACGGGGACTGTAGTCCTAAACGATAGCTGGGGATTATGGGTAGTGTAGTGTTTTCGGCCATCCTAAACTCCTAGAGGCCTACGTCTGTTTCCGGTTATTTTTATTTTGAAATTCAGTTCCTGACAGACGCCAAAAAAGCCAGAGATTATGGAATTAAACCAATAAATAAAAGCAAGGATAATTGTGTGTTATTAGTGAGTAAATAACAGTGTGTTATTTTGAAAAGAATAACAAATTAGAAGGAAAGATTTAAAAATACAGATTTCAGTATTCTGAGGCTCTGAGCCCCATTTATTTTCCTCACAGACGGAAACAAAAGTCCGAAATTATACGATTTAAAATAAAAGCAATAATTGTGGCTGGATATTGAGTAAGAACATGTTTTTATGAACCACACAGCTTCCGGTCTTCCACGACCCGACCGGAGAAAAAGACGTGCTGCAGGCACGAAACACATTACCAGTAGAAATACATTGCTTTTAAAATCGTGCTGTGCAACACGAAAAAAAGGAGAAAATCGTGTTGGTGAACACGAATCAATAGATTAAAAATTGTGTTGGTGAACACGAAATGCCATGAGACTGGGTTGAATATTTAGCTCGGGCCATGAAGCCTCACCTGCTGGTTGCCCGATCGGGCAATCTACAGATGTAGCGATTCATTTCAGACAGTTTGAAACACGAGGGCCGTGATTGGTACGTGATCTGCCCTCGCTCAAGGGAAAACCTCCAGCTTGACTTGAGACCGCCCCCGTGATAGATAAACGTAATTATAATGAAGCCAGCTGCAATGGATCATTGATCCACCAGGGGGTGCAGTGGGGTTCCACACTGGAGCTCATGTGAAATAAAGTGAGATACAGTATGCTGGATGTACAGCGGAACTTTGTTAAGATCCATATGTCACGGATATCATACTACTGTGCTAAATAAGAGACATGTAATCATTTACAAAACATCACCATGTTGTTATTTAACAAAATAATTTTGTTATTCGAAAAAAACGAACGGGAGGAAATGCAGCCCGGCTCTCGATTTTTAATCCTAATTTAATCATCATCTTCACCACGATCATTTATGTTTATGTTCGCCGAATTGACATGAAATCACTGACACATATAAATATACTGTATTCAACTTCATTAAAACGTTATTAACGTGCCTAAACTCAGTAATTCACAAAAAATATGTATATTTTAATGGAGTTTCGTCGGTCGATCAGGATCCCAAAGTGTAGCGGAGGGATCCTCATCTGGATGAAGGGTGTTATTTTCCCCATAAGGAACATTCCCCATAAGGCCACATTCTCAACAAAGTAACAACATGACTCCCAATATTAATTTAAATGCTTTTATGGATTTAGAAAATGTTTTTATTGATTTAAAAAATAGTTGTATGTATTGATTTAAATTGACATGCATCCGCTAAGAAAAATAGTCCGTTGTTACCGTTTTTTAAACAGTCTGAATGAAACGGCAGCTCTCAGCTGTGTATTTACACAACAAATGGCCCATCACCCACAGCTCTCTCCCCCCCTCCCCCCTTGATCTTTCTTCTCCAGCAGCTAAATTAACGGTAGGTTACTCTGAGTGACAAGCTTACAGTTAGACACAACACTGTAATTGCAAGTGACCCTCAGTTAGTTGACTTTTATGTTCAACTGCTAAATTCGTTACTGATAAAAAAGGGCTTCTACTGTACCTAATTACCTTAACACTAGAACCGCCAGAGGTTTTTGTATAGGCCTACCTAAACCCGTCAAATCCCGCTATTAGAATGCAATTTTTAACAACATAGGGTGCTACATAACACACTTTCAGGAAAAGTCACGGACTAGGAGACTTTAATATTTTATTGAAAAAAAGTTACATTACACACACACAACACACATCACACAAATTGACCCGATTGGCGGTTCTAGTGTTAAATAAACTCACTAATTAATGAAACCAGTTCAATACGCATTATTCTTATTCTTATCATTCTTTATGAGCGCAGAAATAGTCTTAAAATCAGATCTGTTTTTTAAATTAAATCTGACGGCAGGCAGTTAGCTCTGATCACCTATGATAAATGCACCGCACCTAATCGCTGGCCATTCAGCCACAGACACTGTTCGAAATGGGGGGGAGCTAGGGGGAGCTTGGCTCCCCCGAAGAGGGAGGGAGCTCCCCTGAAGGCTGACTTTGAGATAAATAGGGGGAGCCCAAAACAATCGTGCATATTTGTGTCACACAGATTAGAAATGTTGAGTTTCTGTAAATAACAGTTCATAAAATAAATAATAGTTATTGTTCATTAGTTTCTGAATATTTGTTTTATATTTGTGAATATGTCTGGGTGTTGCCATCTGTACGTGGCGGCGCTGCATTCTTACTTACGTTGCTATGGTTATGGCGGTGATGCCGGCGTGGTATTTGAGATGTTCATATTGATATGTTTTTAACTCTGGCTGTGTAATAAAAAAATATGGCAAAACGAAAACAGCCAAGCGTCACAGCTTTTGGATTCACAAGCAAAGAAGCGAAGGAGTCTAAAAATGACAACGTGAACGGAAAACAACTTTTAGTTGGCCGACTGTAAGCGGCATTAGGGTCGAGCTTGACAGCTCCACACCGAGGGAGAGTCCTGCCGATGCGGAGCCTGAAGAGGCTTCAACAACGGCCACATCCGCCGGCATAGTGACACCGTCTGTATTAGTAGAAGAGTGTTTTTATAGCAACAGAGCGTGCATGTCAACAGAGAGTGCATGTGACATATTTAGTAGCAGGATGTGCTCTGAAAAATAGGGCTCCCCGAAAGCAAATGGTTATTTGAAAACTGACAGAGCTCCCTCTATACAAATCAAACTGTAGACGGTGTGAAAGCACCTATTGTTTTAAATAATGGTCGGAATGTGACCTGTGAGCCTTCTGAATTACCGTGGGACAGCTGTATTCTAAACTAAAATGTTCAATCAATAAAGTAACATCTTATCTTATCTTAATAATATCTTCATATTAATAATAAATCATACAGTATGTGTCCGAAAGGGAGCAGGAGGAAGCAAACACAAAAATATACTGCATATTAAAGCAAACGATTGTAAAGGTTAAAGTATGAGCATAACAAATAAAGAAGTGTAATGTAAACATTTACATTATGATTATTTAATATATAAAGACTATATATTATTGAATTACAAGATTAGATATACTTTAGTTGATCTAAAATATTGATGTGTTCAAATGCTCTTCAAAACACAACTGAAAGTCCATGAAACTTGTCTTTCTGTATTTGTGAATGAAGCGCCATCTCCTGGTTAAAACCTGAAATTGAAAATCTGGCAACGCCCTCTTGGAAAAGAGTGGGAGGGCTTAACATTCCTCTATACTGGTATTTGGCAGGTAGTAGGCAGGAAGCTGTAAGCTGGAGTCCGAAATTCAGTGCTACATCTGTATTATACCAGTATCATGCAGCTCGCGGATCCAGTAATGAGTGACCCGACAGTAAAACTAAACATATCTATAACTAGTTTAGGTAGTTTAATTAAAATAGCTACGTGTGATATTCTAACCTGAAGTGTGTGTTTTGTTCCGCTCACCGCTGCATGTGATCATGCAGAGCTGCGTATCGACTCGTCAGCGGCAGCTGATCTCTCTCTCCCGTAAGATTAGACTTCACTCGCGTTTATGTCCATATCGATCAGATCCAGCTAGTTTTAGCTAATGATAGGACTACCTGCTAATTAAAAGACACCGTGACCTAAACAATAAGTGTCGCTATGCAACTGGGTGAGGCCACAAAGTATAGTGCAGCATTATGCATTTGTTTACATGCCCACCGGAACCCCGAGGCATTAGCAACAGATCAACGCACAATCAACCCATACAGCACATCTCTTTCTCCACATTAAGTGTTACACATTAGAATTGAATACTCTTGTCTGTCACATACTCTTTTTGTCTGTCACATAAGTGGCGCAACTGAAGCGGTATTGCGCTAAAGGGAAATTATTTTGACCGGACATTTTGACCAAAGAGATTTAGATTTGCTTGCTAACGGGAACTCTGACGTCGCCATTGTGTGTGCTTCGCGGATGCACTCGGCTGCTCGGGTCAGCTCGGTCAGCTTCTGGATGAGGAGGCATTCCTTCGACCAATTTACAGTAGATAACATTACAAACATTTTTAACAGGGGCCATAATAGCGTAAATAATGTTTGTTTTGGCAGTTATAACTTCATGTAATGTTTTCTACTTTTTTACATCTGGGCAGGCATTTGCCTTCAACAGATGGAAAGTGTCTTGACCAACAACTTAAGTATTTATTATAGCTATGCAGGGCATGCAAGCGTGCAAACACAAACAAGTGAAATGAAGAATACAATTGAAATTGTAATATTGTGGTGGTTCATCTTATAATTCAGTCTATAGAATGCACCAGACAGCATCTAAGACCTGCAAAAATCTAAATGTTCTAGGGGGAGGCCCCCCAAACCCTTCGTGCGTCATTTCATCCGCGCGCATTTTTCAGGGCAATCTCTATTGGGCTCAGGGCCATCTGTAAATTAGCCATCTCCCAAAATCCTTAATGTCATGCACTGAATGTGAAATCAACCTCACAATAAGATGTGTGTATATTACAATTATTAATGTCATATTTCAAGATGATTACTTAGATATTACAATATGGTTGGTTGAGCTGGAGTTCATTATTGAGCTTACACGTTAACATCACAGTCATCTGCAGAACGAACCCAAACCTTGTTGTTTTTATTAATTGCATTACCAAATGGGTATCAAATAAACAGTAAGCATCGGTAACACAACTTCCAAAGTTACAGTAAAATAAAAAGGACCCTGACTCGGACAATACACAATCCAACATGTTCAACAGAAGAGAATCAGTTATATTGTTTGTACACATGGTACTTTACATACATATCTGTTTGTTTAAACTTTAAGGTGTCCAGGTGATGCATACAGGCTGGACCAGAGAGTGAGAGACAGAACTGGACTCCTCACAGCAGTGAACTTCAGCTCAGGTACAAAGACTCTTTTTTTCATACTGTACAAAGAATCAAGAAAGATATTGGTTTAAATAAATGAAGTATTGACTTTAATACACTGATATACATTCCATTAAACAATACTAGATCACCTACACATCAGTGAAGTTCTGGGTTTTTTCTGTGCAAAAAGTTACATTTAGATGTTAACAAGCAATATGATTTTGTCAGCTTTCTAATTTAATGTATTAAAGGCAAAGATATTTAACACATAGTGAGAACTGCTACTATTTATCTCTCAATATTGTCTGTAAAAAACGTGGTAAAAGTTATTCTTTCAGTGAGACAACAGAGCAAGCTTCTACAGTTGCACTATGTTTTGATAACAGTTAAATATTATTTTGATAATAACATATATTTCAATGTTGATGAACTTCATACTTTTCATTCATAATCTGATTGTCTTTGTAGCTCACTGTTGAAATAAAATAAAACATTACAATTACAAAATAATTATATCTACAGCCCTGAAACACACAAACACACCGCTTTCATAAATAACACACTTGTTCTGCAATAATATGTTTTATGTTTCCTGTAATTTTTGTTAGGAAAGGACATGCCTGAAAGACACAACATTTTCTCCTTCTCTGAGGGTCAAGAAGAACATCCAAGAGGAAAATTAAAAGCTGATGTTATGAGATTTTAAGACCAGTACACTAAGCAACTACTTTTATTGTAAAAACAGTCAGCTGATCGAATGCACCGATTTCCACAAACGAACATATTTCATGCAAACATATTAATATTTGCTTGATTCCAGTGTTGAATCTAGCACAATTGCATATAAACGTTAAGGGATTTTAAGATTCTGAAGTATTGTGCTAAAAACTCAATAACTTAGATTATTATTTATAGCTTTGCTGAATAGTTTCATGTCCGCTTACCTTAGAAACGTAAAATGCCACGGCAGTGTGCAGATGGGGAGCACGTTAGCTTAACTTGTTAGCTTCAGCTAGCTCTGGAACTTCCAGCTCGGTGGCAGCAGGTCCCGCCTCGGCTCCGCCTCTTTGCCCTTATAGAGAGCCGCAGTGGCGCGTCCTTAAACCCGGAAGTAAACTTCTTCCGGTTCCTTCGTCAAAAACCCATGCAAATTCTCCATAGGATTTTGGAAACTAGCTCGAAATAAGGTCTTTGGTTGACACACATTTAAGAGAGGGATCACGTTTTGTTCAGCCGGATAATCTCCACATGTCAACCGTACTTTTATAATTTTTTAATCATAAATCTAGTCGCCAGAAGCAAAATGCTAACGTTATGCTATAAACGAACTACAAGCCACTACAGCAGCAGGGTCGCACGACTTCAGCGTCACGCCAATTTAAGATCGTTTCAGCTGACTTGCACTGAAACTGCACTTTGAACAATTTAAATATATTATTAACATTTTAAACAGTATACCCCGGTTATCTTGGCCCTTTTTGTTTTCTTTTATGTATACATGTCACACTGTGGGAAACGATATCTCAATATTTCTGGATGTATAACACATGTAGAATTTTTGACAATAAAGCTGAATTTGACTTTCGCGCGCTTGCATATTTTAACAAAGCTTTTCACTTTTTGCCACACTGAATTTAACTAGAAGTCATGGCTGTGTCAATTACCAGTCTGATATCATTTTACAAAGATGACAAGAAGAGTGTAGACAGAGGAGAGAACCACTATAAGCCAGGACACGTTATAGTGCAGCCTAGATGAAGGTGTGCTTACCGGTGTTGTCAAGGCTAGCATGAGGGACAAGGTTTATAGTGTCGGTGAGTAGTGATAGCAAGAGTACCGTTAACCTAGAGTTAATTTATTCACATTAATTCCCATCAACAAATCCATTTTATGTGTCACATTAAATCTTTATTACAAATATTCAGTGTTGTGCTAGTTACTGAAAACCAGTAACTAGTTACATTACTAGTTACTTCATTTCAAAAGTAACTCAGTTACTTTACTGATTACCTACAACAAAAAGTAATGCGTTACTGTGAAAAGTAACGTTTTAGTTACTTAAAAAAAGGGGTCCCAAAAAAAAAAAGCTCCCATTAATGCCCTTATAGCCTTCATTTAAGTACTGTTATTGCATTGGAGAATAATACAATCTGTTGATCAACTTGACATGCATTTGCATCACTGAACTCTGCTAAGCAATGTGGTCTATACAAAAACAAAGATATGTTTCAAAGTGCCAATTTATCGTCGTCAGAGAGCGATTCCGGTTGATACATGGCAAAGGTTTTCACAAAGTTAGAGCCGTTATCAGTAACCGTGGAGGTAACTTTTGTTGACACTCCATACAAAGAGTGAATGTGGTCAATCTCACTAGCAATAAGATCGTACGTGTGCCTACCCCTTATCCTTTTACAGGCCAACGCAGCTTTCTGGCGTTGTAAAGTGGTGGGGTCTATCCAGGGCCGGCCCTAGACATTTTGGTGCCCTAGGCGAGATTATGATTTGGTGCCCCCCCCGCCTCCAAGCAATACACAATAGAATATATAAAGAATAAATGAAAAATCTCTACAAAAGACCAATACACTACAAAAACTGAAACTTATTGACATAGGTAATATACATAAAGAAGGTTTCAAATGTATTCATTATTGTATGAACATTTTTTAATTGGGGGGTGGATGTCACATCCTCTAGGGGGGTCCGGGGGTATGCCCCCTTCGGAAAGATTTGTCTTAACATTTTAAAGTAAAATGCTTCAATCTGGTGCACTTTGAGCAGAATTACTAGAGACTAGATCTAGGGGTACAACTCTAAACACCCATATGAAAAAGATCGGTTTACATTTTAATAACCAAATAAGTATGTGAACATAACCAATAACCCACAGCCAATAACAAATAAATGTAACATATTTTTTATTTATTTTATCCTTATTATTATTATTATTGTAGTTATTAAATGAAAATCACTCATCAAACAAAAGTAGCTTCTCTTAAAACTTCAAGAAAAGAAAGTGCAAACGTGGACAAAAATATAGCGAACGGAGCTCTTACAACTGAGGTTATTGCAAATAAATTAAGATAATGAACAACATTACACACACTATAAATCAAATGAAACAGGCAATCAGAACAACAAGTCTCTGCTATGTTATTGTGTCCTTTAATTAGTCCACATCCTTAAAGTCGGACACGTCTGGACTTCCTTGCTGCAAATTCATTTATTGTGTCGTCAAATGATATTTGCCCCGAAACCTTGCGATTGATGCTTATTAAAGCTAATCCATTGAGGCGTTCTTGAGCCATTGACGACCTCAGGTATGTTTTAATGAGCTTCAATTTGGAGAAGCTCCTCTCCCCAGCAGCAACTGTCACTGGAATAGTGACAGCGATCCTGAGGGCCACCCACATATTTGGATACACTTCGTTCATTTTCTTCTCCTGTAGGAAAGTCAGAAGTTCCAGGGTAGTCATGTTGGCTTTTGGCAAAGCTGGGAAATTCTGCATCTCCAATGCAAGTTCCCTCTTATCCAGGTCTGACTGCCCACCCCAGCTCAGGGTGTTGCTGAGTGTTTCACACTGCTTCGTCAGATCTTCCTTTGGCAGGTCAGGGAAGTTGAGTAGCACCCCAAACTTTTTCTCTACTTCACCTAAGGCCTTGAATCGCTCCTGCAGTGATGCAATGGAAACATCCACCACCATATTGAAAAAAGAAACTTCGAGTTTCTTTAGTGCATCACTCACTTGCTCCTCCTGGGACTCATAGGAGAACTGTCTCTTGGTTGATCTCAGCCTCTTCTGCTTGAGAACAGCTTCCACATTCATTTGGCCACAGATGTCTTTGGCAGATGCTTGGGCAGAAGCAAATCCATTGCCTCTGTAGCTGACCAAAGAAACTTCTGTTTTTCTCAGGAGGTCAACAGCAATATCCAGCTGCATTGACACTGATTGCAACATTTTGCTGACATGTTTGATGTTGGTCAGGATGTCATACCATACCACAGTGCATATTGCAAAGCGGTATGAACTAACCTCTTCAGCCAAAGATTGTGCCTCAATTTTTACGACTCCATCTGTGGCTTTATTCCTCACCTCTAGAAGTGCATCTCTGACTTCTGCAGCCTGATACCTTACAGCCTCTATGCTGTTGATCCGACTCTCCCATCTGGTATCAGACCATGATTTCAATGTGATGTTCACATGGCTTTTTAGGATGGACCATCTCTGAGTGGAGGCAGAGAAGAGTGTGAAAAGCTTCTGCAGGTAGCCAAAGTAGCTAGTGGCTTCTGCAGAGCTTTTTGCTGCATCAGCTACCACCAGGTTCAATGTATGTGCTCCGCATGGCACAAATAAAGCCCTTGGATTGATTTGAACGAGTCTGGCTTGGACTCCTTTCCTCTTTCCTTTCATATTTGCACCGTTGTCATAAGACTGCCCTCTACAGTCTTCAAAAGGGATATCAAGCTGTTCTAATCTCTTTAGAATCAGGGTTGAAAGGCTTTCTCCAGTGGACTGTTCTACCTCAAGGAACCCCATAAAATGTTCTTTTATTTGGGGCGTGTCCTGGGTTGTAACTAGTCGAATAATGACTGATAGTTGCTCTGTATGGCTCAAATCTGGGGTGCAATCCAAAATAATTGAAAAGTATTTGGATTGTTTGATTTCCTTGACCATATGGTCCCCAATCTTCCCACTGATGCAATCTATCAGTTCATTTTGAATTCTTTTTCCCAAATAGGAAATATTGGTGGTTCCTCTTTGGACCTCAGCAACATGCTGTTTGAGGACTGGGTCGAACTTCGCCATGAGCTCTACCTCCTTCAGGAAGTTGCCATTATTTGGCTGGTTAAGTGTTTCTGTCGTCCCTCTAAAGGCAATATTTCGCTCTGCCAACAACTGAATTATTGCCACCAACCTGGTCAGGACTTCACGCCACTTCCTCTTTTCAGCCTCCATAAGTGCCATTTCTACCTTGTCTATAGTTAGGCCCTTTTCAAGTCGAGTCTCCAGTTCCTTCCACAACGTCATGTGCCTAGAGTGTTCTGGGCTGTTCTCATGTGTTTTTAGTTTGTCAGTGCAATTTTTCCAGTCAATTAGTCCACTGCTGATTAGTTGGTACTCTTTTTGGGAGAACAGCTTGCAGCAAAAGCAGTAAATACTTTTGTTTTTCTTGGAATACACAACCCAGCTCCTCTTGATTGTCTCTCCATTCACTAATCTTCTGTAAAAGTAGTGATGATGGCAACTTCTCCCTCCCTCCTTTTTAGGAAAAGTGAAGTCGGATTTTAAATGATATGGCCCACGTCTGACTAACTCCATCCTCACTGTATCACTCAGTGCTGGCCAGTCAGCAGGATCTGAGGGGACTGCAATGGTGGACTCAGGTGGGCCTGGGCAGTCAGCAGGATCTGAGGGGACTGCAATGGTGGACTCAGATGGGCCTGGGCAGTCAGCAGGATCTGAGGGGACTGCAGATGGGCCTGGGCAGTCAGCAGGATCTGAGGGGACTGCAATGGTGGACTCAGATGGGCCTGGGTAGTCAGCAGGATCTGAGGGGGCTGCAATGGTGGACTCACATACTATGCTCGTTATTCCTTCACCTGCAGGCAGGCAATCCAAACATGCAAAGAAGTTATTCATGCTTCAGTTTTCATTATTTATCATAATAATAACAATAATAATAATGACAAAAAAGTAGTGTATGAACGATTACACAGAGACCATAAATGTTTGGCAAAACTTACATTCTTCAGAGTGTGATGTACATGGGAGATCAGATGTTCCTTCTCCAGCAACTGGGGGCTTTTTGAGGTATTTCTCAAGTGCAGCTGGACATTTATAGGGTAGATATTAGCACATTACAAGCAAAAACATTTATATACAGTCAGGCAAAAATAACTGCTGCAATCTGCCTCAGCTGTATGCAAGTTCACAACTGGCCTATATAAAAGTGAGGTTCTGCTGCCCCAGGAGATCATTTGCAAACATAAGTAACAACTAAATAATAACACATGCCCATATTGGTTGGTCAGCCTCACTTTATACAAAGGAGCAGTTATCCAGATAGCTTTCTTCTGGCTAACATTAACATTATTTCGTTACATCAGCATATAAAACAAAGCATTGCACAATAATTAGACATTAAAAAGTGCAGAAAATAAAAAAAATATAATAGAAAATAAACAGAAAAATAAATATATATATATACACACAAGTTGACCGTGAAAATAAACTAGCTGACAAATTAAACACTATTGGAGGATCAATTTACAGCTATCACAATATAAAAGTAGGATATTATTTACAAAAAGATTATATAGGAATAATAACACATAAATAAAAACTTAAAATCATTTGTATCTATCATTCTGTATCAGAGGCTCGCTGCTAGCATGGCATCAAAGCTGTATCATGGCTACCTCCTTAGCTAGCTAGCTAGCTTAAAATCAAATGTCTAACAGTACAGTACATACTGAATTTTTTTTTTTACACAAGCCGACTTACCTCTGTCTTTGACTTTCGATTCCTCCTGTTCTTTTTTCCGTTTCCTTCCCGTTGCCCCAGAAGGCTTGGACCTTTTCATAATGCTAATGTTTTGCCTCTTGCTGTTGCGATCGTTGCGATCTCCGACACTTTCAGCTGGAGCTGCCGCGTCACTTTGGCTGTGAGCCACGGCCTGTGGGTGCCTGATAATAAGCGACCATCCCCCCCTTTAATCACTTACAGTTACAGCGCCCATCGTACAGGGCAAATGCAAAATGTTGCCGCCGGCCCGGGGTGCAAAGGGTGTTTACTTTGTTCAATTATTGTAAATGTTTTACATCAAGGGCAGAAAATTAGGCAGAATAAAAATAATTTTAATTTTCTTTTATTAATTTTTTTTTTCTCCCAGCGCAGCGCCCCTCCAGATCTGGCGCCCTAGGCGACCGCCTAGTTCGCCAGTGGGAAGGGCCGGCCCTGGGTCTATCCAGTGAGATGTTATCCCGAGGAAGCTTCTGTTGTGGACAGACCAAATGTCTGCGGTGGTCGAGATGTATTCCGGCCCCTCAAATGTTTTCTTTAGCTCGCTATCCATTTTGGTATATTCTTTCTCCAGGTAGTTGGAAAACGTTTTGCGTCCCGTGTGCCGCCCGGACATGGTATCATGCTTACTAGCTCCCTGAAAGCGGGTGACTCCACTGTAGAAATAGCCTGCACGTGTTCCACAACATACCGTGCAATGGCTTTATCCACTTTCACCTGACTAGCAGTCCCTCGGTTGAAATCCAGCCGCTGTTGCTTGGGTGGAGGTGGAGGTGGGGTGGCGTCGGATGGCTCTGGGTCTGTGGTCTTAACTAATAGCTTCGTCCCAGCATGTTGTTTTTGCAGATGTTTTAACAGATTGGAATTGCTGTTTTGAGCAGTAGATAGGATCTTTGACCCGCCAAGACACAACTTACACTTAACTAACACATTCTTTTCTTTATGCTCGAGAAAAGTAAAATAGTGAGCATATCTCCATGCGAAGAAACTCGACTTGTGCTCCGCCGTCGCCATGATAGTATTGTTAGTAGGCTAACTAAACACAAACACGCCCACAAAGCGTCTCCGCATGTGACACAGGAAGTATCTAAGTACATTTACTCAAGTACTTAAGTACAGTTCTCATCTCTGTTCGCCTCGCTGTTGGCGCCGCTCACCAACGTCTGGGAGCCGAGACTATATACAAAAAATAACGAAGTAACGCACCATGTAGTAACGGTAACTGCGTTACTGAATTAAAAAAATAACGCGTTAGAGTACCAGTTACTGCCAAAAATAACGGCGTTACAGTAACGCGTTACTTTGTAACGCGTTAGTCCCAACACTGCAAATATTTCACACCAAAAAACACAGAAATATCCATGAAATAAACATACAGTAGGCTATAAACAATTAAAGGGATGATTGGGAAGGCATTAAAAATGTAAATATATTTTAAATAATAAAACAATCCCACCAACACAGCTATCTACAGGAGAAGAGGGAATTCTCTCCACTAAATGTGAATGCCCATGCGGAGAATAGAAATGCAGTCATGCGGCTGCATGAGCCATCTTTGCCATCCACAATTTCAGCTGCACTGACACCCCCTGTCAGTGGAAGAAGCCAAAGGCAGCTAAACGTACGCATTCAGTGGAGGAGCTATTTCCTCCAACCAATAACTAATTTAACCCGCTGACAAGAGAGCCCACCTCCGAAGATCGTGACTGGCTGAGGGACAGACTCGGGGGCATGTTCTCAGGGATTTCTTGGCTTCTCTCCCCCGAGCCAGAAGAGGAACACTATAGCTTGGAAACACTTACTGTTCCTGAAATTATCAAATGTGTTGGGCATCAGGGACCTGAGGCAATTGTGGCAAGCATGGCATTGTCTGAAGAGCAACAGAGGGCAATTCAGGTGGCTACCACTGGTCAGCGAACCAACCCAAACTGGCATTTGTTCAGGAAAGGAAGGTTGACTGCCAGCAACTTTGGAGCTGTCCTGAGGTCAAAGCGTGTGACTGCTTCCCTTATTGCCAGGGTGCTAGGGCAACAACAGGCCCTTGATGGTGTTTTGTCTGTACAGTGGGGGACTATGAATGAATGTTAGGGCGTCAGGGCATTCACCACTGCAACCCAGATGCAGGTCCATGAGTCAGGATTGTTGGGGACATCTCCAGATGGTCTGGTAGGGTCTTCCACTGGGCTGGAGGTTAAGTGTCCCTACGGAGCCAGGGAAATGACAATTAGTTAAGCATTGCAAATCAAGGGCTTCTATGTCAGTAAGGAAGGAGAAACATTCAGCCTGCATGAGGAACATCCTTACTGGCACCAAGTGCAAGGTCAGCTTCACCTCACTGCAAGGAAGAAGAAGAAATAAAAAAATTGTGAATCGTTTTTAAATTTACATTTACTCGCCTTTCCAATGTTGTGGTTGTTAGAGTGTTAGGTTTCCTGTCAGCTCGTCTGTTGGGAAGATATAAAATATAGTTTCATGGAAGTAACACCGTCACATATACTGTAAGAGCATTAAGACATACAGTACATAGGCTAAAACAAAACATCTAAAGATATAACCTTGCACTTTGATAAGTCTCGTGAACATTTTCACTAATTTGACATTTTTATAGATGAAAATTGAACTAAAGAAATAAATGGTATATTAATCCATATTGAAAATAGGTGTCAGCTGCTACACTAATTATAATAGTTATATTTCTTAATTAATTAAGATAAGATATTACTGTATTGATCCCAATTTGGGAAATGTTTGTGTTGCAGCAGCATAACAAGAAAAACAAAATATAAGTTATTATATATACAAAAGTATGTGAGGGATGGAATATTAAATTGAATATAAATGTAAAATGTACATGTGATTTTACGTCCAAGAGAAGCTATGGAGCAGAGAGTTCTCTGCCAGCCAGAGGTGATTTGTTATTAGTTCAATATGTCAAACTGATTTCCCTGACTACAATCTTTAGTTACATGGTGAAACGTTATGCTGCTTGTACTAATTAGACTTATCATATAAGCCCAACAGGTTTTAATAGGATGTATTCATTATCTTTACTTATGTTGCGGTCTTTTCAGCAGCGCCATCTCTAAAACGGCGATACAGTCACTACCCATCATTTACATTTCACCGTGACATGGACAAAAATGTAACGTCAGCTTACCTCATGGCACGAATCCAGACTCTCCTTTGGAAAACATTGGCCGGGAAACGATAGAACAAGCACGTTTCATGCGAAGACCTGTGGCTGCAACCCGGAGCAAAGCAACAAACCATTGCGTAGCTAACTAGTAGCGCTAGCTTTAGCTAATGTTAGCTAACGAAACGAACTGCCGAGTAAAATTGGAAAACACTGGTAATTAATTATTCTATAATTTGTAAAACTACGGTGTTAAAAACTACAATTTCAAAAATACAGATTCTAATGGTCAGATATAGATATACAGATACTAAAGAGGCATGTACTTGCTTTCAAGCAGAACACAGGGGAAAACAAACTTAGCGGGAGTGTTTACGTGTTCGGCGTAATGACGTACAACGGCCTCGACAATTTCTGTAGTCCTATTCAGCCACTCGTTTTTCAGACACGTAAACTCTTCAAAAGTCACCAGTGGGCTCACTGCTGATGTATTTAATGTCGTAGAACAAAACGTGATTTATCTCTTAAATTTGTGTCAACCACAGACCTTATTTCAAGCTATTTTCCAAAACCCTATAGAAAAAATGCATTGCTTTTTGACGAAGGAACCGGAAGTGCTAAAAATGCTAACTTACTTCCGGGTTTTTGGACGCGTCACTGCAGTTCGGGATTTGGAGAAGGCGGGAGTTGAACTCTGACGTCACTGTCGAGCCGTTAGAGGCCGACTCCGCCTACTAAGGGCTTCTCGGCAACTCTGCAGAATGCTATGGGTGACGTCACGGACCATACGTCCATTTATATATACAGTCTATGGATTCACTCGGAGGTCCTGTGAGTCACAGCAGAGGCCACTGGATGGACGTCAAAATGGCATGAATTAATTATTTGACTCAACAAATGGACTGTAAAGAAGGACCAAGGGTTTATCTTTGTGAGGGAATTGTTAGAGGTTATTGGTGGTGACTTTATGCAATTAGTTCATATTTTAGAAAGCTTTCACTTTCAATAAAAGGTAATGCCTGGTTCTCAGCTTTCTCCTGGTCACAGGAATAACCCTTCACACAGAGGAAACAGAGTTGAATACAAATACCTGTGGCAGTTCCATAAACCCAGCAAAATGAAAGCTCTAAAATTCAATGTATTGTGACTAACAGTCAGACGGCTTTTCTTTGTCCTTCTTTCCGCTTCTTGTTTTAGTAGTATATATGACAGTATTGCTCACAGAAGTACTCTTTGTGACCTTTATCGCAGCATTTACTAGTGTCAAATAATAAAGTCAAACAGAACGGTTATAAAAGCTGATTTACAGTCAAATAAATATAATATAGTTAAAGGTGAGGTAGGTAATTTTGGAGAAACCAGCTTGAGTGTGCAAGAATTTGAAAATACACAGCCGGAAAAAGTCTGCCACTTCCTTGCAGAGCCCCTCCTCCAACACACACGAACGCGCACATGACCAATGAGGGCACGAGATAAGTTTGTGCACAGATGGAAGGCTGACAGGCAGGTAGGCCATCCAGTTATTTTAGCCGGGCCGGCTACAATGACTGGTCGTGCTTTTTACAGTACTACGGCTTCCACAGATGAACTTTTTTAATGAATTTTTTGTCAAAGAACTTAAGATATTCATTGCTATCGGGATGTTAAGAGCATTCCATGGAATATAACAAAAAACGCATCTTGAGCCGGTTTCCCAAACTTACCTACCCCACCTTTAAGTGCAAGACATTGAAAAGGAGTTAAGGAGTCAGCTGTGTGTTCCAAATGTCAACTAAACAAACAGATGAACCAATAAAGGCTCTAAAGTTTCAAAGAATGTGAAGTACAGCAAGCCCCAAGAAGAAATGGGAAGAAAATAAATTAAGTGAAATAAGTAAATATAGAGCAATTGATCTAATATTGATCATCTGTATTTAAAAGACAGGGCTTCCCTATTGATTGCTTTATGTCAGTGTTGACGCATTAATGAATAATCTTATATTTTATTAATTGAAAATGTACTGCTTTTAAGGTGAAAGGTGTTGAAGAACTAATTATTCTTAGCTCTGAGTTTCACTCTTTTCATCTTATTGATAATTTTTCCGGTTTTACGGGCCCCACATGTGCTTTTTGTTTCACTCTGAGTGTCTCTGCATCCTCATTTCAAGCAGCAGTCAGCGTTTTCAGTATTAAAGCTTTGATAGATCCACTATGTGCTACCTGCTTAGCATCAGAAGGCAGGTTCACGATGTGAGCGAGCTGACTGGGGAACAGAGATGCATTTAGCCAGATATTTCCCTCAGGAGTTGGTGGAGTCAAAAACAAAGCAAGAAGGAGAGTGAATATTGGATTTACATTCGTCAGGTGGCCAGAAACATGACTCCTAATGAGAATAAGACTGACTATTGAGTCCGGAGTCTCCTCTGTGATGAGGTTCAGGCAGCAAAGCAACTTTAATTCAGTTAAATGTTAACGGTTACGATCCATCTCGATATTTAAATCACTGTGGACCCTTTGTGTGTTAAACCAAGACTATGAGGTTTCCCGCTCCTTAACCAAGTGCATAAAGATAACCATAAAAGTATAATAATGTGGTTGTCACTACGAGAAAATGTTGTAAAGCAAAGTCAGATATTTGAATGAAATACAGCAAGCAGTATATCATCTTAATTGGTTAATACGTTGGCTAACAAGTATGCAATATCTACTCCAGGAGTTAATATGTCAATGTTATGTTTTCAACTTGTTTTTCATATATAAATCGTAAATGATCTGTATTAGCTAGAGTTATTCATCGAAGCTATATGATGTACACTGAAGGCAATTGTATGGCTGTATATTTCCTCCAAACATTCTCGTTGTCAGACATATTTCCTCAACTGTAACTGTGTCTTGATCTAACAACACTACAACGCCATATTGACACTTCAACAACAGGATGTCCTTTGCACAGAATAAAGCCAGTGTGTGTTTCGATAAACCTCCATAAATGCTGCCAATAAGCTCTTCGCTGCTGTGTCAGCCGGAGTGAGAGGAGAGGGGATGCTTCTGTTGCCATGTTGGGAGCACTAACACTCACTCTCCCACTATGGATGTGGTCGCACCGATCTTCTCTCTCCCCTGCCGGTTTAATTATTGCAACCCCAGGGATTATTTGTGTGGTTTCGGAAAAATGTACACTCAGCTGGGAGCTTGAACAAGATTAAACCTCGACAGTTCGATGTAGAAGTATGTATGTTTGTACATTTTGATCACTTTACAGAATGTGACTCACCATCTCAAGTGTAAAGGGAATGATACGTTTCCTCTTCAAATAAATGACATGTGAAATTTCTTAGCTCAGATTTACTATCAGCTGTCATCCTAAGGAGCATTAGCCAGGCTCATGAAATCCTTAGCAGAGAGGAGAAAGCTCCACTTGTGACAGCAATTAAAACACATTTATATTATGCGATCAAGCCACCTGAAAGAAATTCTAATATTTACGTAAAGAGTCAGACACTCAGCGGCTCGGTGGATCCACTGCTCCTCCTGTATTAGCATCATAGATTAGCATAAACATCACTGGAGACGTTTCATCTGCAGATTTCAAGGAGATGATATTCAGCCCATCGAAGGAAACATCAGACCCACATCTTGGAGGATGTTTGGAATTTAACGGACTGTAAAGTGAGATATTGCTTGGAAACTAAGATGTCCTAGGATGTTCACAAAGACAGAATATCGTTTTTAATTCCTTCTAAATACTGTAGATTGGCAAAAGTTTGCAAAAGAGAAGTCTTACATTATAGGCAGAAGCAAATTGGTTCAGCATAAAGACTGGGGGGGAAATAAACTGAATCCATCTACCGGACCCTCAGAAGCTTATTTACTGTATCATTAACATCTGACATCTTGTTTCTTTCATCTCTGGGAACTGAAATGTTAAGGTGTTTGCCATTCTAGAATTTTTTTACAAGGGATTTGTTGGGGGGCTTTGATGCTGATAGCTGTTATTGAACGTTCACTGTATTTATGCAACACATGCATTTGAACCGCTTAAAAACTTGGTTTCATTGGGAAACAAATGGAAAGTGGTGTTTGTAGTACCAACAACTAGCACCACACCAGATTAAAAGTTTTTCTCTAAATATGATCAGAGGAGGAATAGAAAGTCCTGTGTGTCAATGGTAAAGCTTTGAGCAACTATTTGAGAATGGATGTGTCCACATTACAAAATCTTTTCACAGCCTTCACATACTGCTGAATATGCAGAAATATTCAATTAGAATCTCAGCAAGAGTGTGTGTGTGTGTGTGTGTGTGTGTGTGTGTGTGTGTGTGTGTGTGTGTGTGTGTGTGTGTGTGTGTGTGTGTGTGTGTGTGTGTGTCACCAGAACCTCAAGAGGTGAAGGGAGCTCCGAGGCTAAATGGGAAGTACATACACGTTCTCCCATTTTCAAGCTACTGAAAGTTGGACTATTTAATGAATGCGGCTATCTGAATGGAACTAAGAACAATGAAGCAGAGGTTAAGCTTTTAAGCCTTGTCTTCATTTGTCAACATCAACTATTTGTAGAGGAGAAGATCAGAACATGTATTCCAGGCACACAGGATGCATCTCATGTTTTTTCCTATTCTACCTCAGGCTGTTTGTTTGGATCAGATCTTCTTCACCTCTCTGAGTCATCTCTGTTAAAGGATACTCTCTGCTTTCAAGTCACTTCCATAAAGAAACTACAGTATTATTATAACCTGCAGCAGTCAATATGTTTAGTTTTGCCGTTGAAAAATACTTTTCCTGGGAAGCATCAGATGAGAGGTCCAAAAGAAAAGCCTTTAGTCCAAGTATTTGATTTCCATCCCTATGAAATTAGTCACCATGAAAATCAAGCTCTTTGTCATTGAAGAAGGTCTACCAAAAGGGCTCAAGGACATTCAATACAACACGGACAAAAGAACTAGTGGCTGACAACACAAACACAATCTGACACTTAAGCTTATTCAACACATTGAAAGCAAAACAATAATCTGCCATGTTCACTAACCCCTATCTATAAACTACTGAAGCAATAAACCCTGAATACTTGATTGTTAAAAAATAACAGTGTTTATTTACTAAATTATTCATTTACAAGCATTTTGAGAGCGGCATTTGTGTCACTAGCCAATACACAATCAAGTGAATGAAGTTAGCAGTTTAAATGGTTTTGTTAAGAGGACTTAAGAGGTTGAATCAGATTTCTGTGGCATGAAAAAGTCCTAATTTCCTTGACCAAATGGACTGCTGCTCCTGCATAGCAGAAAGGGAATATGTGGTGTAATTAAGAATTGAGGGATTAGGGGGAAACAGGGTGAAAAGTAAATGCAATTTGAATGTGCAAGAACTACAGCAGTAAGAAGCGATGAGATATAAAACAGGAAGAAATGTGGACAATATAACTGTGAGGAATATTCATAACATTTCTTGAAAGTAAAGAAATGTGTTTGGTACTGGAGTACAAAAACAAGACAACACAACAAAAAAATATGAGAAAGAAGAACATTTGGATTTCCATATCAAAACATGTATAAGGTTAAAAACTAAACAAGCAGCAAAAAATATCATCCATCTTGCGATAGTATCACACAAGCTAAACTGTGACGCCAAATCGGACTTGACTTTTTGTTTATTACTCATTCATAAAATGTTAGCATCTAACAGAGTAAAGATTATCCCTGCTAAACATCAGCATGTTAGTATTGGATGGTAAGTTGTTGCCATGCTACAAGCAAGCACTCATATCAAACAGCTCCTGAGAGCCCCTCCATACACAGCTTTCTTGAGGTTTGGCCTTCTTTTACTGTAGCATCACCCGGCCTTTGTCATATTCTCACGTCGGCCAATTTGAGAAGTGCTGGAAACAGAAAGGTTTCCGGATATTTGACCCAAAACAAATAACATCAAAGACATGTACTGCTCTCACTTAATGAAACCACTCTGCCGTTTCCTTTGAAAGAAAAGATCAATCACCTTCTGCAAATGCATTCTGCCCCTTTACGCAGAGAAAAGTCCATTTGCTTTATGACAACATATATCAAATTCACATAATCATTTAGCAGGAGTGAGACAACCAGTAAACATTAACTGAATATACGACAACACTGACTAACCATATTGAAGAGGCAGCAGACCTGAGAACAGAAATCCGTAGCACTGTTTCACTTCGCAGCAGGACATTAGGGGCGATCTGACCCAAACACATCAGAGAGAGCTTAAGCTGCGTTGTCTGACAAATACATACTGACAACAGCCTGCATGGAGATTATCCATGCTCAGCAGGATGGGACTGGAAAAGGTCAGCAACTATGATTACTTTCTAACACTGCTTCACCAAAGCACCTGTCACTGATGAGGCTGGACACAGAGGCACACTCTCAAGTTGTTTCTCAGTTAAGTGTTAAATCCAACCACACAGAATTGATCCCATGTTTTCCGTAAATGTGTTTATTTGGATTTAGTTTCCCCTCCAACATGTATGTTAGAAATGTAACATTCTCGGTGTGAAACCAACTCTTCACCTTTTATGCCTGCTACTATTTGAAACGACCATCCTCTCTGGAGCTCTTCTCTCTATATCTCTGTTTTCTTGAGCTTTTCTTTGGTGAGTCAGCCAGCACGCAAAGCCAGACACCAATACTTGATCAGTGTCCAAGCCTGCCTGCAGCTACCCAGCTCCACCAGCTGGTCGGGGCTGCATCAGCGTGGAGTGGGATGGAGAAGAGTGGAAGGGGCAATGCTAACGGGCTTCTGTAGGCTCGCTGCGTCCGATCTCTCCGGTGAACAGTCAGCCTCAGGTGGCAGGGCAAAGGCACGACAGGAATCCATCTCAAAATATCCCAAACACAAAGATTATAAATAAAAAACCGCTGCAGCTGAGGGACTGTGTGTCAGTAGAGAAGGTGTTGTTTGTTTGTGGAGTCCCGCGAGATGCTAAATGTGTTTAATCCCATGTGAGAAAATTTTAGAGAGCCCAGCATCTGCCACAGAAACTTCCTTCCTCCATTTTTCTCTGTCTCACCGTGGAATAAAGCAGTTAGTTCATTTCTGAGGAGAGCGTCAGACCCTTCACATTGTGACTTCCTCTGAGAGTTTTGTCCTGAGGCTTACAGCCAGATGAAACAATGACAGCCTCAATTTGTATCCTTATAACAATAAAACAAATACTGTATGACTACCGTTCAAATATAACATCATAATCCACCCGAAGGTTTATATTATAGGACTATATTATCATAAAAGAGTAGGAAAAATCTCAAGGTTTAAACATGAGACAATGCATGCATATAAAAGTCTGATAAATTGCCCTTAAGGTAAAATCTGTAGCTGGTTTTGGCCTTCAGGCCGTATGTTTGACCCCTTTGCCTTAAAGGGGTGCTATTATAGTTGTTTTGAGGTTGTTTGCATGCTTTAATGTTCAAAAGGGTCTTCATTTGTACTCATACTGCCTTTGCTACAGCACCTCTTTTCACCTCTGTCTGAATTAAGAGCCCAGTCTGCACTGATTGGTTAGCTGACTCTTTAATGATAGGTAAACAGCTTAGTAAAGTCCCTCACCATATCACGTACAATGTGTCGAAACTTCCAACCAGGGCCGGTCCGTAGCACTGGTGTTATAGATGTTCGCCTATAGGGCGTCAGATCTGGGGAGGCGTTGCGCTGGTAGAAAAAAAAAGTTGACCGTTGGTACTCATCCTAATTTTCGGCCTTGATGTAACAATATTCATAATTAAGTAAATGTAACACCCTTTTCACCCCGGTTAAACGTTTCATTTGCCCTGTACGATGGGCGCTGTAAGTGATGAAAATGGGGGATGTTGGCTTATCAGGCGCCAGCAGCTCACAGCCAAAGTGGGAGTGAGCGAGGGAGAGAGGGAGGGAGAGAGGGAGGGTGCACCGGTACCGGCGCTATTGTTATTAGAATCTGGAGCTAGCTGCGCTAACGGATATAAGAAGAAGATGTTTCTACAATAATGTGGAGGGAGAGTCCTATCCAGTCAGACTGAGAGGCTCAGTGAATTAAAGGACTTTCAGTGTTTAGATAGTTCACTTTAATCTAAGTTATCTCAGTGGGTCTCAAACGGTTTGGTCCCAATTTATGTAAACACATATTTCCAAGGCACACTTTTATAATTATTGGGATAAACAGGTTTGAAATCATTCCAATGTATACTATAGGACAGTAAACCAAAAATATCGTTTTAAACTGGAGAGATTAAAGAATATGTATAAATAAATCAATGTTAACAAAAATAAAATAAGTTATATTTATTTGTTATTGGCTATGGTAGGTTATTGGTTATGTTCATATACTTATTTGATTATTAAAATGTAAACCAATCTTTTTCATATGTAGGTGTTTTAGAGTTGTACCCCCTAGATCAGGTCTCTAGTAATTCTGCTCAAAGTGCACCAGATTGAAGCATTTTACTTTAAAATGTTAAAAAATACTCTTCCCGGGGGGGCATACCCCCGGACCCCCCTAGAGGATGTGACGTCCACCCCCAATTTTATTGTGTATTCCTTGGACACTCTATTGATCTTTATCTTTTCTATTATACGATTCTCTGGCTGGGGCACAGCTCAAATCTCGCCTAGGGCTGCAAATTGTCTAGAACCAGCCCTGCTTCCAACAGAAGTGCGAATGTTACGAAATTGTTTCCCCATGTCCAACGGAGGGAACTTTTGGATTATAGTCTTTGCAGACACTTTACATGCTAAAACAACCTTTATAACACACTGCAGGAAATGGGAATCCACAAAAAGCAGTAAAGGGAGACTTTAACCAAAGAATAAAGAATATAGAACAAAGTGTGTGTATACTTGTGTGTGTGTATCCAATGTATCAAAGTGAATATTTATATGGTTTCTGTTTGTGTTTAAACACAAGTGTGTAAGATTTAGTGTTGGATAAACCTGGCTTAGACTCCTGGAAGAAAGTCTGATAGTTGCTATGAAAGTTGAAACAGCAAGCTGGTGCTCGTTTGTTCTGCCAGCCAGTAAGTGTTCTCTGATTGTGACGAAAGTTTTTTGAGAAAAAAGAACTAATCTCATCTTGAAAAACAACAACAGCAGCGCCCAACAGAGTCATTTGTAGTCAGTTGTATGCTGTGAATCCCTCGACCCCCCATGACCTGAGGAGTCATGATAGCACAACACCAGGATGTTTGGAAGGATTCAACTCATTGTGGTGTTCAGTCAACAGAGCTGTCAGCTCGTACGTACATGTCCGACGAATCCTGCAGTGTGTGGTGGATTCCTCCCTCTTATAAAACAGCCACCCAATTTAACCAGAGAGTCAGGCTTGGCAGAGCTGAGCGGAGTTTGTGCAGCGTTGGTCCAAATGTGGGATCATGAAAAGGTTTTCAACAGATCTGAAATTTTACTTGGAGCGACGCTCTATGCTAAAATGGGCAGAGAGTTTGGACTGCAGAGACAAGTGTCAGTTTATCTTGAAAAATACTATGCATAAAGGGAAGGATTAAGCCAACAGTGCTATGATTACAATGAATCAGCCGCACAGCCAGGGGGCGCACAGCTGACTACATTTTTATGCAGCCTTTTTTTCTATCCTTTGGATTCAAACATTTCAGGCACCATCATGCCTTCCCAGGAACAAGTACCTGCTCTCTGCATTAGGGATCGGGTTCCATAGCATTTTGTCAAATTCAGATCGATTATAACTCTAATCTTTATTTGCAGAGAAGGCAGAAATGTTTTTTAGGTGGCCGACTGATACATCTTACAACCTGAAAATAAGATGAGCAGCAGACTATGCCATTTATCAAATTCCATTTACCTCCAGTGCATTGTATGGAAATTAACAATCAGATATTTAAAAACTTGAGCGAATTAAACCAAACATGCGCGGCTAGACGCCACTGAAAGCAAGAGGGAAGCAGCTCCAAAAACCAGGACACATTTAAATGTCATGATGAGTTGTGCTTTATTTTATACCTGTGTAACAAAAAGAAGATTTCATTTCCATCCCAAGAACGTGTTTGTTTTGGGGGAATTCGTTGAACTTGTAATTTTTAAGATAGACTTGGAATGCTCCTTCTTTATGGCCTGTATTGTACTATTACATTTGACAAACCCTTGGGAATTTATTTTGAAAACCATGTCCATTTCCCATGAGTCTCTGGGCTCAGCTTGAAAGCGCAACCAACTGTCAGAGTGGCAATCCCCAGAGAAACAACCTCTGGGACAGTTCATTCAAGAGAGAACTCTGCAGTGACAGACTGAACATGTATCAGCCTTGACACAGCAATACAACAAAAAGAAACATACATCTCTGCTGTTAATAGAGAGGAGCAGGACTACACACATGTAGGCCAAACAGATCCACTCAAAACAGACAACCCGAATCAGGAAATCCTGTCAAGGTGTCACACAGTGTCTGCTCCACTGAACGCTTTGTACCCGAGTCTTTGGCCTCTCGCCTCCATGCTCTGCAGATAGATTGATCTCTTTAAGAAGAGAGCAGTACAGTATAAGGTTCAAATGATGTATGTACTTTATTGCACTTTATAACACCATTGCAGAGGCCACTCTCCTCCCCACCCCACGTCATTTCCAGCACCTGAGGTAATTGGTATTACATTGTTCCGTGCTGTGACCTAAACCGTATCTGAATTGTCACGACCAGGGAGTAACCCTTGGTTTGAATTGACAAAAGAAAGGATGAACAGGGTTCAGATCCCCCTGGTAATTGATGTGAAAGAGGCAGAGCTATAACACACATGTGGACGACAAACAAGAAGAACAACATTTCTCTTGAATCCAGTCCGATTGTTAGTCTGTGTCTTCAGGTGTGTGTCACAACCATTCAGCTCCCACCAACAAAAGCATAACGTTAGAGGGCTTGCATTCCCATGCTGAGCAGCATGTGGAGCAGAGGATGGGCCCGAGGACAGCTGAGGGTCCTGCATGCTTTTCTCTTCCTGTTTATGTGGCATCTCACTCATTACTGTGACTGTGTGAGTCACCATACTGTAAGCAGCTACAATCACTGTGGGAATAAGTGCTTCATTATGTCTCTGTCTATTAAGTATGTGTATATATATTTTGTGAGGACAAATTGCAATAACCTGAAAAGAGGAAGGCTGCTGGTGTATATTGATTGTTGTCTTCCTTTTTTATTAGAGCTGCATCACAGCGGTGGAATAACCTGTAAAAGTCATTATTAAAACAAATCTATCTGTAACGTCAATAAGAGTGTTTGCTTCTCCTCCACCCATGAAACATGAAGAGAATATATAATACACCAAACTAATTGTAATGGGTGACGCAGGTTTTGGTGTGTTTAACAACCAGAAGAATGACAGCAACAAATCAGGCTGGCATGTGAACGGTCGGGGCATCTTGCTGGCTACGGAGCAATCTTCTTTTATAAGGCTGGTTCTCCATGAGAACACCCATGCAGGCGGGTGACTTAATGAACACTCCTGCCATTGATTTCGCACTCTTTCACTTATTGACAGATGGTGGAGTTAAAACACAAAGAAAAGAAGCAATGTAGCAAGGCAAGGAAGAAGATGTTTGGCAAGCAAACATTCAAGTAAACAAAGTTAATATACTTCCACAAATTGGCTCTGCAAATGTATATTATAATGTTTGCTTGGCCTGAAGGATGCCCCCAATGGTTTCTGGTGAGGAACGGAAAATATAACACATTTTTGTTGACATAGAAACTCCACAAGTTATATTAATAAAAGAAAGATGGCCATCGGCCAAGCAATATTGTCCCATGATGACGACTCTCAAACTTTTCAGTGGAACGGCAGGATGGTGTCAAGAGCAAATTTCCCTACAGGGAAGTTCAAACCGGAGAGACGTGATGTATGGAATACATATTTATTGTTACACGTCATATAAATGAAATGATTGCCATGATAATACAACAGGAGAATGGAATGGTGTTTGGTGATTAGGCCCCGGTTTGCAGGATAATCATTCAGGAGGGAAAGAACCGCTCCGATTATAATCCCCGGGGTCTAGACACTGGTGGTGGTGATAAGTAGGTGGGACCGGTCTGAAGGAGGAAGGTTTAGCTTTGTCCTCGAAGAGACGGGAGGCGAGAGGGGTGGAGGAGGGTTGCGTGTGGTCACCTGAAATGACAACTGACAGGAAGGAAGAGCAGGCATTTAAGGAATTTAACGTGTGCAGCAATTGGCTGCTGAGGGGTGACGCCCACGCATTTAATGAGGGGGGAGAGAGCAATAGAGTGACGTGTAACTGACTCATTGTTAGGTGTTTCTTATTGAACTTGCGCTAAAGCTTTTATTTCAAACCGGAGAGACGTGATGTATGGAGTACATATTTATTGTTACACGTCATATAAATGAAATGATTGCCATGATAATACAACAGGATAATGGAATGGTGTTTGGCGATTAGGCCCCGGTTTGCAGGATAATCATTCAGGAGTGAAAGAACCGCTCCGATGAAAATCCCCAAAACCAGTGAAGTATAGAATACTGAGATGAACTGAGTTTTTTACCTTGTAGGGTGACTGTGGTGATCTGGGGATGAAATAATAGATTAACATACAGTATGTATGCGACAGGAGGCCGGAATCACTGCCGGAGCTAACGGGTCATGCTGAGACTCTGACGGCCGAAATCAGGGCGGGTCTTATCTGAAAACGACCTGAGGGTCGCCTGCCTGGCTAGCAGGGCTTGAGTACACCGCCACGAAGGTCGAACGTCCTGCCGAAGCAGGGATCTTGTTTTTACAGAGGCCGAAGTCTACGGGGACCCACAGCCACGAGACCGAAGTCTACG
Source organism: Notothenia rossii (assembly GCF_949606895.1). Taxonomy (NCBI): domain Eukaryota; kingdom Metazoa; phylum Chordata; class Actinopteri; order Perciformes; family Nototheniidae; genus Notothenia; species Notothenia rossii. The sequence goes on from NC_136906.1 coordinate 21,759,555, forward strand.
GGGACACACAGTCCACAAGACCGAAGTCTACGGGGACCCACAGTGAACAAGACCGAAGTCTACGGGGACACACAGTCCACGACCTGACGTTGCAGGTTATACATTTTTACACAGGCACATTTGAACACAGGCCGAAGTCTACGGGGACACACGGTCCACACAGACACGAAGTCCACAACTTGATGGGCGCCAGTAGCCATCACGAGCAGCTCGGTGTCCAGCACGGACCAATCAAGGCGAACGTTGTAATGGGCTAAGTGAAGCGCTGCTTTGCTTGAAAAACTTTCATGGTAAAAGTAGAAAACGGATCTTCCGTATTTAAGGTGAAGATCGCCGATCATGGCCGGATAAGCATCTAATTCGATCCTTTTTTCGGGGTAAACTGAACAGAGAACATCCTGAAAGATACCGAAAGCAACCAGAATATGCCCTATGCTGAGGTCTTTGAGGAGCCGGGGGTCTGAAGACTTGAAGACGGCAGTGATGCTTCCTCCAGTGGCAATGGACTTGCCCCTCCGTGGAAGGTAAAGTAAGGCTGACGAGATTAATGTCTTTCCCTTCGAGAATTTTTGCTCTAAGCCATGAGGAAATGTTTGCGGCTTGGGGAATGTAAATCCTGCCTGAAGGAGGAGCTGGGAGGGCGGAAGCCAGGGAGTGGGAGTGAGTTACCGCTTGTGGATGTAAGAGACCCTGACCCGGCATAAACCCTGGCGGTACCGAAAGAAAACCCGGCCCTGTTCGCGGAAGATGTTGAAGCTCCAGCAGGGCCCTTTTCCATGGACTGGAGGCGAGCGTCGATTAGCAGCAAGGAGCTTGCCAGAGCTTGCAGGGTGTTTGCTAAGCTACTGTCCGTGAGGGGCTGGTTTCCGGTGCTCCCGGGCTGGTCGGTGCTGGGGTGAGCCTGGGAAGGGGTGGGTGTTTTCGACAAGCAAGCTCGTGGAGGACTCGCCTTCCTTTTCTTTTTTCCGCCGTGGCTGCGCCCGCGCCCTCGCCCTGATCTCTCGGGAGAGCTGGTTGGAGCTGTTGGCTTGGGCTGGGGGACCGCGCCGGAGACTTGGTCCGAGAGCTCCCGAAGCTGGGAGAGAGGGAGATCTGGGGCTGCGGAGATGCCCTGCTGTAGTAGATGGGAGAAGAGGAAGTCTGCCTCTGCCGTACGTGAGCCGCCACGGGAAGCCAGACGGGCGCTCATGCGCCGGTGGCTTGAGGAGTTGGAAGCTACTTCTGGAGGTACGTCGGAGCCGGGATCGAGATCCTTCGAAAAAAGGTTCGTTGTCGGAAAAGTCTGAATTAGACATCTTGAGGTTATATATTCCTGAGTGTTTAACGGAAGAGGAGCATTAGTGTACTACCATTTGCTTGTGGTCACCTGAAATGACAACTGACAGGAAGGAAGAGCAGGCATTTAAGGAATTTAACGAGTGCAGCAATTGGCTGCTGAGGGGTGACGCCCACGCATTTAATGAGGGGGGAGAGAGCAATAGAGTGACGTGTAAGTGACTCATTGTTAGGTCTTCCTTATTGAACTTGCGCTAAAGCTTTCATTAGTATGTATTCGTTTATAGTAAAGGCATCTTGGGTTAAATGGGAACTTGATTTTATACTTCACTGTCCATTTCCCAGGAGTATTACTGAATATGTGAAAAAAACGTTTTAGAAAATGTTTTGTGTCTCCAGAAGGAGCTGCATGAAATTAGATGAAATGCTTCAGGTGATTTTTTTATCCATGATAAATTATTATGCAATGCACTATGTCCATATTTGAAGCTCACAGGACACCATCAGGCAGGAAAATATCAGTGTGATACTCTTGAGATGTATTTTTTATTTAATGACAAGGCATGTATATACTGTGCTCTGTTAGTGTGAACAGCCTTTCCTCTCCTGTCTCTCTGCACAGATCTGCAGATGTAAACTACAGTGGACACACTGTCAGATGTCTGAGTAATGACAAGAGAAAGTGCACATACATGACATCAGATGGGTTTAAACTGCATGGAGGTAAACGTCCACATTAGCACCTTGCCTCAGAGGAAATGCTGCAGCTGGGTCTGGTTTTCTGTCAAACACTGTTACCCTCACTGTCAACTGAAATATTCTCAGATTTGATAATTTCTGCTGAGTCTTATGCTCATTCTCCAAGGTTTTATTTTCCGTAAAGACACCATTGCATTATACCTAAATGAGCAGCGACCATATTTCCGTATCAGGAAATAGATTCACTTACTGTATGTGTTCCATTCCATCTTCATAATGAATGTATATTCCATGGATAGAGCTCACAGTAATATTTCATATGCAGGTGCATTTGGTTAAGCCTTCTCTCGTTTACATCACAAGGTCAGATGCTGTCGTCAGATCAGCTGTGCTTCCAGGAAGGCTGAATAAATGAATTCGTATTTGGAAAGGCCCTCAGTCGAGACCCCAGACATGGAAAATAGACGTCACAGTCTAGCTGAATATACAAGAAAAACAATCTCCTAGATCTCATGTAACTCAGTGTTCTTTTACAAAATGTCAGGGAATACAGTTTGTTTTAAAATATTGTTTCTGCAACCTGTTCATCTTCTAGGGTAAAGGGGGGAGGAAGAAAGGAGACAAACTGAAGCTTTTGTTGTTTTCCTCGACTTCAAGATGAAAAGTCTTCTAAATCTAATGAATGTGAAATTGAAATTATTAGAGGAATCCATTAAATTAATTTATATACCAATTATACGACCCATAGCAAAAATATGCAGCTTGATACTGAGTTTATGCGACTGCAACAGATGGATAATATGTGCTGCATCTGAGTGGGAACAACCTTTCAGTCTGTGATATTTGTTTCCTTTGAGATAGAAATTAGACTTCTATCTCAAATAAATCTAATTTGTAAAAGTTCTTATCATAGTTTCCGAGATGGGTTCATAACAAGCCTCAGTAACTTTGTCCACACTGGAAGGAAGGAGAGTTTTTATGAAATGTTCATTATTACTGGATATGGCAATACGCGTGAGTTTAATAAAAGCCTGGTTCGTGTTAGGAGTCTCCAATTCTTGATAATAAAGGTCTGAGGTGAAATTACCAGAGTAAGTGACCAGAGGAGAGCACCTTAACTCAATGGGAATGGATTCCTGTAATAACAATTATAACATTTATGATTACAGTGGATTTCAATGGAAGTCATATTTTACAGTGTTCATCTCCTCCTGACTGATGTTTGGTAATGCAGAGAAGTTCTGTAGGAAACAGAGTGCACTCTGGGTGACGATGGTGAGTCTTTTAATTACCACGGCTGAGCGCAAAGCACAAACAACAGACACCTTGACGGGTTCAACACACTCCATCTCACACTGAACATCTTCGCTGCCTCTGTGGCTATATATCCCGCTTTTTGGCTGCACAGTGTGTGCAGAAAGAACTTCCCAGAGACACTATTCAGTAAAGAAAGAAAAGTCAAACTTGTTTGGAAAGCAGCAAGACCTGTCATCATGCCCAGTATTGGCGTGCTTGCCTTGTCTGTTAGGCTTTGCTTTGTTTCCTGTTTGCAGTTTGAAGAGTGTGTTTTTTTTTCACGTTTGCTTGCATTACAAAGATTTTAATATTCTTGTTGCTGGGAGAGCTGAAGAAATTAGTCAATAATTCAAGGGGTCAATAGAGTCGATTCACTAACTATTTTAAAAGGTCCCAGGTCATGGCCATTTCTACTGATCATAATTCCATTGTTGAGGTCTACTAGAATAGATTTACATTGTTCAATGTTCCAAAGTCACATTGGTTTCTCATACAGCATCTCTGTATACTATGTGTATGCACTCTCTGTACTAAACGGCTTGTTGGAGCTCCTGATTTGATTGGGATTTGCCAAACAAAACATACATTTGAAGACCTCAAGGAATTTTACAGCACTATTTTATAACGTTTAATAAACCAAATGATTTTCTGAGAAAACATTTTTTAAATGTTCTAGGGTCTCATTTAAGGTGTGTCTTCTTTTTGTGTCCCCTGCCTCCTTTTATGATTTGAAATGATCCGTCATGTTGTTATTCTGCATATATAATCAAACATCTGTTGAGAACCACATGGATATGTCTAACACATTTAAAGTGATGTGGATCAACATGAAAATGTATAAATTAAATTAAATAAAGCAGAGGCACAGAGGCTCACCTGCCTCTTTGTTGGCAGCCTGATTAGAAATGCAATGCACGGCGGCACCATTAGAGAGTTCAGACACATTTACCTCTCGTAGCTCTGCCTCGTCCAGCGTGCCCCCTCTTCCGTCCATCGCCTCCCTCCCACTCCATTTATCTTTCAAAAAGATTAGTTTTTAAATGAACTTTTATACTGACAAGTGTTTGCTTCACAATTAAATGTGACACCACAGGAGGGCAATTCTGATCATTAAGGCCCAGGGAGCCCCTGCAGTATGCTAATTAGCCACGGCTTTTAACGGCAGACACAGCACATCCAGAGCAACCAAGTACCACATCCCGGAAAATGTTACCTGATCCACTTGTGGTATCTTCACACAAGATGCTGAATGGCTTCCCTGTGGAGCCACGAGACAGTATCATTAAACAGGTGTTAGACTGAAATGTAGAGTGTTTCTGCTGGGAAAGTATACTGCATATATTATAGGAGACATACACTTTACAACATGTCCATATTTTCTATCCATCTGCTCACAATTTGAATAAAAGGCACTGTGGAAAAACACACGCTCAGAATCCCTGAGTTACTTTCATGTTTCTCTTTTATACACAGAGCATTTTGGTGATGGTCAATATCAGAACAGTGGTTATGTAACGGTCCCTGATGCTCCATCTGTTCCCTTCAGTTACCTCACTATATACAGAGATGAATTTACTCAAGCAAAAAAAAAAAGGTACCTACAGTAGCTCCCCGGCTGAGAGCGAGAAGGGAAGAGAAAGGGAAGGGAAAGAGTCTCCTGTAAGGTTAACGTGTTCCACCTCTCTTCTCGCCTCTTCTTCTCTCACCATTTGGTCACACTTCAGTTCAGGCATCAGGCTCACGTCTCCAGAACAGATGGGATTTATCAGGGCGCCTCTCTCCTCCCACAGCAACTGCACCTCTGAACCACAACAAACCTCTAACCACATCTGTGCAAACAGAATAAAAGCATCTAAACTACACAATGAGTTGCACCAGGGGCGGAGCTTCAGGGGGGGCTGTAGGGGCAGGGCTCCCCGGGCCCGGGACGGTCGGGACCCAATGGGGGCCCGTCGCCGAGGCAGCAGGCTCCGCCCCGAGATATTCGCCGGCGGGCCCTGCTGCCTCGCGCCACTGAGTGCACTGACGTTCGTGGTCATATTAGGTATAAAGCATTGTAGCCTATAATATGAGTTGAACTTGTGCTGCTATTTTCACACTCACATTTAACATTAAAACATGAAAAATTGCAAGTGAATCCCTTCTATTGTCTCCAAATGTATTTTGGTTAAAATCGTCATCAACAGCCGTCCATCAACATCATACGTAAATGAACGTCAACGTCATCATCAATCACTTGTCATTCAACAGAGCACTGCCTAAGCATGAGCAGTTATAAACACAAAAGTGGAGCTACAAAACGCAAAGAAAAAGATAAAAAGGACCAAGGAAAAGCCAAATTGTCCAAGCTAGATGGATATTTTTTTCGCCCTACTCCTCCTCCTCCTGCGGGAGATGAACCTGAAGTTGTTGCCACTGCCAGCCGTGTTTCATCCCTGAGCCCCAGCCCGCCAACAACGTTAGTGGGGGTTAGCCAGATTTACAGGTAGGCTACAATCACGGACACACACTGTCAACAAGAAAATGTGAGTTTGTGGTAAATGTTGATATCATGGTTGTTGTTACTTCGTGTAGCTCGGCCGCCTAGCTTATTTCCTTTTCTGTCTCTCGGCTGTAGTGATGATGATATTAATAATAATAATAATAATAATAATAATAATAATAATAATAGGGACGACTCAGCAGCTGCTAGCTGCTCGTCTAGAGGAGAGCCAGGCCTGACGCTTGACCAGCCGCACCCCTCCCCCTCCGGCTCCTTACCTGCTGCGCCGCAAGGTGAAGAAGTACCGGACACTGGGAATGAAAGCAGCAACAGGTCTCCTCCTCACGCTACTCCTACGGGTGAAACTCAGACCACGGATCATGATGTGTCCTGCAATTATCCTCTGGAGCGTTTTCCGACTGATCGGGCAAACTATTTTTGAAAACATTGAGGATGCCAATATCAAAAGATATATCCTTAAAATGGGCCCATGCAAACCCAAAGGTCCATTTCCCAAAGACAAGGATAACCGTTGCTTTTCAGAAAGCCATTACACCTCCACCACTAAAGTTGGGATGAAATTTCCACGCAGCTGGATGTGCTATTCCCCAAAATTGGACTGCTGCTACTGTGAGCCTTGCTGGCTTTTTGCCAACCGAAAGGCACCGTTCTACAACAATGCATGGGTAAACGGAATAAAAGAATGGAAACATCTTTCTACTAAAATATAGAGGCATGAATCCACTCAAATACACCTTGGTGCATGCGTAGTATCTGAGCAGTGGAAAACCAACGGCACAATAGACGCTGACATGGAGAGGAATGTGCGTAATGCCGCCCAATTTTGGAGACAGGTCGTGGAGCGCATTGTTAATGTAACTCTCACTCTAGCTTCAAGCAACTTGGCATTCAGGGGCCATCGAGAGGTTCTAGGTCAGGGAAAAGCTGGCAACTTTTTGTCAATAATAGAATTATTGGCTCGCTACGACCCTGTTTTGAAAGAGCTAATCAACCGAACAGAAGGGTCAGTGAAATACCTCAGTCACCAGATTCAAGATGAGATTATTTACATATTATCTCAACGTGTGAAAGCTGACATCATTGATGAAATAAACGAAGCCCCATTTTATTCCGTCATCATGGACACAACGCAAGATGTGTCAAAGATAGACCAGTTGAGTCAGGTTTACCGCTACATAACTGTTGTTAAGAACGACATGGATATTGCAACAGATATACAGATCAATGAAGTCTTTTTGGGTTTTGAAGTGACTAAAGGTTCATCAGCTTGAGAGCTTGAAAACAAAATCCTTGGTTCTATAGAGAAAAACGGATTAGATCTGTCTAAATGTCGCGGACAGGGCTATGAAGGGGCGGCTAATATGAGTGGTGTGTATTCAGGCGTGCAAGCAAGAATAGCCGAGAAGGAGCCCCTTGCCCACTATGTTCATTGCGCTGCTCATAATCTCAACCTAGCACTCAACGACTCTGTTAAAAATGTCCCTGGAGTGAAGCAGTTCTATGACACTGTAGAGACCCTCTACAACTTTTTTGGTCACAGTATCAAACGATGGGCATTGCTCAGTGAGTTAATCACGCCAGAGAGCAGAACTATCACATTAAAACGCTTATGTCCCACTCGCTGGTCATCTCGCCATGATGCGCTTGTTGCGTTAAGGCACAGATATGGAGACATTATAAAAGCCCTCGTCAAAATATCCCTTACCAGTGACAAAAAGGATGAGCGCAATGAAGCAAGTGTACTCAAGAATGCCATTAGCAAATTTAGCTTTCTATTTTTGGTCAACATGCAGACCAAGATTTTGGAAAGCATAAATTGTGCTTCACAGTTAATGCAAGTAAAAGACCCGGATATTCTCAAAGCATCTACTCTACTGCAAAATGCCATCAGTGTTTTGGTGGAGTATAGGGGACAATTTGATGAGGCGAAGTCCGCCACTCTTGCCCTGGCTACTAAATGGGGAAGTCAAACACAGTTTGAAACAACCAGGGCCAGGAAAGTTAAGAGACACTTTGATGAACTTTCTGAAGACAGCCGCCTCACTGACGCAGAGAGCAACTTTCGGGTGACCGTTTTCAATGCATGTCTCGATATAATCATCCAGCAACTGTCCCAAAGATTCACCATCTTAAATGCAACTGTGAACATGTTTGAGGCAATTCACCCCAACACACTACTACAAGCAAAGGATGAGGATTTACACCAAGCTAACCAGCGGCTTAGAGAGCACTACGGTCGGGACATCGCCGCCAGCTTCCCTGGCCAGCTGCTTTCTTTCAGAACCTGTTTCAGGGACAAAATACAAAAACTAAAATCTGTCGCGGATCTGGTAAAAATGCTCATTGTTTACAACCCAGCAGTAACATCTACATTCAGTGAGGTTTGCACAGCCTTCATCTTATTTCTGACTCTTCCTGTCACCGTGGCAACCGCCGAGCGCTCTTTCTCCAAATTAAAACTCATCAAAAACTATTTGAGGAGCACGATGGGACAGGAGAGACTGAGTGGACTGGCCTTGCTGTCCATCGAAAGTGACCGAGCCAAGAAATTGGACATACAGCGCATTGTGGACGAGTTCGCGGAGCGCAAGGCTCGCCGAGTGCCCTTCAAGTAGTGGTGAGTACACTTCAAATTTAATTTGTACAGTAGCCTACTTGTACGTGAATGTATGGGCCGCCGTGCCAATTTTACACTGCTGTGCTCTCATGGTGGCGGCTGGCTGTCCATGGTGAATGGTGTGTCAGAAATGTAGTCATTTTATTAGGCTATGTTTTCGTTGTCCTTGTGGTTTGTTGGACTTTATGTCATGTTATATCATTATTATCTCTGATGTATATTTCGTTTCTATACCCTTTGCAGAAACCAAATCTTAAATATTACACCTTTTCTTTAGTTACTTTTCTTTCAAACATTGTTTTAAATTTTAATCTTACTGACTGAGCGACTTTTTACGCACGAGCGTCAGATTACCATACCCCGGACTCCCGATATTTTTGTCAAGCTTTATTGGGTTTAAAGGGCCCGGTCATGTGGCCCCGCCCCCCGGCCCGGGTTTGATATGTGCCGCCAGTGAGTTGCACATAAACATTTACACGTACTCTGAACTTTGTATAGTGCCAAAAGCAAGTGCAACATGATTTCCTTGAATCCATATTAGAGATATTGTGGGGATAAACCATAGTAAAGAGGAAATTGTGAGATGAAATGTAGGAATGTTAAGAGCTGTTAAAACATGCCAACTAGCCCAACCTAAGATTAAGTAGAAAGTGCTTAAATCACTATCAGAATGAATATGCACATTTTTATTGAATGTAAAATCTAAAAACGATATTTTCTTTCTTCTATGGAACAAAGAGTGAGAGCTCATGTAAAGCTGGGAGATACTCACCTTTGTGCTCCAGCTTTCGTTGATCTGGGAATCAATGTGCAAAATCTCCAAACAAATGAGGCCTCCGTCCTCGTCGACATTACGCCAAGTCTTTTTTTACACGTGTCACCAAACACGCTTCAATTAGTGCAGGGGTCTGCAACCTTTTTGACCAAAAGAGCCATTTTGCTCCTTTTTCCAAAACATTTTTTATCCATAGTTCGCTCATCGAGCCGGGGGTCAGGTTATTCACCCGCAGGAAAAGGCGCTCGCGCGGGACCGTAGCAGGATGTGACGCATATTTTAGTTGACCTAATTAAAACCGTTTTGTTTTTTTTATTTATGTGTCACAGTATCACCTCAAAATACAAGATACGAAACATTTTCAACCATGCAACAAAATATAAATAGTCCTACAAATACTTTTATTTTATTTCCTTCTTATTTTTGTCTAAGCTCAAGGGAGCCAGAGCAGAGGGCTTAAAGGGCCGCATGCGGCCCGTGGGTTGCGGGTTGCCAACCCCTGAATTAGTGCAATGAATGCATTTCATGGAGAACACAAAGAGACCACATGAAAATGCTTTTGTGTCAATGGTAGCATACAACCAGGGCTTGAATTGGGCCGGTACTCACCGGTACGCATTACCGGCACTTCTGATTTTTACCCATGTGGTACCGGCACTTCTTACTGAGTACCGGCAAGGTGCCGGTACTCAGTAAAATGCCGGTACTCAGCCGCCGGCAATATACGTATATATTGTAAACGCAACGCAGCGCAAATGTGGGTCTGACTCTGCCTCACAGAGGGTGACTGGCTGTCTACATGACGTGGCCTGCCGTCATTGCCACTTTCATACAGATCATACAAATGCCCTCGATTGGTCTCTGTGTCATTCAAGCTGTGTTGTGTGTGTTGGTGTATGTGTGGCGCGAGCGAGCGAGAAAGCGCGCGCACCGGTTACGTGTATTGTTGTTAGCATCTGGTGCTAGCTAGCTGCGCTAACGGATATAAGGAGCTGTTTCAACAACAAGGTGGATGGAGAGTCCTTTGCTGTCAGACTGAGAGGCTGATAACTACAGCTCTGGTGAGGTAAATTACTCTCTGAGTCTTTAGATAGCAGTAGCGTGGCGTGGGTAAAAAATGAGGGGAAGCCAATAATACATCCTTTCTTTTGGGTCGGGGGTGTGGTGGTCAATGTAATAACGTAACCAGATGAGTAATTACAGCACCCGGTATCATTTTACACACATTTGTATCATACAGATGCAGGACTTACACACGCCTGTTATCTACCCGACAGGTCCGCACGCACTCTCCAGCCGAAACTCTAATAAGCATTCATTCACAAACTAAATCAGGAGACCTTTAACATTTTACGTCCGATTCGCTCCTTTTTTCCTCGCTGCACAAAGCTCCAGTTTGGGCATTGGCCTGTCATCAGATTTTATTTGTTGTTGCTGCTGTAGCGGAAGTTTAGTACAATTATTTTTGATTAAATACTCCAAATCTCCAAAATTGCACTTGCTTCAGTTGCCTGCTACTTTCTAACGGCGGTGAGAGTGGTGCAGTGGCGCTATCTATCTTCTATCGATTAGATTTATGATTCGAAAATTATAAAAGTAGAGTAGACATGTGGATATTATCAGGCTGAACAAAACGTGCATTTATCAAACAGGTTCGTTTTCCACTGACCTTATTTTGAGCTATTTTCCCAAACCCTGTGGAGAAATCCCATTGCTTTTAGTCAAGGGAAACCATGGGAAACCGAGTGCTGCTTACTTCCGGGTTTTAGGACGCGTCACAGCAACACTAAGTTGATGCGATTTGATTGGATTGTGAGGCAAGGGAAGCTAGCCGCCTCTGGCTTCCCTTGGCATGGCCCTGACCAATCACAGGTTGGCAGGGGCATGACGTGAGCCTTGTCTGATTGGTCAATCCCCCAATTTTTGTTCACCAAGGGAAGCCAATTTCGGCTGGCCTCCTCTTGCAACAGAGAGTGCAATCTACTGTTTCACCATAACACCTAGAGGGGCACTGTTTCACTCTTTGTAAAATACTCAATGAGAATGGGGGAGAAACGGGCTGCTTTTATTTATTTATAAAAATTATAACTACAATCCAAAAAAACAGGGGAAGCCTGGCTTCCCTTGGCCTCCAGGAGAAAACGACACTGTTAGATAGTTAACTTAGTTTAAGTTATCTCAGTGGGTCTCAAACGGTTCGGTCACCATTTATGTAAACACATATTTCCATTTGAGGGGGTAGTGATTAGTAAAATATGCATGAATAATACAAAAAAAATGTTAACTAGGTGAAAAAAGGTAAGATAAACTTGTTGAGAGCTAAAACTAGTCTTTGCTGTTGCCTCAAAGAGGAGCAGGGGGGAGAGGAGGGAGACAGGAGAGGCCGATTCAGGAGCCCAGACACACTCACAACTATAAATGAACCAAAAACAAGTAAATAAACAAGTTTCAATGTTTTTTCATATTGGATATTGTATGTTATTGGTTATGGCCTTGTACTTATGATTTTATGATTATTTAAATGTATACATTTTTGTTTCATATGGGTGTAGTCTCTTTATTTCCCCCTCAAAATGCACCAGATTGATGCATTTAAGTCCAACATTTTAAAAAAAATCTTACCGGGGGAGCATGCCCCCGGACCCCCTATAGGATTTGAAGCCCGGCCCCACTGTTACCAAATAGATTTGCACATTTTTTTAAATAGTAACCCATCTCCATATGTTTCTTTTTGGGTAGTAGATTTAAACTAGAGGGCCATCAATTTGTGCAGCAACGCTATTGACAAATAAATCCAGCAAAATGGCACAAAAAACTGGTAGTGGCCTCAGGGACGAGGAGTCATTTAACCAGCCAGTAGGAGTCAAGCTTTACTTTCTTCTATATCCATAAAGAAAAAGTAAATCTGTTTACAGTTGTTTCAATATGGATGTTGAGAGGTATCCATATATCTCTTCATTTTGCTCTCAAAGTGCACTAGATTGATGCATCTAACTTCAATATTTTAAAAAAAATGTTCCCGGGGGAGCATGCCCCCGGACCCCCCTAGACTAGAGGGTGTCAGGTCCACACCCCACTTATAAAAATAGCACTTTACCACTGTACCCCCTCTAATCTCAGATGCACCCTGAGTCATTTTGTTTAAGTACAGTGAGCCTTTCTAAAATATACAGTAAAGAGACAAACCCACCAGCATTATAGGATACACTATGACTTTGTGCCAAATACTTGTTGCTGATTTAGAATACTGGCACCTTTTTTATTCCAATTCAAGCACTGCATACAACTAGGAAACACATATATGCGTTTCATTTGAGAAAGTGTGAGTGGCCCAAAGATGAATGCTTCATGAATAAAATACCATGTAATTAAATGGCAGATTTATAGGTAAAAACCATTTTTTTAAAAACTTGTTTGATCAACATATAAACTTTCATTCAATAGACAAAATAAAATGTAAAGAAATGTTAAAATGTCCCTTTGAGGGATTCATAAAAATATGTCTTCCTCTTAAACTATACAACAGGTTGCTATTGAAGTCCAATCTATCCAGCTAAAATATCAAAGTACTGATTAAAGCATCAATGATAATATTCTTATGTGTTTCTCATGCTCAGATGGTGCACACTACAAACATAAAAGGGGGCCCGCTGCTAAAACATTGCTCCATACAAAAACTAAAGTTTGAATTATTTTCCTTTTTTTAGTGTATATACACTATACTTTAAACTGTATTGTTGTGAGCTATCAAAACTCTATAGTAAGGCACACTATCTGCAGAAGAAGAAAACGTAAAAGGTTCTTCTTTTTGGTAATTACAATTTTAATGATAATTACACAAGTCAAATAAAACACCAAAGATGGCGCAGTAAATATTCAGACTTGCTTATCAATCACGTCAGTTCCAACCTCAGTAAAGGATCAGAGTACTTCTTCTCGTACTGAAAATGTATTCAATTAAGAATTGTCCATTTTTAAAGTGGTGATAAGAGCATGAAGGTGTTCCTTTATTTATCTAAGGCTTGTAATTGGTCAGCGAGACAGGGGACAGCTATGACTGTAAGAACAATTCAAGCCTGAAAACCATGACAGGGAAATTAATCTGCGCTCACTGTAGCATAAAAGAACATTATAGTCAAGAGGAGTCCTCCTCAGATACCATTATTTCATCTGTGACCTGCATGAGACGACACGCCACACATCCTGACCCTTCCACATCAGCTAATATGTAAACCATACAGACTCATTCCCCCTCAGGGCGTCGGTGCTACCTTCAGAGTATGGTGTGCATGTTCATATTTGCAGAAGGCAGAAGTCATTACAGTCCTGTATGTTCTTACACAAGCCTCTTGTGTAACAAGCTGAAGCCAGAAGAGCGTTCTTATTCCACTGACTCACGAAGATGAAGTCTTTAGTGTGAGCTGATGTAACCCGAGGGGGCTTCTCACACGTAGCGTACGCATTTGCATGCACATTCATCACTTCACCATCACACGTGCTACGATATGAATGTCAGCGGAGCAACATGCAAATAAATAACTGCACATCCTCTGTAAAATAAAATGTAGAATGACTAATAATGACACATCCACAATGGAATGGAGGACAAAAGCGTGGGCTCTGGTCTTTGCTGACAAAGCCTGTGTGGAACGGTGTGTCTGAACTTTACCCCTCTCCATCATGGGAGTGGGCAAGGAGCAGGGGTGATGCAAGCTCTTCCAGAAGAGACAAATGTTCACTTCCCTGCTTCAGAAAGCCAGTAGCTCTTTAGTGCTTCATGTCCTGGCAGCCAAGGTTTTGCCTCTGCCCTGCTGGTAAACACAACCTGACCCAGAATCCACTGCGGGGGAGTGGAGCGCACAGACTGCAGGGATTGCCTTCTGTTCAGCCTCTGCTTTCATGTGGAAGTGAGAGCGTTGTGGGCATTTGTCTGTGGCGGAAGCTGAGTGGGTGTAGGGTTTTACCGTGATACTCGCTACAAGTAGAATTATAGCAGCAGGATAATAAGGCTAAAGAAAGCCCTTTTCTTCTCTCCTTTCTTTTCTCGGCACGTTTCACTCCTTTTTATTCTCTCTGTTGGCGTTCAGTTTCTCCTTCTTCACAGCTATTAAGCATCATTTATCCTCCCCGCCTCACTTGTCATCAATCAGAGAGATCGACCCTACTGACCCGTAGCTCATCATTAAGTACAGGCCGGACCTGCCTCCATTCTGCACTAATTGAAGAACACAGCTGTAATTAACAACAAGCCTTAATTGGCACATCTTGATGGCACTGCTTATCAAGTCCAGGGTTTTTTCCACAGTGCGTGATGTGCTTCAGGTGATTAACTCTTCATTTCACGACTGCCACACACACACCCCCTGTCGTAGCTCCATCATTCATTATCAGCTGCACAGTCAGAAGTGACACATGCTCACATTAGAGACATACAGTAGAGTTTCAGAGACTAATGTTGACTATGTCTAGTATATCTGAAGGAATTTGCACAACTTTTGCAGTGAAGGAAAAAACCCAAAAATGACATGCATGTTGAACATTTTTGCCAATACAAAATACTAATTTGAAGGTCAGTCAAAATATTGTCTACTCATATTTGTTACTTAAAAAAGATATACCATTTGAATAACTGCTTTGTGCTGTAGATGTGACTGTTAAATTGAAGGTTGATTGATCATCATTATGCTATACAGATTAAAAATTAAGATTTAGTTCCTCATCTTTATGACAGTCATTTCCATTTATTCTTTGTTTTATACTTACTGTGAGTTTTGTAAATCTTTAAGTCATTTAAAATAAGCCTGCTGACTTTATTTAATCTGTTGACAAAGCCTTGGCAGTTTTCAATCACTGTCTTTTTGTATCCAGTGTAGAGCTTTTATAGCTATAGATGGAAATAGAAAACACTCTTGTGATATCATCATCTCACACATACATCTGACCTGCTGTCGAGATACCTGATATATTTAATATAACAATCCATATATGAATATTTAACTGGATAATCTAATAAATGGTAAGTATTTATAGATTTAAAATACCTTAGATTGAGAAGTTGCGTCCTATAGTTTTCCATTTACTAATCGATTGTTGGTGTTGCTTTGACAGAACAATCAGTCTCACTGAATATTGTCTGACATGATATTCGTGAATTTTTGAAATGATAATAAGAAAAGATTATACAGGAGTAAGAGTGCTCTGGCATCACACACCATGTTTCCAAATAAAAAAACGAACTATAAGGAAAAGCTTCTGAGCTGTAGCTTGTGCGTCTGTCAGCTACATCAACAAGCTAATTAAAAAGTGTTGTATAAAAGATAAAGATGACCATTTTAATTGTGCCTTCTCTTAGTGTTTGATTTCCAACCTTTTGAAAATATCTTGGGATTATTTGAAAGAATTACATTTTTATAAATGGTGCTATTTGGCCACGATGAATAATTTATAGAAGCCCATACAAAATACCCTACAGCTGATTTATGATCCAGACCCAACCTCTCAATTAAGTGCATGCATTTAATAACTGATTAAAATGAACAATTTGTGGTGCTGCTGCTCCAGAACGTGTGTGTGTGCGTGCCTGCGTGCCTGCGTGCCTGCGTGCGTGCGTGCGTGTGTGTGTGTGTGTGACTCATTGGGCCCTGGGTGGCCCTGTCAGGACTCTTTCCTCGCTGCTGCCTGAACGTTTCCTGGTTCTGTAAACATAGACAAATGTGCCCTACAGGAGCGCCTGCCACCCTGCAGCTCCCACATGCCTCAAACTAATGCATTTTTAAAGACAGCATCAATCAAACCCCAGGCCAGATCAATAGACCACAGAGTGGATTTCATCAGCACTGCCGAGCGAGGTTTTTTGGTACACACATCGCTAGCACTCGAGCGTCTTGTCAAGCAGCCTATCACCTCAATGAGCTTCACTTCGGCTTTGGGTAAAGCCGCGGCAGCTGACCTAGAGCGGAGAAAAAAAACCAAGGCAGGTCTGTCATTAATAGAATCTGATTAAAGAGATTAGGGAGTGTTTGTGGTGGCAGCGTGTCCCCTGCACAGGACTGACTGACCCTACATGGTTGATTAAGTCGTTTCATCGCATCACCACAGTGGTCATGGACCATCGCTGATTTGGATCGTTTGACGAAACACTGAGGTCATTGCGGACATAAACCCTCATCAGAAACACAGCTGACTGGAACTGTCTATCTATGTCATGCCAGTGTTTCCAAGAAAGCTGGCATTTACACAGAGACAGAACTCCTGTTAAAGGGACATTATCAAAATAATTAATAAGTAAATGTCAAGGGACTATGGCCAAAAGAAACATTTTATATTTCTTTCACTTTATAACCTCTACACACAGCTGACAAATCACAGTGTGAAGGGGAAATGAAAATCAGATGGGTGATTAGAGAAGTGATTGGTCCCGTTCGCCCCCGTCGCCTTTTCTAAAACTGGTTTCTGCATGCTGGGGCCCCTAAAGGGACTTGTGATTTCATCATTTGACTCTTGTAGATTCAATGAGCCAAATTATATTCATGTCGTGTAATGTAAGTCGCCATAAGGGCCTTTTCGGTGGGAAGACCATTTGTTTTTCTTTGACCTCAACGTATAAAATTACCTGTTGTAAAAGATGTAAAAATGTACAACTACGGACAAGAGACTGAGGGATTTCAGAGGATGTATTTAATTTCCAGAAGAATCATAACAAAATGTAATCTTACAGAGATCTCAACACATTTTCTTTTTCATATTAAATCACAACAGCAATTTTTCTAGAGTCTTGGTTTGTCAATGTGGCATTTTGGAAGCCTTTTAAACAATGTTTAGCAATTCTTTAGGCGACTACTGCAATAGTGTATTCACATGGCTGACAAAAAAATCCATCAGAAAGCTGCAGCTGATTCAGAACACTGCTGCTCGAGTCCTCACTAACATTAAAAGAGTGGATCACATCAGTCCAGTTCTGAAATCTTTACACTGGCTTCCAGTCGGCCAAATAATTGATTTTAAAGTATTATTGCTAGTTTTTAAATCACTAAATGGTTTAGGACCAAAATATATTAACGATCTCCTGCATAATTATGAACCATCAAGGTTTCTCAGGTCTTCCGGGACGGGTCTGCTCTCGGTTCCGAGAGTAAGAACAAAACATGGAAAAGCAGCGTTTAGCTATTATGCCTCGACAATCTGGAACAAACTGCCCGAAACATGCACGTCCGCAGAAACTCTTAGTATTTTCAAATCGAGACTGAAAACCTATTTTTTTGCACTGCTTTTAATTGAGCTGTTCATATTCACACTGCAGTATGTTATTCATGTATTGTATAACTGTTGTGTTTAATTTATTATCTTTGCTTTTTAAATGCCTGTTGTAAAATGCCATTATATAATGTCTTTCTGCTGTATTTATTCTTAAATGTCTTTTATTTTATTTTGTAAAAGCCTTGCCTAGCCTAGCCTTGCCTACATAATTTTTTTAATTGGCACCAAACCTGTGCAACAAATGGTAAAACACTAAAAAATGACTGCAACAACTTATCAGACATTATATAGCATGGGAATGGCCATTTTATAATTGGAATTTCATAATCTAAGCTTTAATACACTATAAACGTTCAACATTAAGGCTGTTAGAGGATAGACACACTTCTATGTGGCATTTACCGTTGACTTTTTATCTAGCCCTGAACATCCCTCACCCTGCCTACCCCTCTAAATATAGGGGTGAAATGGTAAGAGTTTCATTCAGTTTAATTCCGCAATCTGCATGAAGAGGGCCATGCACTCAACATTTCTGTGTGAATAGCGAGCAGCCCTGGATCTTTTAATTTACCTGCAACAAAGATACAAATGCTGGCTCTCTCACATCTTCTTGCTCTCTATCCAGCCATTAGGAAGTAAGGAATTGCGTAAAGATTAGACGCCAAGGAGGAAGCAATTCTCAGCTCTACGGTTCAGCGATAAGAAATGACAGGGTAGTAATCCCTTAAATCAAATTGTATTCAATTCAACTAAATTAGAAATGTGGGGAGGAGATGGAATAGAAATATAGGCTATATCATCAGCAATATTAAGTAGATGGAGGAATATATTTATAAGGCAACGAGAAATGCCTTTTGCAAACAGAGGACAGTATATGGATGGAAGGAGAATATTCATTTGTTATCCAAGTCAGCTTCCTGCTACATTACACTGTCCAACAAAAGTCAGAGGAGGATTTAGGAGGATTTATAAAATGCAAAATTGACCAAGAAATCCTCTCATTGGTGAAATCCTGTTAACAAGAAACCGAGCACAGAGGTGGAGCAAATAGACGAATGGCTAAACTCAGCCTGAGGCTCTGCATGACACTAAACAAAAGTTTATCTTCAGGGCGAATTCACTCCTTACTTTCTCTGCCCTAATATAATAAATATGCAAGTGTTTTCTGAACTGTGGTCTTTCTGTCTAGACTCCAACTCCAAACCAAATCTGGACTGACTTGCCTCTAGCTCACAGACACATTGTGCTCCATGATGTTTAAGACTTCAGTGAGCTCCACAAAGTCTTTATGATTAGTTTATAATTCAATGAAACCCACTGTGACAGGGAAATGCTTGGATGTAAGTTGTGTTCTGCTGGCTATGAGCGTAAAGCCTGGACAACTTTGGCAACAATAAAAGGGAAATGACCCGTTATATTCATTATGGTTGATTTAAGAAAGACAGAAAGATCATCAGTGTATCATCATCATCATCACACAAATGGACTTTCACTACAACAACTTTCACATACTGTACTTGATTTCTAACCATCTGAGATATAATGACATTGTCACTGATATCTTACACAACAGGACAAACCTAATTTTCTGTATTTTGCAACTCATATGATTGTATTTCTAAATGAACTATACACATAATAATCCGTTAATACTATAAAACTATGCATGCATACACTGAGGGGCTGTACTAGCCAACACCATCATTTTATCTGCAACAAAAGAAAAATGTTTGCGGCTTCTCTCTGTTTGCCTGCCAAAACAGGGATTTCAGTACTGAAGAGACTAGGGCGAGCAAAATAAAGAAGCAGAGCCGTTTGTCTGAAAGCCGGCTGGATTCTTTCCTTTTCAAGGACATTTATGCGTCCTACACTATACCGAGTCCCCCCACCATTTATCAAAGCCCAGCCCACCCCACCCCACCCAGCATCATTGTTTTGTTCTCAGTTGCAGAGAGCCTCCCCGCAATTCTTACCCAGCTGCTTATAAAATAGGAAGTCGTGTAAGCCTCCGGAGCCACAGGGATTGGATTCCCTGGGGTAAAGCTGGGTACATTCAGAAAAACTCTCTAGTTTCCTTTTAGGATTATTTTTTTTCTAAAAGTAGACAGACTTTAAATTGCTCTTCACAGAAAATTGGCTTTTTAAAAAGTTGAATACTGGAGAACATTACGAGCAGTACAGGGCCTAAATAGGGTCCTCAAAAACAAACGTCATCATAAGTGGCACTCAGACCTTGAACGATTATGTAGTTAAATATTCGTGTTATTAATTCTTTGGCTGACCTCTTCAGACTCGTCCATTTATGCAATAACAAAAAATGGTGATTCATTCATTCAGAGTCATAGTTTACATCATGAACTTCTTTAGTAAACAATCATGAAAAACTATTTTGCTTTCTGTATGGTTGACAAAGGAAACGCCGAAAAAAAAATGACTCTTAAGATCGCAGCCTTTCAACCAAGCCACCACATAATGCATTTAGTTAAAGAGATCTTTTATGACATTTTCAGTGTTTTTCTCAAAAGAAGTGTACATACGTAGATATAGAATAGGAATAGTCAGCTGCATGCAAGTCACTTAGCTAATTCCACCATGCTGTAATGTTGAACGTGTTCAAGAAAATGAGCCCAACTGCAAGCTGTTGGCCAGCAACAGCAGCGGGTGCTACGGTCACTCACAGCCGCACGGGAGAAGGAGAAGTTACCTATAGTAACTAGCCATCCATCCGTCACCGAAGCTGATTTGTTTCTGGCGAGCTGCAACCATATCATATGCTTCATTATCAAATCCATTCCACTTGCTTATTGTGAGAATGCCCAAATCAATGAAATTCCGTACCATGTTTTCACTGCTACTTTGTACCAAGGCAGATTCTCAGAGCCGTACACATGAGCCGTAGACATGCTGCGTTTTTTGTGTAGCTGTGTCTTTAGTTGTAAAATGATGCGCGCCACAGGCGCTGTTATTAAAGAGGTGGAGGGAGAGTCCCCTCCTGTGAGACTGAGAGGCTGATAACTACAGCTCAGTGAGTTAAAGGAGTCTCTGAGAGGTGGAGGAGAGTCCTCACTGTCAGACTGAGAGGCTGATAACTCCAGCTCAGTGAGGTAAAGGACTCTCTGAGTGTTTAGATAGTTCACTTTAGTCTAAGTAGTGGGTCTCAAACGGTTTGCTAATCATTTATGTAAACAAGTATTTCCATGGCACACCTTTATATGATCATTATAGTTATAAAAAATAAGAGAATAACAGGAATGAAATAATTGTGTTTGTGATTTGCAAAATTTGCATAAAGAAAAAGTAAATCTGTTTACAGTTCTGTTTCACATGGGTGTTATTGATGTATCCGTAGATTTAGTCCCTAATTTTGCTCTCAAAGTACGGCAGATTGATACATTTCTTCAAAATTTTAAAACAAATCTTCCCGGGGGAGCATGCCCCCGGACCACTCTAGAGGAGGTGGGTGAGGTCCACCACCTGCCCACACCCCCTGTCAAATTGTCCCACCCACATTGAGGATGCTTCCTACGCCCATCCTGGGAGGACATTCCGGGAGTTGGGTCACCCAGCTCTTTAACAAAAGGAAAATCAGGGGTGCTTCACCAAATATGTTATATGAAACACATTTATAGTCATTATAGTTTAGAGTCATTATACCAAGTTTAGAGATTTGGGTTGTCTTACAATTGTTTGAGTCTCCAAAAAGGCTTGGGTCAGCAGAGTATTTTACATGGATAATGATTCCTCTTGTAAAGAACTACATTTTTCTGGTAGGCATTGTGCGCTTCTTCAATTTCTGATTATCTGGATACAGGTCACATACCATCTCCCCAGGCACATTCTCCGCTCTCTCCGACCTCCACACATCACTCAACTTACGCGACACTTGAATAATTTCTTATTGGATTATGGAGAAGTATATGAATAATAGCGCGGCCATGTGGCAGGCATGCTGAGGTTTGTTTCTAGCCATGTGTGCTCATTCGAGATTAATGATGTTGCAGAAAATCGATGTTCGACAAACCAAAGGGTGTAAAACTGTACA
This sequence comes from Notothenia rossii, assembly GCF_949606895.1. Lineage (NCBI taxonomy): Eukaryota > Metazoa > Chordata > Actinopteri > Perciformes > Nototheniidae > Notothenia > Notothenia rossii. Next base: position 21,781,018 of record NC_136906.1, read on the forward strand.
TGTGAAATACAAATCCAATAAGGGATGTTTCGTGCTAACATCCAGATCAATTTCATGTAACAGGGCACAGAGAATTCACTCCATGTGGGGATGTTAGCGTCAGAGTTTTGGTCTAAACCAAACCAAATTGAGAAACAAGAAATTGATTCTTTTACCCGTTTCTGTTTTTAGTACTTTTATCTTACCTTTGCCATGGACCGCATCTGTTGTCTCTGCGCTTCTCCTGAGTTTCTGATACAGATGGTGTTGTCATGGTCTGCCTTCAGCTTCAGTGTGAGTGCTGATAAAACAGATAAAACAAAACGTATTCTTTTCAAATTTGGGAAACAAAGCCACCCACGCAAAACACACAAGATGGGCAAAGAGAATACAATAGAGGGTACTTTGTCATGCCTTCGTGTGTAGCTATATTGCAATAGGCTAAGAATGCCTTTTGTTGTGTAGACTTGACAATACATTATTATTCTACCTTGAACCTTATATATGGGCTGGAACAACAATTCTCTCTGCAGACTGGCCGATAAATATTTTTCCAATATATTGTTTGGAAGAGATGACAACAATTCCTACATTTTTATTTTCAAACAAACATATTCTCATTTTTCTGTCTCCTGTTTTAATAAGTAAAGCATCTGTCTCCTGTTTTAATAAGTAAAGCATAAAAGCCATAAAAGAGAATAAGAGAGAGAGGGTGAATTCAGGCAAGGTGAATGAAGAACATAGAAAACACTTGATAACATCTGAAGGCTGGAACCATCACTTTAATATATAGCGTTGGGCGTTGAATTAAATAGGAACCGTAGTCATCAAAATAATGTGAAATAAGATTGCATGAAATTGTTAAAGTTGATTGATTTTCCGCTTAAACGACCACACCTGCCAGGCAGGCTGAGAACAAATACATTTGTGCTGCCTGCCACTCTGTCAACAACAGGAAACACAAAGACTGTTGTCAAGCACTGACAGAGAAGAATGTTTGCCACTGGTTCTGATTAAGAGAAAGCAAGAAATAGATAAATCATCAGAGTGCTGATCTAGATCCACCGCTTCTCAAAGGCCATCCTCAGCCATCTGTTAAAGAAAGACACCCCATCACACATACACACACTTGATGTGTAAACTCCCCTGCCACCTGCAGAGCTACACAGGGCCACAGATGTCATTAAGGCCACAGGGACGGTAAACCAGGCCGCTTCCTCCCTCCACATCCATCAGTCAAAAGGCACACGGCCCAACCTGTGATCTTTACTCAAGCAATCCGTATTAAGAGCAAAGCAAAGCTGCACAGACATGCACTAACTCAGCCTGTCATGAATCCACCCATGCTGTGAGAAGCATGCCTGGGATAATGGGAAATGAAATAAAGAGTTGTAGGGAAACCATGCATCATTTGCTGCATCCTGTCGACAGCAGCTCTCAGCAGCTGGCCCACCAGTTAGTCTCTCACAGGTTCTGGAGGAGACAACAGGTGGACATTTCTGTCACTATACAATCCATTGGTTCCAATTATGCCTGGTGGGTAAACCTGCCAACATACTAAAGGCTGCTCCTGTTAAGCTGCGTCTGCTTGGTGTGGAAACATCAGATTCAACAAGAAAATTCCACCTGTTACGTGGCTTCTTCCTTATTTATAATGAATGTTTCCCCAAACTCTGTAACTTACATATCACTGCGCCTCAGACTGGAGGGACTATTGGGATTTCTTCACAAATCACATAAATATAATATCACGCATGCATGTTATCAATCTGCCAAATCATTTCATATGGAATCTTTTTATTGTAAAACATCAGAAATCACAGATTTTAATGAGCCAGCCATAATTAAATAACTTATTTAGTCCAACAGAGAAACACCCAATTAAGGATTTTCAGTTCAGTATCAAATCATCACAGCTATAGCTATATGCAGAATTCTGTTATATTATTCATTACATTTGGTGTTTAATGTTGTTTGTTTCTTACAACAATAAGAAAAATCCTGAGGAGATGCAACAACCCTAAGCATTATTATTAATACTTTGTTTCTCTGCTGTTTATATCATTTGTACATACTGTATGTTTTGGCGATAGCTTTGGTGCTTGTTTTATGTTTCCTCTGCATTTCCCAGCATTATTATTCATTAACAATCAGCTAATTCAAATAGTTCCTGATCCAACAATTGATGCTGCCAAAAGTGTCAATCATTCCTTTATCTTGCAGTATTTCTCAATGAAAACATCCTTGGTGACTTGTAAAGACCTGTGTGTTTGCTGTTTAAGGCCACTATTTCTACAAAGAAAAAAAAACATTCTACCATGAATAAAGTGTTTCTGTGTGAACTCAGTGTACTAAATAAATACATTACTTTTCATAGCCTAGACTCCTGACGGCTAACTCGGTAGGATCAAGGACAGCTAATAGTATAATTACAGCATGACAGGATCGCTCTCAGGAGGAATCGACTATTACCAGCTGATAGCCCTGCTCTGCTCAATACTCCTACTGGATAGCACCCACCTGTCTTACCTAGTTGCAATGCAAAGCTCTTATTGTGATTAACAATAAGAGAGACAAAGGTGAGCAGAGACTATTAGAGGACTGAGGAGACTCTGTCAAGTTCCCTCTAAAATATAATGTAGATGTTAGAGCACTGCATTTATATATGGAGAAAGATACCACACTACCCTCATGTAAGGTTGATGAAAGGGGGAATTGTTCTGTGAGCAGCAAAAGTAGAAATATTTATAATGGCGATCACGATTTTGAGATGAAAATGTTTCAGTGGAACTTTGAGAATCTAGACCTCTGTTCTCAATCCAAGCAGGCGTTGTTTAAAAATACATATTTTTTATTCTTGGATCCATTCTTGTGCCAAGTCGAACTTCAAAAGCGGGCTCCTGCACCAGAATACTGCACAGACACACCTAATGATGCATCCCTGAGATTGGCAGGACTGCTCAAACATTAAGCAGCTTTTGCAGGCTCTGCGCTCAGCTACCCGTCTTTTATGCTCAGTTGAAGAGAGGATAATTATCTCTGCGGGTGGTGTGGATCTGCCCCAGCAGAGCGGCACACGCAGGGAAACCAGGATGTAGGGCATTAGTGTACAGTATGAGAAAAGGCACAGTGTATGCAAGGGTCATACTGTACCTCTTAAGATGTATTCCTGACTATTTCCTGCAGCACCTCATCCATCTGTAGACCCGCTCAAAAATCTGCAAAATAGAAGGAATATCACATTAACACCAGACTAACGGGACATTGTAAAACACTTGCATGTCAAACTAATTACATTCACAAATGTGATTTCTTTTTCTTTCTTTTTTTAGTTACTGAGAGGAAAATTGTTGGCCGAACCATCTTAACTTAATATCCATTTACATAGGCTAGTAGTTGTTCTTGAGCTTTATATCCTACTATCACAGGCAGATGTAGGTTACCCTGTTGAAATGGAACTGTAGATGTAAAAAGTTCAATGTGTTTTAAGTTAGTTAAAAAGGTGTTCCACATTTACCTGTCAGTAAAAAGTTGCTTGAGTCTTAAAGCATCAGTAGTAATGTTTTAATTGTAAGATAAATACAATTATATATATTTGCCCAACAAGTAGGCTATTCATCTTTATTTATTTGACGTTTATGCTTATTTTTTATTTTACCTAAGCAAGTTCATAAATGCTTGTCAAAAGTATTTTTACAGAGCAGTATTGCTACTTTTAATTAGGTATAAGAAGAGAATAACTATTTCTCCCTCCATTGATAGTCGCATTTACTTAGACATGTCACATTTAGCATTAGCATGTGTTTGCTACTTTAGCTTAAATGTGCCACCAGCTCGACATGTAACTTCAGTAAACCATTGAAACATTAAGAACTGACATTATGGCTTTACCTTCTCCCACATATGATGAAAACCAAGCAGTATGGCGGTTAGCGTACGCCACCTAGCGTTAACTGTATCCACCTGTGTGTTTTATTTGGAACACTGTAATGTACTAGCAACATTAACAAACATAGCAGCGAAGGCGTGCTTCAATCACACAGCTCCAGCATAATGGACTGGAGAGGCGCGCGCTGGGAGGTTTGGTCTGATCATCACTCAGCCGTGCGCGTCCACGCCCCATATTGGGAGATGTCGGTGCCGTCTCCGCGCGCCTAGTGGCGCAGAGGAAAGTATTTTGTCTCCAAAAAGGAATTCAACTAAAAGAACAAAATGTTTAGGTAAGTAATCGATTGTTTCTTTGCTTTATCAACGTGTAAGTAACGTGTTGTACATGTAAATGTAACGTTAGGAAAAGTGCAGTATACTTTAAGTAAAACTGATGTGTGCTATGGTTTTGATGTATAAGTGTAGAAACTGCCTGTGTTCATGAAGTACAGATACAAACTTTACATATGTGCGGATGTGTTACTGTGAGCGAGCGCCAATGTTTCTATTAGACAAACAATTTAGGGGAAATATTGAACTTTGGTTGCCCCCTTTTTTTGTGCTTGTGTTTTTGCTCTCCGCAAATTTGTAGAGATAAGAATAGGGATTTGTTTAACCTAGACCCACGTTAATAAACCCTTGTGTGTGGTAAATACTCAGCATACAGACCATTAAAACCAATACATTGATGATTTAGTCGCTTTAACTTTTTTACCTTTCGTTTTTTATGTTAGTTTGTGGTTTATCCTCTTGCAGAAACTATTGTGATCAGTACTTGAAATGGTCTGATAACTATTAAGATACTTTCCTTTAGTAGCAACAGTAAAGACAATTACAATTATTATACTCAGATGTATAATGGACAAAAAGTTATTTAAAGAATCTTTAAAAAAAATAGTGTATTTACTGTTATTTAGTCTTATGTAGTGCAATGGTCAAGCGAGTAATCAGATCATAAGGGATGTGTTTAAGGTCAAATCTGACTCTGCATTGTAACTATAGCTATCAGATAGATTTAGTGGAGTAAAAGGTATATTATTTCATTTTGAAATGTTGAGAAGTAGAAGTATGAAATAGCAGAACATGTAAATTAGGCAAAAAGTACCTCAAAGTTGTAAGAGGTCTCAAATTAAGACAAGCAGTTTGCTCTGCAGTGAAATCAGCTTAGTTAGGTTAAAGGGGAAACCCTGTTGTTTTTTGTTTCCTGAAATATATCAATGAAACATTTGTATCTGTTTTATTTTAGCAGAGACATTTCAAGGATTTCTTACACTCCGGCCTGTGAAAAGAAAAGGGAGTCAGGAAAGCTTTGGGGCAGGAGAGAGACAGGAGAAAGCTCTGTGCGATACGGCGAGTGTAACACAAAATAATCAGATTAAAGAATTACAGCATTCCAATGCAGAATCTCACATAATCATCCGGGCAAAAAAAATGTAGGTTTACAATGTTGTAATGTTGAAGGTTCAGCTGCCCTGCAGTCATGTAACAGTGAACACTGTTCATAATGGCAGGCATCATTACAAATCAATTATACTTTACTGTACCTTGAGAACGGGGAGCCAATGACGGCTTTCTGGCAAAGAGTTTACTCCCATCCTCTATGAGTGATCAGGTGGGGCAGGGCGGGTTAATGAGTGACAAAACCGAGCAGAGGGCAGCTATACTATACACTCTCAACGAAAGGGTAAATGTCATATCACCTGAATTAAACTGCAGATAAAAGAGAATACTTCAGCCAGGACTGAAAACATCAGATGGTAAGAGGTCAAAGTTTATGAGGGTTTAGTTCTTTGTTCAGGTATAGACAGGCGGTTTAGGTGTGTGTGTGTGTGTGTGTGTGTGTGTGTGTGTGTGTGTGTGTGTGTGTGTGTGTGTGTGTGTGTGTGTGTGTGTGTGTGTGTGTGTGTGTGTGTGTGTGTGTGTGTGTGTGTGTGTGTGTGTGTGTGTGTGTGTGTGTGTGTGTGTGTGTGTGTGTGTGTGTGTGTGTGACTTTGGCTGCTTGTTAAAGTTCAATAGAATAGTATAATATTTGTTGTGAGTTGTCGTTGCCCTAGTTTCGCAAATAAAGTCTCTGTATAGCAAACACTGTGTTCTCATTACACCGTATGACATGCAAACAAAGAGCAAGTGCACTTCAGCTTTTATGTACTCAGATAAAGATCAGCCGTGTGTTGTAGGTGTGCCACATTCAGAAACACTGCTGATTGTATCCCTCTTTCCATTGGCTCAGAGGGGAATTGTGTTTCAACAGAAGTGAAAATCAGGAGAAATCTAGCAGAAGTATCTTCAAGTACAGGGATGATATTCCTCTTCTCCAGTTTGATGTCACCCAATCACTTTGACACCAGCAATTCTTCTCTCCTCGACAGATGAGCGGCCATCCATAATCAAGCTCGGACAATCAGGCGACCCTGATTGGACTCTCTTCCTCTCAAACAAGTTGCTGCCTGCAGCTGCTTTGGGAGCTGGAGTCGCCATGGAGACAGTGGTGATCGTGGCAATTGGGGTGTTGGCCACCATTTTCCTGGCCTCCTTCGTCGCCCTTGTGGTGGTGTGCAGACATCGCTACTGCCACCCTCACCACCTGCTGCACCCCTTCGACACCAAGTCAGTGAATCAATACAAAGCCTCCACATTTGAACTAGAAAGAGTTTTAACTTCTATCAGATTTTAGAGTCTTACATTGTAGTTAGTATATAATATAACCACTGCTAGCCTACATACTGTTTGTACTAAACGATTAGGGTTGGCTTCACACTTTTTAGCACTAGTGGTTTATGGGCATTTATTAATTACTAATAGTTGAAAAATGCCACAAAAGGAGGCAGAGAAATGCAACTAAGACCTCAAACAGGGACTTTGCACTTCATGGTTGGCTTCTTAAATCCTTTAAGCCACAGTGGCACTCGATTTGTGTACCATTCAACCTCAGTTGGACTCATTTATTTCAACATTTAACATCTCTTTTTCTTTTTTCCAGTGTGTTGTCATCTAATTGATATGCTTTACACCTTGATTAGTGTTTGTTCAATCAACAACAACAAAATCAGGCTGTTTTGTTAGCTTTGTTTACTTATACACCTGTTGTTGAAAAAGTGTTGCTAATAAAAGATAATCATCTTAAATATTTATATCCACAACCTGCCAGGACAAATATTGAAATTAGAACAGAAACCTGTATTGTGTGCTCAAAGACACAGAGCCCCTTTATACTATGTGAAAAACACTAAAACGTGATATCCTCATGCAAATTTCCAGTCAATAAACTTGCTTTGAATCAGTTAACCACAGCAAATGTAAAGGTAATTTAACTGTGACTTGCTGGTTGGTAATCCAGCCGTGCCTCCTCTGGTTTCCCTGTTCTGTTTTACAGACCCACAGTGGATCTGATTGGAGCCATGGAGACCCAGAGCGAGCAGTCGGAGCTGGAGCTGGACGATGTGGTCATCACCAACCCGCACATCGAGGCCATCCTGGAGAACGAGGACTGGATAGAGGACGCCTCGTACGTCTTACTGGTGCCATTTTGGCATGACATAAGTTTAAAGCTTTAGACATTTAGGTTAAGTCTTCAAATGCTGCTGCTAACACAGCACATTTACCCAAGTACTGCCAAAAGTACAGTTTTGAGGTACTTGAGTACTTACATGTTCAGATCTATTCTATTTCAGAGGGAAATATTTTACTTTTCATGTCAATACATTTTTTACATGGCATTAGTTACTTTGAGTATTGCAATTAACAATACAATACTAAACCAACAAATAAAGTATGTTATGTTATTATAGATAAACATAAGACTTAATTGATCCACAGGTGGGAATTATATATGTTATGTTATTCATGTATTTTTGTTTTTGCCTGACTCAACATTTTTCACTTTTTAAAAACATTTTATAGACCAATCGATTAAATTCTAAAATATTCAGAAGAACAATTCATAAGCAAATAAGTTGTAGCCTACTTTAGGTTACTCTTTTTACTCCGATAGTGTATTCTTTTTGTGGTACACTGGTATTGCTGTTTAAGTAAATTACCTGAGTATTTGATTCTACCTAATTCTCTGAATGTTTCTCCCACAGTGGATTGGTCTCTCATTGTATCTCAATCCTAAAGGTAACTCAAGTCTTTACTTTAGTTCTAGTCTATATTATTTATTTACCTGAACTAACACGTTATATTTCGATCTACAGATTTGCCACACTTTGACTGAAAAGCTGGTTGCCATGACAATGGGTTCAGGGGCAAAGGTCAAGGCACCGGCGAGCTTGAGTGACATCATCAGTGTGGCCAAACGCATCAGCCCGAGGTAACGCGCATTTACCAGTAATTAAGGACATTTACTTAAAAACTATTTTAAGGTACTTGGTATGATATTTAATATATTCAGTTGCTACTTACTTTGAAAACTCTAAATCTTTTATACAAAATCTTTTCATCAACTCAATGATGATGTATTGAATAAGTAAGATAACACTTTACTAATCCTTTGGTGAATTCACATCTGAAAGTGTTTCAAAACATTTCCCCACTGTAATGAACAGTTTAATGCTTCAATAATTTTGATTCAGTATCATAATATACATCATTTTGTAGGCATTCTACAACAAAATGAGTTATTTTACTTTTGATATTTTAAAGGTAGGGTAGGTAATTCACTTCAGAAACACTTTTTGTTATATTCCATGGAATGCTCTTAACATCCTGTTAGCAATGAATAAATTAAATGCTTTGCCAATAAATATATATTTCATCTGTGGAAGCCGTGGCGCTGTAAAAACCAAGTCCAATGGTCTGTCTCGGCCCGCGGCAGATAATTGGATGGCTTACCTGCCTGTCAGCCTTCCATCTCATGCACAAAACTTATCTCGTGCCCTCATTGGTCATGTGCGCATTCGTGTGTGTTGGAGGAGGGGCTCTGTAAGGAAGTCTGAATGAAGGGGCAGATTTTTTTCGGTTGTGTATTTTCAAATTCTAGTTTACTCAAGCTGGTTTCTCCATTCTTACCTACCCTACCTTTAAGTGTTTTGGGATGATAATACTTTTTAATTAAGGACTTTTTAACATAGTTTTTCTATACTGTGGGACTGTACTTTTACTTCAATAAATGTTCCATATATTACTAAGTTCCACCTCTGCTATGAACACATACTGACTCCGGCTACCCTCACATCCTCTCTGTCCCCTCTCCTCACAGGGTGGACGACGTGGTCAGGTCCATGTACCCGCCTCTGGATCCAATCCTCCTGGACGCCAGGTAATCACATTTGTTTTCCCATCCATAAAATCAGCTTCTTTGTATGACGTTGATGACCTTATGCAAAGACCTGTGACCGTGATTGACCTTTAAGAGCTGGAGAAGACCACATGACTCGATGTATCCATAAGGAAATAAACTTTGATTTATGCAGCGATAGGGACAGCTAATGTGAAGTGTCACTGCAAATTGACGCTATGGGAAAAACCTTCAAAATCAAATATTTTGTGCCTTAAAAAACAAATGTAAAGTTATGCAATCTGGCTCAGCCCAACAGACCCTTTCTAAGCCAGTTTTCCTTCATTTTAAAAAGGATTTTGGGAATCAGTGCATCTCACCCAGCAACAAAAAAAAGTTAAATCAAACCCATTTTTCATTTTCCTCCTCAGGGCTACAGCTCTCCTTCTTTCAGTCAGCCACCTGGTGCTGGTCACCCGCAACGCCTGTCACATGTCCGGCAGTATGGACTGGATCGACCAGTCACTCAACGCAGCCGAAGATCACATGGTGGTTTTGCGTGAGGCGGCACTGGCCTCTGAACCGGATCGATTCATACTCGGACATGATGCACAAAGAGAACAGGCCATTTAGACATCCAAACAAGGGCATGAAAATATGTCCCTTTTCTGCCGTACTCACTTGATATTGAACAGGCACATATTCCACCTGGGGGTGTTGGAAAGGCACGATTCACAAACTCACCATCAAACCCATGATTAAGGTTGCGCTGACTGATGCAGGGACTCCTCATTTTTACATTTCAACTTTAGAAAAAGTACCTTGGAAATTGTTTCTTTATCACATCTTCACCAGAAACAGCATAACATGTGTGCCTTCACTCCAGCTACAGGATTCAGGTAGTTTTCAGTGTGTAACCCTTTTCTAGACTTGGTCTGTTTTAAATGCCTGCAAGTAAAAGGCCTTAGGAAATGTCTTTCTCAAGTGCGCCTACACCCAGCCGTGGGCCTAAATCCAATCTTGCCAGCACTGCACAGTCACATGAAGGCTTAGTCAGCTAATCCATTCTGAGGAAAATAACATCCAGTTAGCCAGTGAACCCAAAAGGGCTCCTACTCAGTGGACCAATGGAAGAACAACCGTACCTATTTACAATTTGTTGAGCACACATGACTTGTGGTTACTCTAAAACGTCCCTCAGATCGTCTTACGTAACTCAGAAATCACCAGTTTGAGAGTTGTAATCACACAACAGCATCAGTTTTAGCCACATCACCAACACAGTAGGGATTTTTTTTTCCACTCGAGAAAAGCCCATTTGTCCCATTGCTGCATTGTATTAGGATTAATTGAGGCTGTGATGGATTAATAACCACCACTTTGGTGCACATTGAAATACCTCAACATCTACTCCCTGGATTAGGATACAAATGTGGACAGAATATCATGGTTCCTAGAGGATGAATCCTAATTACTTTGTTGATTCCCTGACCTTTTCTTTAGCGCCACAAGCAGGTCAACATTTGTGGTTTTGAGTAGCCAAACAACTTAAATAGCTACAACATTTTTAAAGCAGACATCCATGTACCGCAAACGATAAGTTTTAGTAGGCAAGCTGATTTTAAATACTTCCAGTATTTGTTATCAAATACCTGAAAAGTATTGAGATTGCTATCAGCCTGTACTTTGTCATTAGCATGTGTAAGCACGCTAACATTAACGATTTACATCAGTTTGATTTTGAGTATGTTAACATTTAGCTTAGCCTCACAGAGCAGCTAAAATGTAAATGCTTGCAGACAGTGAGCCAAGAAACATTAGTTTTTTTAATTTTGAAAACAAAAAGCTGGGTTTTAAAAAAAAATAAGAATTCAAGCTAAACATTCTATTTAGATTCATCCAGGAAACGGGATATTACACCAAAGTACACCAAAACATTTTTAATCACCATCAGCTCAGTGTTACCATTATCAGAAATATTGAGCTTTCACACACAATTGTGATGCCGTATGTCTTTATAGGTTTTTGTGTTAGGAGGGGTGTTGTGAACAGCGTGGTGATTGAGGTGGAGCAGAATTAGCGTGTTGTTTGGGGCCAGAGGGATGTTATTGGAGCATGTCCACCTGCTCCCCCATGCATAGCTAATACTAAATCCACAAGGAGTCCTAATAAGGCATTACCCACAGCAACAATGAACACATGGGCTTAAGCTAAAATACACATGGCACAAACCTTTGTACACACAAAGCAGGCAGACAAATGAACACACCAGTAGCGCTAACAACTGTATAATACACATCATAGGAGTCAAATACACTGTTTTTAAGATTGCAGTGACAATCAGGAAGAGAAGCAGCAGCTGAAAGTCTTTCAACTGAAATTAAGCAAAACTTTAGTTCCGAGCATGCAGAGATATTTTGATGGAAAGATCTCAATCGAGGAGGAAACCTTTTTAAAAGTAGTTAGCCTTTTATTCTTTTGTATGTATTCCTTTGTTTTCTTATCCTTATTCCACAGTTTATTATTGATGTCCTTCGCTCACACCCTCATACATTTTCTTTATATCTTTCAATGATTTGTACAGATAAAGTTTACTTTAATAGGAAAAGGTGTGTTGTTTTTTGCTCTGAACAATAGCCACAGAGAAATGCATGTCTGATAAAAAGTCCAAACACTCATACTAGTTTGACATAAATAAAATTGAATTTCTTTCCTCTTTTTATAACAGTGTGAGCGGTCCTTTGTGCAGCAACGCGGTGCTAATACCCCCCTGCCATCTTCTCTTCTCAGTGGAGGAGGAAGTCCCTGCTGCAGGAGCATCAGTCAGCCTCCATTTGTTTTCGCTGTCTAGCTAAGCAGCCCTTTGCTTTTCTTCAGATCAATTTGCTTCCAGTCTGGGAGGGAAGTGTATTCATCTCTCTTCATTTCCAAAATAGTCTGAAACATATAATTGTAGGGATTTGTTCACTGGGGAAATCATTTTATAAAATAAAATATAAATGTTAAAGTTTAGACAAAACTCCTAAATAATTTATTATCAGATTAAAAAGATGAGAGCATCTATTTTTATTTGTAAAACATTTGGATAACACTGCAGCCTGCTGGTTAAAAGACATCACTGCATATTGCTCCATCAGTTTACCTGGAAGTCGTGATCAGACAGGTAGACTTCCAGGCGCTGGGGGTCCACTCCTTCAGGCAGGGGGCTCTGCAGCAGCTCCTCCAGAGGGTACTGGGTCTTCATCAGCTGGGCCAGGGCGTCCTGCACCAAGGTCAGCTTCACCCGCCCTGCATCACCCTTACACAGACATTCATGGAAAAATACATAGAACAAAGCTGGTGATTAAAACTGGTAGGAAATGATCTTGAATAAGGCAGTGTCACAGTAAACAGTGTTTCTCTGGTAGACACAGGATGTAGGAGCTGCAGCTTACATTTGCTCAGCTTGTTCTAATATTTTAAGATCTAGTCATCCACTCTATTAAATTCCATTTGGTTAAAATAAATAGTTAAAAATTACAAATATCTAAAATGTGTTGTCTAAAAAGGACAACTTATGACATCTTGGATAACGTAACAAAATTCAACAAAATATAGAAAATAGGTCTAGAGATTAAACATTTGAATGTAGAAATGTTACGTATTACACTTTGAATATCTACACTAGAAACAGTGAGGTGTAGATAAGTGCATGGGGTTTTTACCTGTGGATGGGGTCCCAGGCTCTTTTCCCAGTGGGGAAACACATTAGTGAAGGTAAGAGGTTCTAAACCCTCAACAATTAGGTAAGCCTGCGGTGGACGTCTTGGGTTCATCTCTGTTACAGAAAAAAAACATTGAAAAATGTAAATACTTCAACTAATCAGCAACTAATTCATTTTAAACAGCCTTCTCGTACCCTTGCAGTACTGCAGCGCCGTCTGCATGGCACACCTCCTCTCAGCATGCCAGCAGCTCCAGGCTGAGGTCGAGCTCTCCGTCTGCTCAGGCTGACCCCTCTGCCACAGGTACACCTCCAGACGGTTATCCAGCAGGAACAAGGCTAACAGGCAGGCAAGAAAGACAGTGGATATGAGACAATAGAGTGAATTTCGGAGCCCTTCTGGGAGTCATATACTCAAACGTTTCTCATTGGTGAAAAGAAGAAGTCAGATATTTATATACCAAAAAACAGCATTAATAGAATATCATTTTTTTTTTACCATTAGCAGAAAACATTTTATTTAGGTAAATGTATGCAAGCCAAATGAACTTATAAAATTAAGTTAACTTTTACTATTGGGATTTTGGCAGAAAGAAAAAAAAGGATAGTGCCAAAACAATTTTAGAAATTGATAACAACAAACCAGTGTAAATGTATGATAAAGTAAATGGTTGACTCAAAAGTAATGTGGTTCTTGTTTTCAATGAATGTACATAAAAAGATAAGAGAGAAAGAGACACATGTGTTTGTGTATTGTGCATGTGTATGCTGTCACCTGGTTGTGGTACAGAGTACAGACTCCCCTGGATGAAGGGCGATGGCATCACGACCCCCGGCAGCCGAGTTGGACTCTGCAGCTCGACAGCCTGGAAACTCCCAGAGAAGGCACTCAGGTGGAAGAGGCGAGGTGTGAAGTTATACTTTCCGGGATCTAACAAAGAAATATTTTTTAAGTGTGATTTAGAAGATTAGAGAAGGTCCTGGATGAAGAGACGTTGAGTTGTTTTCTACCTTGCAGCATGCAGTCATACGCCTTCCTGTCCATTTGTCCCAGTGCTGTCCAGAACTCTGCCGGCTCTGAGCCTTCCTCCACCACCTGCACCTTCACAGGGCTGCTTTTACTGAGACCCAGCTCTGGTGGACACCTAAAAACACAAACAATTCAAAGGCTGGAAAGTGATTTCAACGTTCTATGTTAAAGACATCAGTGAATCCTTGAAAAGCCGACCCACTGACTTGACTCACGTTTGAGTGAGATGCTCCACTGCCCTCTTGCTGACCTCTCTGGAGCCGCTGTGAGCCTTACCGCCCGTCCAGAGGTACATCAGCCCCTGCTGGCTGCTGAGCAGGACGACAGAGCCCCTGGACCTCAGACCTGCACAGCAGCAATCCACTTCCAACAGAGAGCCTTCCTCAGGGAGCTCTCCGCGCACACAGAAGAGACGCCACTCTGCTACAAAATAAAATATGTGTTTTAAAATCACATGACATTGCGTGCTGTCCAAAGATGCACCAGAGCCCCACAGGAGTCCATTCCTGCATGTGGCCATCAAACTTTTCATATTCTCCTTCAGAGTGTCACATCATCTAAGTCAGTAATAATATATAATAATAATACATTTATTTTGGGGGGCGCCTTTCATAACACCCAAGGACAGCTTACAGGGTTACATATTTACAATTAACATTTACACATTTTTTAAAATTTTACCTTACAAATTAAAACAGTGGATTTAGTGAAGTATCAGCCGGGGTAAGACAAGACAAACAACAGGAAATTGACTACAAAAGGACACAAAAGGACAAAGGGTACAGATTATAAAGAAAATGCCAGTTTAAACAGGTGGGTTTTGAGTTGGGTTTTGAATGTAGACTGTAGATAGTAGACTGGCTCTTGCACTTAATTCAGCCCTATCGGCAGCTCCGTTAGTCTGTTTAGTGATTACTCTTCTGGTTTACTCCGGCATTAATACTGAATTCAAATGTGCTTTTCAATTATTGTTCTATTAACACTTTTTCCTGTATTTTAAACACTTAAATATAAATGGCATTTTTTAGTATTGTATTTTTCAACCTGTTAAAAAAATATAAAATATGCACATTATTTATATACATCTTTCTTATTATCATTTGTCTATGTTTATGTTCTAGAAGGGATAAATGAAGTATTTCTGAGCTTGATGACTAAACCAGGAGAACAGATACAGGCCCTTACTGTACAGTACCTGCATTATTGGAGGCTTCCTCTCTCTTGCCCTTGTGAACGACCAGGCCTCCCTGGAAAAGCTGCAGGAAGCAGGGAGGTTCCTTTCCCTGAGGAGCCACCACCTTCAGAGACAACACAACAAAAAGTCCATATTTGAATCAGTCAAACTGTTGAGTACACACAGTGTGTATTTGCATGTAAACCCTTGTACTGCATTGTATCTACTAAATACAGCAATCAGTAAAGTATATTTCGATCAAGCAGTAGCTCAGTCAGTAGGGGCTAGGACTGTGAGCCGTAGGGTCACCGGTTCAAGTCCCCAAGCAGACTTAAAGTATGGAGTGTGGACTGGCACTTGGAGAAGTCCCAGTTCACCTCCAGGGCCCTGCCGTGGTGCCCTTGAGCAAGGCAATGGACATCCCCCTTCACTCCCATTGCTCCCCGGGCACTGTGCAATAGCTGCCCACTGCTCCTAGTACTAGCCTCCTGGTACTAGGATGGGTTAAAAGCAGAGAACAAATGTCACTGTGTGTGCTGTGTGCTCTGCATGTGTGACCATTCAAGAGGGTTTCATCCCTCCAATTCAAAAAATGTTTTTAAATTAAAGTAAACCCTCACACCAAAGGTGTCCTTCAATATGCTCCTTCAGTAAACGTTCTTACAGAGTAATTACTTTAGGGTGTGGTTTTATTTCCAACAAACGGTATTCTGAAGGCCTCACCTGTGACTCCCCTTGGTTGTTCGTCCCAATGGACAGGAAAGCAGCGGTGTCCCGTCCGCTGACACTGGAGTGACGGCCCCGCCACAGGAAGAAGGCAGTGTTTTCTTTTTGTTCGTGACCTCCACTAAACACATCAGCGCTGTTCATCTTATCTACAGCAGAGGATAACATATTTACATTTCTATTTGAGGTATTTTTATAGCTAATGTTTTTGTCTAAATCAAATAACACCGACTAAAAGGACAGGATAAGCCACAGTAAGGAATGTGAGGGTGACGTGATAAATGTCTCTGACCGACAGTGTTGATACTGTACGTCCAACGGATGACGTATGAGTCTCCTTCGTGAAGCTGCCCGGTACTCTCCATGGGAACTTCGCTGTCATCAAACTCCTGGACGTGCCACGTGTCCACAGCAACTGTCTTCAGCTCCATCTGACGTCCTTCCTCCAGCATGATGACCCCGTGCCCCCTCTGGACGTCAACCCCAGCCAACACGTTATGGACCAAGCCATCCCCTTCTAGTAACTGACCGGACACTAAGGCTTTGGCATCACAGGCACTTAAGACGTCTGAGGATGGGGGCATTAACTCGGAAGACTGAACTGGGACAGGCTGTGGACGGATGGAAGTTGAATCAGAATCAGAATACCTTTAAAGCTTAAATAAAAGCAACAATTATATTTGGAAAAAAGATAATGATGATTGATTGATTGCAATGATTAACTAAACCCAGAATCTTGAAAGTGAAATATATGGAATCGAAAAAATATTAATGAAAATTAGAGGTCAAGATTAAATCGTCTGAGAAAAATGGGAAATCTGATGATCTTAAATGATTGTGTGTGTACACTCATTCTATCAGACAGACCTGTGTGTTGTGGCTCACGGCAGCAGCTTCCTCCGTGCCTCCACTCCTGACTGTCCAGTCCAGGAACTTCTCCCTGAACAGAGCAGTCTCGCTGTGCTCTGAGACACAACCGAACAACGCCCAGCTGGGACGCCCCTCTCCCCTCCTGAGGACAGAGTCATTCAAAACAAATTAATTTTACACCGAATCCAACCCTAATTAATGACCGCTTTGCAATCATGTAACTTTTAAATGAGATTTTTGCACATGTGGTAAATTATTGGGCTTTGCAGTGTCCTTATTGTATAAGTCTCACTTTTTATTTTTACTTGTGACATTTATTTTTCATACATTAGCAGACTTTTTTTTTATCAACAAATCCTTTCTGTAATTGTTGTGCATATCAAAAATAAAGCACTTTTTGCCCCACTTTTTTCAAGTTTTAGACATTAGCGTGCCTCCAACTTTGTACCAAAAATAATCATAAAAGATAAATGGCTATTATAGCAGCATTAAAGCCCATTAGTTTTGAATTACATGTTTAACAGGTGTCCTGCTACTTTTGTGAATTTCTGACTTTCCACTGTCTTGTGCCAGCTGCAGCCTGTCAGTGTATTCATAAAACAGCATGTCATGTGGACACAATGCTGTATCCTGCAGTTTCAGTTTGGAATGAAATGCCATTTGCTTTGGCTTTACAGCATGCACTAAAGACTTTTACTGCATATTACTGGGCTGCTGCATGCACAGTAAACTTAATGTCCTGTGTTTACTGTGTCCAGTGTGGAATTACATCCACACTTGTTTGGGTGCACAGCAATGTTCAAACTAGGTTATACTTACAGCTGTACTCTTCTGTTTCTGTTATGTGTCCCAACATTGATATGATGATGATTTTCATTTGTAAGGTAGGGTCTAAAAGCTTTACGCCTGCAGTGTGAACTTACAGCGGTGTGTTGGGGTTACACTGCGTGGGATCCAGCGGATTCACTCCACAGTTGCTGTAGTCATAAGGAC
Source organism: Notothenia rossii (assembly GCF_949606895.1). Classification (NCBI taxonomy): domain Eukaryota; kingdom Metazoa; phylum Chordata; class Actinopteri; order Perciformes; family Nototheniidae; genus Notothenia; species Notothenia rossii. The sequence goes on from NC_136906.1 coordinate 21,798,635, forward strand.
CGACCCACACCTGGTGACTCAGCTGGAAGGCAACGTTCCTCCTACTGAGGGAGACATCCTGGCCATGCCACAGGTACACCTCACTGCCGAAATCAAACACCAGGGCCTGGAGAAAAAAGGATGACAGAATGGGCATACTTTTAATCTGAGACATGATCAGATGTTTAAACTAACTGTCTGACTTTTTTAGAACAAGCACGCAATGGACAACATATTTAGAGAGTTCAGACCTCAGTGGAGCCCAGCAGGGAGACACTGGGGATGGAGGCCCAGGCCTGCTCATGAGGCACCAGCCTGTTCTCCACCAGCCGGTACACACAGTTCGACTCCACCACCCCACGCTCATAGAGCTCATCCTCCTCCTCTGCACTGGCTCCTACGCAAACACAAGAACATACAGAATGCTCAGTCCACATCTACACAGATCATTGGTGGCATGTATTTTACTTTTTAAACAATCCTATTTTGCAGTTCAGGTATTCTACTCCAAAGCATGTCAGATTCTGATAACTACATTTACTGTTAACATATTAGGGAAAAAATAAGAAAAGGTAAACATGTAATGTGTTATAAATTAAACAACAGCACAGTATATTATAAGAAGAAGCTCTACCTTGAACATTCGTATAAGCTGCTTACATAAATGCATTAGTATGTATACAGTAATATTCCAATAATTAGCTATTTCAAAATATGTTTTGATACAAGTACACTTTGATTTGTAGTCGAGTATTTTCATAATGTGGCATTCGTACTTTTACTTTTCCACAAAATGTTAAAATCCCATTTTCTATTTTGTTGTCTTTAAATAGTTGATAAGCTAGGTAAATGTCTCAAGAAAAAAAGCAGGTATTTTAATTTTCTATTCCGACTTAATAAATGATAAACATAACATGTAAAACCATCTAAGGATAAATGATCTACGCAGACACATTGACCTCTAACCTCTGTATTGTGTCCGTCCTCCCAGAAGGCCCCAGAAGTCTTTTGCCAGGTTGCCGTCACAGTCTACCCCCTCCTCCAGGTGAACCACCTGGGAGGCCTGGCAGCCCAGACCCCTCTGACTCTGGATGGATGATGCCAGCTCAGAGGCCTGAAAAATAAAAATAAAATGTTCTAATACCGCGTCCAAACAGGCGTATGGAACTAGTTGGTAACAGAATACTCTTAACGATTTGATTTCTGGTATGAAAGAGTTCTGCAACAGGTGCTGCACCAAATAATGTGCCCTATCAGATACTGGACACATTTTAGCAGTATTGCCAATGCCAGTATTTAGATTGAGTCACACGTTTTGATATGTGTGAAGGCAGAAACTGAACTGGAGTTTCACCATGGTTGGTCACAGCTATCAAAATACAGTATGTGATGACATCAGGAAAGTGAAGGTGTGAAAGTGATTGACATTTCAATTTCACTTGTGGCACATGTTCTACAAAAGGTTTTACCTTTTGTAGAACATGTGATAATAAGTATTTCAAAGTGAGCATTTCTACATGTTTTCATCAAATTCGTATTTATAGCACAACATCTCTCATACCCTGAACATCTATTATAGCCTGGCACCCTTTACATTTGAGACAGTTTTGATCCCCACCATAGAAAATAATAACATTACAACTGTTCTATTTTCTTTGTATTTACTTTCACATCTCAACACATTTTATCTCCTATATATATATATATATATATATATATATATATATATATATATATATATATATATTTCTACATTCCAAGTTAAATGCCAATGATGATGAAACATTTACCATTGTTTCCCCCCAGATGTAACAAGAATAAGCGTTACTATAGAATTACCCGATGATTTCAAGAAAAATAAAAACAAATCCTACGTAACATGAGTTTCTATTCTAAAACAATACTGAGTAACCACTTAGAAAGAAAAGTTCATCGTTGACTACATTAAGAACTATTCTAAAAACATATTGAAATGTTTTATTGATTTATTTGTTGCACTGTTGAAGGAGCCTGTGACTTACGTTTTTCATTGGCATATCTACACTGTAGCTAATGTGCACATGACAATAAAGCCTTGAATTGAATTGAACTGAATTGTGTTCGATGGTACCTTGCTTTTCTCATGTTCATTGGCAAACTCTCCGCTCCACAGGACGCAGTGCTGCGGGGCGACCAGCAGGAAGCAGTCTCCACTGTTCAGGGAGTGCGCTGAGGGCTCCACCAGACGCACCTGGACCTGCCGCCTACCTGTCGCCACAGGCCCAAGTGAATATAAAAACCTGAATTCAAAACACGTCATCGTTGGGACACTCGTGCATACAGATAACTATATTCTGACCTTTGATGTGAATGAGCATGAGGCTGCTGAAGGGAGGAGAAGACTTGGTTGTGTCTGAGGAAGAGAGGACGTCTTCTGCTCTGGAAAGATTTGATTCTGTCACAGACGGGTTCTTGGACTCTACAGGGAAGGAAGACACACACATTTAAGCTGAATGAAAAAGGATCATCCAGATCTCTCAGGTCTTCTCGGACGCGTCAGCTTTCTGTCCCCAGAGTCAGAACTAAACATGGAGAAGCAGCGTTCAGTTATTATGCTCCAAATATCTGAACAAACTCCTAGAAACCTGCAGGTCTGCTGCAACTCTTACTACTTTTAAATCCAGGCTGAAGACTTTTCTTTTTGCCACTGCTTTGATTCATATCTCACACTGCACTCTAACTTGTATTCATGTACCTGTGTTATTCATGTTTTTATTATCTTTGCTTTTAAATGTCATTTGATAATATGTTTCTGCGGCACTATTTCTTAATGCTTAATGTCTTCAAGCACTTTGAATTGCCTAGTGTTGAAAGGTGCTATATAAATAAACTTGCCTCACCTTGCCTAAAGACTAAAGAGAGTGTAATATCCCCACTCACTCTTCTCTGATTGGTTGCTCTCCTCAGACGCTGAGTCCACTCTCTCCCCCATGTAGTCCTGCCGGATGTCCTCCCGGGCGGCCAGGGCTCTCAGAGGGTTTCTGGAGCCCTGCGTACGGCGGGACGGACGCACCGACCGCCTGTGCTCCGCTACAGCTGATGTCAGTCTGCACACCACACACACATATAAGAATTCAGTTATTATATTGATTAGTTATTGATGTGTCATTAAACTTTGACCTAATCTTTCTCACAGCCAGAATGTAAAAAGCTGCTCAGTTATTATTATTTTTTAAGTGTGCTCCACAAGTGTCTTATCCTTGTTGGGAGTAACCTGCAAATAACTATACTTTTCAATATATAACGAACTTAGAGAAGTTGAAATCCAAGATGGATTCTGCACATAAACTACATCTATATTAAATAAACCAATCATGATAAGTTTATTGGCCAGGAGTTCAAATAGAAAACTAATATGAAATTCAATAAGCAACGCTGAATTTAAAAACAGACATGACTCAATGTAAAAACAATTAGGTGTTTTAGAAAACCTGAAACCAAATAGTATCTATTTGATTCACATGCAATCATTATGTAGGACTTCTACAGAGCGTTAATAATAAAAAAAATCATTTTTTTCCTTCTTTAAATTCTTTATATAATACCATAATATTCTAAATGTAATATTGTCAACATAACATTAGGCCACTTCAGCGGGCACGTAATAATCAAAACTTTTAGACACACCTCATAATTTTTGTTTTTTTGCAACAAGATTTTTAAAGCTCAAAAGTTAAATTATAGGAAAAAGTTGTAATTAAATCAATCTAATTTGCATACCTGTCAGAGACCATAGCATTCTCTAGAGTCTAGATGATTATTATTTAAAAACAAAATACCTACAATCAGATGGGTCCTTCTAGCACATCCCTGACTATGTCAGATTTCCAAATTACAGCGATAAGAAAGGCCAATAATCTTACAATCTGCAGTAAAACCAGCTCACATGGGTGCGTTGGTCTGGCAGAGGACGCCCAGGTCCTGCTCACTCTCTGCGGCAGCAGCATCTCCACAGGGTGGGGGGGCACAGGCCGAGAGAGCTGACTGATCTCTGTAGGAACCTCCATCAGTGTTTGATTCATCCACAGGCGTCTCCTCCCTCACCTTATGTGGAGTCACCGAGAGCGGAGAGCCCTGTGGATCTGCAGGCGCACAGGACACAAAATACTTTACTTGAAATGCTTGTAATGACGTTATGAACATATATTTATAAGCCTTTAGTTTACATTATCTTACCTTCAAACTCTGTTAAAGGCTGCGGGGAGATTTCTGTTGAAGAAATAGAACAAACTATTTAGGGAAATCTAACAGGAAAGGTCTCAAAACATGTGCGTGTTAGAGCTTCAGAGAGTCCTTTGTAAACGTAGGTTTAATTTCTGTCTGATTCTGGAGTTCCTAACAGATAGTATACACAGAGAGCAGGAGTCAGATATACAATCCTCCTGAGGTAGAGTCACAGATAAAGAGCAAACCAGAGCAAGTGAACTTGATAAACTCACCTCTCTGGGCTAAACATCCAGCATTTTTCTCTTTCCTTTCCTGCTCTGTATTCATGTCCTCGTCTTCGCCATTCTCATCCTCAACCCCATTAACCTGGGCATCATGAAAAACAGATGTTAAGCTTGTCTATATATTAAAATAAACTTTTAGATTCAAAGAAAACTTTGGCCTGTGTCACCTTCCGTCCCCGCTGAGGCTGAATCGGATCCTTGGTAGGAGAGGAGACTTCTTGTGCCTCAAAAGACAAATTTGTCTGAGGATGAATTAAATAGAGAATGCAGGTAACAGGTTAGTTTTACATTTTAGGAAAGCGGTGAGAGACCCCTTTGGAGACGTGCATGGTCAAAAATGTGATGGTAGACAAAGAAAGATATCAGTATCATACCAGGAGAGACTGCTTATGTGTAAAAACTCTATTTGAGCAGCAGAAGTTATGAAAAACATGACTTTAATATTAAACAAAGCTCGGTTACTTTTTTAGCAAAACTTTTTTCCAATATTGTTGCAGGTTGAAAAAAAAAAGGGTATGACACAAGTGTGACAGACACTGCATCGTGAGAGCCGTGATGTTACATTACAGAAAAAGGATGATTTATTTAACTAAAGAAACACTCCGCAGGTTGCAGGTTTATCTCGTTAGCATGAGTGAAACTTCACACATCATCTGTCAAAATCACAGTGTCATAGTGTGAAACTGTGTGAGGACAAAAACGTTTCACTGCATACAAAACACTGCAAACCCGAAAAAAGGCGTCGAATTATCTGCCATGCAGCGGCTCAAACAATTACCTGATTGAAACACATGATATATTGGGGGGTACTGCTAGAAAAGACAGAGGCAAAGACGGGATCCTGGGAGAGAAGAGGAATTAGAAGAGAGACGGGCAGGCTAAAGCTATGGTCAAATTAGTAATGAATATAATCTTCAGAATGGAGATTTAGAAGGATCTTAAAAGCATCAGATGAAGACTCACCCAGCACTGATGGGTGACACCGTCCACATGAAGGTGTTCCGTCTCTTCCTGCAGAGGGCAGTGTGGGGGAACAGAGGGGTAGAACAAACAAATTAAAGTGTTGCTAGAAGAGTACAATTAAAACAGAAAAAGAACAGCATGAACAATACATTTAAAACACCAAAATACAGTATATGAACACACACGTGCTCACAGCATTGTGAGATAATAAGGTTATAAAAGGGTCAACATTTAGTCTGTGTACATTCCACATAATGCCCGAGACAGTCAAACTCTTCTCAGTTCATAAACACTTGGTAGTCTGGAGAGATATCCCAGTGACTTCAGTCTGATCTCAAGACATTTAGCACCTACCATATGCATAGCACTGTTGCTAAGAGATGCTATATCTGGTTTCATTGGAATGACAAACACACCGATCTAACCGGCAGCCTCTTCTCATTATGGATTTGAGGGTGGCAAGGAGAGTGAACCCAACAACCTCTACATGCCGCTTTCTGCAAACATCCCGAGGCTCCTTCCACGGATAATTTAACAGAAAACGTGGACTTTCATTTGCAAAGATATCTATCACTTCATGAATTTCATTGATATGCATGTTGACTTTTAATTCAAACTAAATTGGATGTTTAAAAAAATATTTGTTTCCTACTGCTAGGGTCTTGAAACTTTGACGAATTATGCAATCTGTATTTTTGTCTTTTGATTCTTTAATTTTTGTTGTATGATTATTATTATCAACAACGGGATATATCCTTTGGGGCCACTTTTGCTTTCTAATTCTCCTTCGCAAGGTTTAAACTTTTCTTAAATTCTTACTGTATAAGTGTATATATGTGCAAAAGAAAATGAAAAAAACAGTTACTGACAGGTGTCGCTCTGTGCCCTGGGCCGAATCTCCCTCACCAACAAGCTTTGCTTTTCTATAACATGACATGGCATGACAGCCGCATGTGTTTTATACAACCATTGAAGTGACAAGGTGTTTGCCGACAGCTGATGTTTGGTTATAATCATCTGAAACAAGCACTGTGGGACGAGATCATTTCGCTATTTGACAGAACATAAACTGGGAACCTAAAATAAAAAAGTACTGTGAATGTTGGACTACAAACGTGCACTATACTGATGTTGCAAAAACATTGTGTTTGTGTGAAAATGAGTCAAAGTAAATGTAATTCCTGTGCATAAAATTGAGTTGTAGGATTGCAGTTTTGTAATACTGTCACTGCATGGTAATACTTGATAGCAGTGTAAATAAACATATTGGGATTTGTATCAGCAACTCCAAAAATGGGATTTTGAAAAGTGAAATTAAACGTTATCCCACTGCTGACAGTCTGAAGCCCGCTGGCTCCATAGGATTAGAGATTATTGAGGGGCAAAGAGTTTCCCATTAACAGACAACAGGCGCAGCAGCTGTTGATTCTGCAGCTGTGCTTGTATCCATTGTGAGTCTGATTCTACATACTGAAGACATCGCAGACCAATACATTTACCATGTGAAGAATTTGAGTTTCTTACCTTTCTTCTGCTGGTGCTGGTGGACTCCTGCAGGTTACTGTTGCCATCTAGCAGTGTGACCTCAACATGTCCCACGGCTGGAGTTTCTTCATTCATCCTCCTCTCACTCTTCTCCTCATTCTGCTGCCTTTTGGTCACATCAGATATACAGAATATAAAACATAGAACAGTGGAGGACAAACAAGTGTAATTCCAAAATTACACTTGCACACACTTATGTGCCTTTATTTAACATTTGCCCTACAAAAATAATGTCTGTACCTGCCTACCCTCTCTTAAATTTAGTTTCAATTCATTCAGTACTTGAAACACTAAAACAGTGAAAAAGCCAATGTCTCCACTTAAAGTATTGTGATGTTATTTTGTAAATGAGTTCAGTTAAAAGACAGAAATAATTGGTTTCTGGACTTTGGCTTAAGCTGCCACTTAATATATTATGATGCAAATGTAAAAGTAAGCCGTTCTTATATTTAGATGTAACAAACAGAGCAGGCTTGAACCGTAACATATTTGTTTCTCTGCTAAAATGTAAAGACAGAAATAATTTCACAAAATTAAGTCAACAACCAATGTTTAAAGTAGGATGTGCAATGTGCAGACTTGTAATAGAAACTTTCTTATATTTTAAAGAAATCCCTGCAAGCCATTTTAAACATATCAAGATAGCTCAAGTTGCATCGGCTAGTAAGTTGATGAACTTTTGCAAAATTAAATATTTGTTCTTATAAAGAGGCATGTATCGGCACATTCAGATACTCACTGAACTCTCCCAGTAGTATCTGAGCGGTGCTCCACAGAGGAGAGCAGCTGCTCCTGCAGCTCTGTCTGGCCCCCCCTCTCCCCCTGCGCAGCGTCCTGCTCTGGCACGGCTCTTATCGGTGTACAGGCAATGGTTTCCCTTCTGGTGCGAGCCCTATGCCTCCAGGGAGCGGCAGGCAGCGAGCCCCCCTCCACACCTGGAGCCTGGCGCCTCTCTCTCCGTGGGGCTGCAGGCACTTCCTGCCGCTCTGTGCTCTCCATCCTCCCTTGTGTTCCTGCATCTTCACAACCTCCACCATTCTGTTCATGGCAGGTCGCCCTGCTCCACTCGGCGCCTCCGGAGCAGCTCTTCTTCAGGATTCCTCTCAGGACGGGCTCAGAGTCGTGCCGCTGCAGACCCTCTCCAGACACGGGGCTGGAGTCAGGTCTTGGCTGGGAGAGGCGTATCTCACTGGGTTTCAGATTGACAGACGAGTCCTGCTGTCTGTCGGACAGATGAGGGGACAAAGAGAAGGCAGGAAGCTGAATGGGGCCTTTCTGGAGCTGAAAAGAGACAAGACACAAGGGTGAGACACAGGTATAGATCATCGTTCAAATTTAAATAAACAGTAGAAAACTTTCATCAGGGCAAGAAATTGAGTAGGACTTTGTATAATGGTTGTTGTGCTTATGTGTGTAAATAGATAAGATGACAAAGACACATGTTTCAGACTTTTTCACAAATTATTTACACATGTTGAAGCTTAAAAGTCACCACTGTCTTCTTCAAAAGCACATTCTTTCATGTTCATGTTTTGTTTAGTTTTGAGCATTGAAGGTCTGTGTACTCACCAGGCTGACCTCCTCCACAGTGATGGGCTGTGTGCGGTACCTGGCCCCCTTCTGCCTCCGTCTCTCTGGGGGCCCATCAGCGGGGCCGCCCTCCTGCTTCCCTGTGAGGGACAGTTTGTTGAAGAGTGCCAGCTTCTCACTCATGCTCAGCTTGGAGCTCTCATCAGCATCCTCCACCGCCTCAGCCGGCGCGGACTGGGGCTCCACTGGGGGGGCTGATTTGGGGGCGCTGTGGGAAAACACGAGTAAACATAAAGACTAAAGCCAAGAGTGATTTGATCTTGTTAACAAGTATTGCCTGAACAGCCAATGGCTGATACATTTATTACATGCAGTAAGTGCCGCAAAGATCCATTGTTCAAATTCTACCAAAACTACATCAGAGGGTCACACTGTTGTACATGGTGACATGTTCCTTTATAACTATGAACATAGTTGGACACTTATATTATTTGTGACCTTATTTAACATGCTCCCTAGACCGATTCTCGACCTTTATGCCACACACACACAAACTTGTAGAAACAGTGACTTGTCCTCCTCAGTACTTTACAGTTTATATGATCCTGTCATTTTTTGTTTTGGTGTACTTTATGGGATTTGATGACAATAGTTAACACGTAGATCATTTCCAAATTGCTTGGCTATTAGAAACAGCAACGGAACAGATATCTAAAGTTGACTATAAAGTTATCCGTGTAGCCTGTTGCTTTGGGTTGCATCATTGTATGATAGGTGCTATAAATAAAGTGGAGTTGAGTTGCACCAAAGTGTTTTGAATCCAACCAAATGGCCAAGAAATATGCCTCTTTATGGTATTTGTATTCCTAGAAATTAAGCTAAAATCTCCATCTGACCACTAAGCTTCCCCACCTGATTGCCACGATTTCCTCACAGGTGATTGGCTGAGTAAGGAAGCGATGATCGTTGCCACGGCGCGTCCTGCGCTCATGAGAGACGCTGCCTGAGCGAGGCTTCAGGAAGGCTGAGGCCTCAGGGGCAGCTGATTTCTCCAGCTCCTACAGAGGAGGAAGAAACGTGTTAATATCACCCACAACATCTGAACATCACAGGTGGTCCTTTTACACAGCTGGAGCCCAACATATAGGTCAAATAGCAGCTTCAATGCAATGCCTCCATCTACTAAATAACTAATAAATGAGAGCACAAACATGTCAGTGAAAACTCTCCCCTGCAGATGTCTCCTGTTCTATTTGTATTGACAGATGGAGGGAGGGGGTCAGATAGCTGGTGAATAAAGCAGCTCGCTGTAAGGTGGAGCGTGCTGGCTACATGGATAGAATGCCAGCCAGCTCAGCTGGTCGCAGTGTAACCAGAGCTCTGCTGCCTGCTTCAGTTACCTCAGCCTGCCTTCACAGGCTAGCAGGCTAATTATACACACCTCCGCCATGGTTGCTAATAGTAATACAGTTTCTGGCACATTTTCACCTGAAGCTCCATGGCTAACGCAATGTTGAAGAAGGGTTAATTCTAGAAACGGAGAATGCAACTGAAAATCCAAAAGGTGTTTGCTATTCTGGTTGGAGAAAAACAGTGTTTTCATTACACTACATTACACCTACACAGTCTTTCTTTACAAACAGTAGCATGAGACTGCACCTGTTTCACCGTTCATATCTATCAGCATGTTCAGGTTGTGTTCTGCATGCTCAGCGCTGGCTCATCATGATTCTCAGATTGTAAGGTGAGCAAAGGAGGATGATAAGTGTAGCATTCCCTTAGCTGCTCTATACATTTCCCCCCAACTTTTTAACTGAGCTATGGTAGTTTTAATCTAATATAGGATATTGCATTTTACAAGTTTCAGTAGACAGTTACATACTGTAAGCCATTCAGGTTAGACAAGTTTGTCTATGCTTGATTGTCATGAGTAACTTTCAGAAAACCTTACATTATTCAGCTGAATCTTCGCCTTGCACATTTGATTGAGGAGCAGTGAATAGCTACGGGCAGATTGTTGCAATAGGACAGACAGCACGTAACATAAAAGGAAGCAGTAATACGGATCTGGTTTCAGGGTAAAGACTTATATAGACTCACTTTAAACAAAGACATCTTGGCTGCCACACTCATTTTGGCTCTGTCATCTGTTTTCACATCAGCTGTGAGAATAAAGAGATATAATTCACTCATTAACAGTTGCCATCCATCACACGTTTCAGACGCAATATGTCAGCAATGAGCAGCACTGGTGATCAAACAGGCATCGAAATCCTCACAAATTACATTATATAATTTACACGTGATGATTCTTAAAAAAGGTGGAAACTAATTTAGTAGATTATTAAATGTGAGGTATTTTACCAAATAATTTGCCAATTTCTCTACTCTACAAACAACTTTTTACTATACTACTATACTTATCAAATAGCAATAGTCACTATTCGAATTTCATATCAAGGTTGCACAAAATAAGAAAGGACAATACAATACCATTTTTTGGAGCAAAAACTATCCAATATTTAGCACAAAAAGAAGCAAAGTTTAGATAAAGGTTTTTTTTTTAAGTTGACAAAAGGTTTTTCTTTGCTACCCCATTAATTATCTCATAAGCCCTCATCTTGTGAGTTTTTAAAGGGGCCAGACCACTAGGTCAGGAAACAGGAAACTCTCCAACTGTATATAAAATACCTGAAAGGTATTATTAAACAACACATTTTATCCCCATTTCTTGACATATTGTCATTTGAATGTTGTGTACACTTTAGCATTATAAAATAGAGTTTTTAAGTATTCCAACAGGAAACGGTGAGACTTGGTAAATCCCTAACCTTTGTTGAATTTGGGGATTCAATCCACTGCAAAGTGCAAGGCAGAAGACGTATGACCTGAAAGGAATCCCAGTAGCATATAAAGCTAGATTTACATTGCCTGCTTGATTCCGCAGACATGCTGTGAATTCTCAGTAGGTCAATCTTTGTAAAACGTGCTTGTAAGGTTTTATGGTGAGGTAAAGAGAGGGACTGCCATAGCATTGCTCCACTGCTAAAATCGTTTTAGTGAGACGTAAATCTGTCATCAAAGAGGAGTTTAAAATATTGCAAGCCTAAAAATATAACCCGATTAATGAGCTGTTATATTAGTTTGTGGAAGCAACTGTGCAAGTTGGATGCACGCTCTAAATGTTTGCTTTGTAAGAAGCTTGTGAAGAGAATCATAGCTTTTTCTGGTCTTCTTTTGTTGCCCCTTAACTTTTTCCTCCTTCCATCATTATGTTCATCATTGCGTTGTCAGTGGTGACCAGTGTTGTGATACTCTGACCTTCTCCCTCTCTGTATCACATTGCCACCAGTGTACCAGCTTAGCAGACAAAAGCCGTTTGTCTCCAAAGACAATAGCAAACTGTATGATTAAAGCCAGGCGGGAACACAGCGTCACCTTTGCAATTCTCCTCTTCCTCTGCGTCCAACCCCCTAGAAGGGTGAGAAGAGGTAAAGAATGAATTCAACAGGTGAAAAACAAACAGGGAAATTATGTGGACTTAAAAACTCCAGCTCCTACGCATGTGTTTCATTTCAGATCTAGCTGCAGGCTCACAATACATGTCTTTGTGCTTCAGTATGCAGCTTCAAACAAGGAAGATACTGTGTCATATTTGCATGCTCGGTAGATCAACACTGGAGGTCATGAAGGAGGACAAACACATGCAAACCACACCACCCGTGGACATATGTGTAAAGGTGCAGCAGCTGTCAAACCTCAAGTGTGACTGCATTTGTATTAGTGAGAAGGAGATATAAATCAAAAACCATCAGCAATTGTCTGAATATTATTCAAAGTTCCCAGATGTCATACACTTCACTGGCAAAACCACATTTTTAAATGATATCAGCAAAATGTGGAGAAAATTCTTAAGAGAAACTGAAAAAGTTAGTCTTTTGTTATATTTAATAAAGTAATAAAGGAAGTCAATATACAAGTGAAATCAATCTCAAAGGCAGGAACAGAGCAACTTCATCCTCAGAGGAAAAAATAAGTTCTGTACCCAGAACAAAGCTTACAGTCACGCTATATAGTAGAGAGAATAGCCAACTGGTCCCACCCTCAAATTCTCTAGGGCATTATCTTAACATCCCCACCATTAAACCCTAAAACCCCCCAGTCCTTAACCATTTGCAAATCCACCTTTTACACTTCTTTTTGCCCTCCTGAAATGTAAATCCTTAACTATGTCTCTGTTAAAAACATACAAAACTAAAAATACAATTTAACAGAGTAAAAGGCACAAAACACTGCAAACAGCATCTTCTTTGTGAGAACCAAACCAGTTGCACCACAGCACACAGCCCCTACCCGCTGCTCTCCTCCATCTCATTGGCTGTGATCGGCTGTGTCCTGAAGCGTTCGCTGGTCTTGCGACCCCCACCTGACCCGCTGGGGAGGTAACGCCGGGTGCGTCGCCGCCCCCCCTCAGAGCCAGGCTTTACAGCCAGATCCAAAGAGGAAGTGTACTGCCCAGCGTCAGGGCAACTGGTACCCACGGGAACAGAGCAGGAGGAGGGAAGGAAGAAGATGTTGAGGTGAAAATGGCCACAGAGGTACAGAGGCTGACAGTGACAGTCTGGACCACACTCATGCAGGCGACCCTACACTTTCTGCGCTCCGTTCCCAGTCTGCTGCAGAAGAGAACTTCTCAACTGGCCCACCGACACCCAAGTGTGGAGCTGCGGGGCATCGAGTCCAACAGGGACGGGGTGCCCCTCCCCACCCAGCATGCTGGCAGAGCCCGGGGAACCCTGCCTGGAGGGGGCAGGAGTAGGGGGGAAGGAGTTGAGGACGCAGGTGTGGGGAACGCTCTCAGAAACAACAATACAACCAAACCTTTACTGTCAAGAGAAAACAAACAAAAATGTGCAGCTCCAACAGAGAAAGGTGCAATGTTGTGCATTCTGACACTAAAGACGTTCCCAGTCTCTGTTCCATAGTGCAAGTTCAAAGGAAAAGTACCCAGTGTCAGGCTGGAAGGGTACCAATCAAATACAAAAGAAGCGTCAGACAGGCTCTTTAACTCCCAGCTGTGACCCACAGATTTAGACCTCTCAGTTTTAATGAGAAACAAAGTCCGTAGAGCAACTGGTGAAGTCAAGGATCTGAAGCTGCTGAAAGGTCGCTGGTAAGTATGGGACCAATTTGTATCATATTCCAATGTGTTACATTCTAAAAAAGAAAAGTTTGATTTGATTTGAAATGTTTGATAAATACATTTGCATGTACCTGTTACCTAAATGATAATTTTACCCCCAATATGATAATTTGTTGACCAATAGCTAACCGCATGTTAACCTGAATATTTGGAGGGAAATGTTGTTCTTCTTGCTCATTAACTTTCATACAACTATTGCAGTATAATCCAAATCTCATTTATCCAGTCATATGCTCAAAACACAAGCATTTTAAATAAAAACATTACTATTTAAAACACTTCCCAATAAACAGTCTCATTCTTTTGAGTCTTAAAGTAAGACCTATTTGAAGTCTTATTCAGCTCAAGTTTCGGTGAGAATCTGAAACAAAGCTAAGTGGATCAGCTTCCGAAAAAGAAAGTCCACTTGTTTGCATATTTGGCATAAAGTACACAGGGTAGATCAAGTGTCCCACATCTATCTTGTACAGCTACACAAAGTACTTTTTTGTCGCTGATCAGGTTAGACTTTTCCTCAGTGAATGAAGCCGCACACTGTTACCAAAATACTTACTGACTATCAGTGTTCTATTTTAGTAAAACACCTACAGTTTGTACTGATGTCGAGTTGTCATAGGGTTAGGAAGTAGACACGTTGCTTTATTGCCGTCGCGAAAAATTAAGCCTTTCACACCTGCTCCCTTCCACATCAAGCTCCAGAAAACTGTACAGACTCCAACATGTGCTGCATCTAATGTTTTCAGTTATTCATTATCATAATTTACAGATTTCTACAGCCGTGTCCTGATTCTGAAGGATCAACTTAATGTTTTTTTATTTTAAAATAAATATTTTATGCACCGAAAATGTGTGTATCAGTACAGCCATGAATTTAGATATTTGATTTGTATTTAACAAGAAAAATCGCTCTTGGATTTGGTTTAAATTGGCTCTTGGTGAAATCTATGGTATCACACTCAATCGACTCATCCATTTGTGCAGGAATAACTCACCTCTTCAAGTGGTTGGACTCCTCTATTCCGTTAGTAACCCTGCGCGTCCTACCGTTAACTCTTTCACTGAGGCCATCTGAGTCTAAAGTCCCTCTCTGGTTGTGGGTCTCTGGGTCGTGGACCTCTTTCCCATCCCTCCTCACCCACTTGGTAGGTAGCTCCTCCAGGTTGCCGAAGCGCTCAGCCAGTTCTCGCCTCCTCTCTGCTTTGTAGCGAGCGATACGCTCTGATCTGGGCTCCAGGACTAGGTTCTCCATGGTGTCCATGTCCCTCAGGATGATTCAGTTGACTCTCTTCGCCTCGAGTTATTCAAAAAGCATATAAAAACAGATGGGTTGCTTTTTTTCCACTTTTTAACAAAACAGAGTCAAACTTTTCTCCAGTGAAATGGCGATTCAGATTCCATTGGACCTATTGACTTTCTTTGCTGAGAGCCAACCAATCAGAGGTTGCAGACAATGTTGTTCCTTGGTGGGTGAGACATTGCTCCTGTAAAAGGAACAAGCAAACAAAAACACAGATCAAACGGTCAGAAGCGCCACACATTGACATCCCTTTCTTGGTTATTCTGTTGATATCTTCCTAGCCTTCTTTATACATTGACTTTGTAAGAGTGCATCCTCTTCTCTCCTCTTGTACAGTCCATGTAAGATGACCTGTACCAGCCTGCAGTGCCATGCAGGAATCTCCCCTTGCACTGAAACTCAACACCTCAGCTCCACTCTGGGTCCTGGCCTCGATGGCACTGCACACTTTCTGGTCTTTTCCACAACCTTGGATGTAACTAAAGCCCAACAAGTCAGTGTTCCTGTTCAAATGTTATCTAACATGCCACATAGACAGTTTGTCTGTTGTGTGTCAATACAGAGCGTTATCTGTCGAAAATGATTGGATCAAAATTTGTTTAAATACATATTTAATCTGACTTATGACATGACTTGGCAACACGCACAGAGAGAAGTGACCAAAAAAGTCCCTGTTGGCTACGTCATGGTTGCCTGGAAGTGAATAAATAACACAAACAAAGCATAAGGCAGTAAGCCACATATAAATAGTAATGATATGCTACAATTAGCATTTAAAGGCAGCAGCTTACCATCATATGTTCACAAATGAATGACTATGCGGCTCACAAATATGTACAAACATAATTGAGTGTTTGCATGTGTGTCTCTTTGCTTTTCAAAACTGTGGATGTCAGCATTCCTGATGAAGGAAGCACAATGGAGCCAGAACAAAAACGTGAGCCTCGGACTTAGTACAGCAGATAGATCTGCAGCAGGGACGAATGCTTCTGGTGGCAGCAAAGTTGACAAAGTAAATGATGCAAGTTCATTTTATCATGATTTCTGCTTTTCTTAGATTGCTCGAGAGAATTAAAAAAACATAAGATTAAAGAATGCATAATTACTCATCAGGCCTGACTTTAATCTATCAGAAACAACCAAACTTTATAGATATAATGTCCTATTTAATAAACTGAAGGCCACATTTGCCGACATTGTCAGTCCAAAATGAGGACGCCACAGAGAACTTTAATGAGCTGAACTGTACGTGTCAGTGATCCCAACATGAGAGAAGTAGCTCAAACATTTGCGTTATGAGCATCTGTGTTATAACTCCTAAACACGTGTGCAAGTGCCTTAAAACAAACACTGTCGTCAACCAAGCTAGAACAGGAGAACTCACCACCCTGTCAGAATCCAGAGAGAGCAAAGCCACGAGCTGCCCAAGTCCCACCGACGCCACACCCCTTCATGCTTTTGCTGGTGGCCACGCTTGTTTAAAGAGCAAAAAGTCATGTGACAAGCTAGAGGATTGTCAATTGGAGGGGAGAATGCCATGGAGGCTCAACGGGGGATCATGGGCTTCTAATCCAACAACACTAGCTCTGAAATAAAGCCGGTGGATGAGCACACAGGAGCCATTCTGAACTAACTCACTCAACTCAAACTACAGTGTAACATTATAGACTATAGAAGCCATTTAGTTGACTGATTGATTGGTCGATTGATAGAAAAAGCATTGGCAATTTCAATAACAATACTTTAATTTTATGAACATTTTGAGAAATGCAATTTTTTCTGCTAAGTTGTGGATGATAAAATAAGACATCTAAAGACATCACATTGGACTTTGAGAAACTGGGTTGAACGTGTTTCACTCTTTTCTGACATTTTATTTACCAATAAGAAAATAATTGGAAGATGTATTATCGTTTAATTTAATTGTCAGTTCCAGCCCTATTACAGGTTTTTCAGGATATTTTGTACAGGCCACCAGACTGGTTTAACTCAAAGGGCAGACATGTCAGATGTTGCATAAGGACCTCCGTGTCCCGCAGCAGCAGAGTAAACCTGATTAAAAGGCTATCCAAGAATAAGCCTCCGACCAATTACACCTGTCCTGGGCTACCTGCACGAAACCTCCCCATGGAGCACCATAAATCAGGGATACATTCTGAGAGGCCCTTCTTTCACACTTAAACTGACTCTCCATTAACAGATGGCATGTGTTGTGCCAGTGAAATGTTTGCTTCTGGATAGGTTTATACAGCAATGCATTGTCCTTAAGCCAATACAATAAAAGCATGTGCCACTGCCAGGGCAGAGTAAGGACAGCCTAATGCAATCACCATGATCCACTACCTCAGCGGGTTGTAGCACACTAACAGCTGATCTGTGGCAGTTTTTTGTTTAATACTCCAACAAATAGCCACTGATCCTTTAAAACTGCTTATATTTAAAATGGATTGAGAATAACAAGGGATGGAGAACATTTCCAAATGTATTAAAATCACAATTTAATTTCCAGGCACATAACAGTTGCCTACATCCTCCAACGTGTTTTGGCTGCTTTTTAGGGATTAATGTATATTGAATGACTGTCAACAGACTGCTTTTAAATGATTTAACTACGGCTGTTTACAGTCATTCACATTGCAAATACATAAAGGATCCAACCAAAAGGGAAACAAATAAAAAAACAGTGATACACACACATAAGGTTAAAGATTCTTGAACTTTCCTTAGTAACTCGTGCGTAAATTGCGCGTGAAACATGTGCGGGCATTACTGACAAATCGTCCCCACCTCTATATCATTTTTAGACAATACCCCATAAAACAGTGAACACACAAGCTCAGAGTCACTGTACACCATCACTCCCATGACCAATGCCCAACTTCAACAGACAGACAAAACAAACAACAGATCAGTGATCGAAATGAGTGGCTTGTGATAACATGTTCAGAAGTTGGTCGTAGTTGGCGCCTGGTTACATTTTGGGCTGTAAAATTCGTAACTAGAGACATAAATGAAGAATTCAGTACTTACATGCACTGCGCCGCAGGAGTGGTGCCGCTGCCCTTCAGACGGCGGACCCTCCCCACCGGACTGTCGCTCCAAATGTAGTCACACTGGCAGCTGTAGAGGGCTCCGCATTAAGAGGGGTAGGGTATAAATAGATGAACAAACCATGGGACGACCCCGTCCCCGCCACTGACCAGGTAGCAGCCGTTAGTATGGCAACCGACGGAGGCTGCTCTCCAAGAGCTTGGGTTTACAGGAGCATAACTTCCCAAACCCCACGTTCACTTCACTTACGTTTTTTTGAGGAATTTGATTAATTGTTAAGGTGTTCCTTTGCACACCTAAAACAACATCAACCAAGACCTACACTTATTAAGCTAAACTTGTGTTACTGTGTCAACATCCAGAGGTGGAAGAAGTCATATATTGTACCAAAGAGCATGATTGCACTGATAAAAGTAAAAGGCCTGCATTCAAAATGTTACTCAAGTAAAAGTACAAAGTATTAGCATCAACATATAGCCTACTTAGAGTACAAAGAATACTTATTGTGCAGATTGGCCCATTTCAGAATAATATGATATGTTTTATAATGATTGATGCATTAAAGTGTTATCGACGCTGGTAAAGGTAAAGCTAGTTTCCATTCCTTTGTATAGCCTACTGTAGGGTAGCTTGTGAATTTACTCCTGTAATAATATCTGATTAAAGTGTTGATTATATTTCACACCATTTATCAAAATCTGTAAAGCAATTAAAGGGAAAAAATAAATGCTGTGGAGTAAAAGTACACACCTCTGAATTTTCGTTGGGTAGAAGTACAAAGTAGCAAATACTCATTTAAAACTCATTTAAACAAAGTACTTAAAGGTGGAGTAGGTAAGTTTGAGAAACTGGCTCGAGATACACTTTTTGTTATATTCCATGGAATGTTCTTAACATCCCGATAGCAATAAATATCTTAAGTGCTTTGACAAAAAATCCATACAAAAATGTCCTCTGTGGAAGCCGGCCCGACTAAAATAACTGGATGGCCTACCTGCCTGTCAGCTTTCCATCTGTGCACAAACTTATCTCGTGCCCTCATTGGTCATGTGGGCGTTCGTGTGTGTTGGAGGAGGGCCTCTGTAAGGAACTGGCAGATTTTTTCCGGCTGTGTATTTTCATATTCTAGCGCACTCGAGCTGGTTTCTCCAAAATTACCTACCCCACCTTTAAGTAAACTGTACTTTGTTTTTTTTACTTTGTGCTCACATGTTGCAAATTCCATACTCAACAATGTATATGTCACATGCACATATTTCAAAAAACCTTAGCAAGTACAGTAAAACCAAAGCTGTCTGCACATCCATATACTTCTAGAGATTAAATAGGCTTTATAAATGGGAGGACTCATAATGCTGCTGCTTTTTCCCTTTTTTTATATACTATGTCAGCAGTGCCCCCATCTGTTCACACTTTGCAGTTGCAAGAGAAAATATGGCTTCTGTTCATCCACGTCATTTAAACCTGCTAATGTGGCTCTTAAATACAAAAGTGAATATATACAAAAGTGTAATACTTGCACAGAAGACATACACACGGATGTAACAGTTATTGATGGTGTTGCATTCAAAGGCAGAGACAAGTTTGGGTGACAATTATTTATAGCAATGCTTTTCTAATGAACAGTGTAACTCATGTAGAAAAATATCTCGTAAAACCTTTCAATAAAAACATAAATACAGGTGTAATATTACAGAGATAACATCATAAATAAAAAACAAATGACTTTATATGTTTAAACAACATAAACCCATTAACATTGGGTGCTCATAATATGTAGTGTAGTTGGTAATTTGCAACAAAACATCAACACTCATCAACAACAAAGCAGGACTATGTTTTGTGGAATTACAAAGCATACTTAAAATGTAAAACATTTAAAGAACCTAAATACTTTTACATTGTTCATATGAAGGCTGGTCAAATAATAAGTAAATAAAAGTGTCCCGGAGCAATCCTTCAAAAGTGTTGCATGCTCTACCAGTAAGGCGTAATGATGCTGGTGAACTGATGTTAAAGCCGACAGTAGAGAAGCAGGAGTTCTTCAGTGCTTCATGAAGAAAGGATGAGTCAGGGCTTTGGCAGCAGAGATGCGGCGGCTCGGTCTGAATGCCAAACATTGCTGCAGGTAAGGAGAAGTCACACCTTACAATCCGAAGGTTTATAGTCTCAGTGCTGCTGCTGTAATGCTTTTTAACAACAACAAAAACGTATATTTATAATGCCATGAAACACAGATAAGCACGCACACTTTTTAGATCTGTGAAGCTATAATTACCAACTATTTTCTATTTTTAGCCATGCCAGCAATATGGCTCTAGGGATAGCATCGCCGGTCATTCCACACGGTGCAGACTGAAATATCTCAGCTACTGTTGGATGGATTGAAACTAAGCAGAAATGTATGGTTTCAAAGGATGATGCTTACTGGCTTTCGAAAACATCTAACTTTAATTCCGTGTTCCAGACAACTCTGAATCTGAGAATTTTCAACCTCCTGCTATAAAGTATCAAGTAATTGTACTGAAACACCAACCAAAGTTGGAGTTGCTATTTGTCAAGTGGGATAGAAGAGTATTTTAAGGATTAAATAAATATTTTCAGAACATCACTAAGTGTTTTAAACAACATTCTACAATATAGATATCATATGTTTATCGCCCGAAATTTGGACTACACGGTGCTTAAGTACAGCCTCACAGAGCTGCGATCATTGCTGTGCACTCTTAATCATGTCAAATATCTGTGAGATTGACCGACTAAAATCTCACCGATATTTGACATTGTTTTATTGTAACATGATTAAGAGTGCACAGCAATGATTTATCCATCAGAATTACTCAGAAATGTATGTCTATTTTGTCTATTTATTTTATATATATATATATATTTGTTCAAAAGTGCTCTAATGCATTCTGATCCAAAATTATTTAAGAATTTACAGAGTCTCTCTCTGCAAGTGCAGGCTATAACTGCTGGTGTTAAATGTGAAGCATGGCAACGTGTCATGGAAACAGAAACACAGATTTTCTCACAGATAGCAGGTCGTTGGCGTAGGGGCTGAGGTTCTGCAGCAGCCTGCTGCTGCAGCCTTTTGGCCCCCAGCTGACTGAGTATCGGATAGGGCTGTCCTTGGGCCAGTCGTCCTCGCTGGGCAAACCAATCACCCTAAAACATAGGATAAAAAAGAAAAACCGAGCACATGCTGCTTTTACCAGAGTGTCTGCTATCAAGCCTCTTTTTGAGGTTTATTTTATTAACATTGAAAATCAAATGTCTCTAAGATCAAGTACTTTACCGTACTTAGTTCCCAGCACTTAGTACCCCCATGGAACTAAGAGCCGATCGCATTCACACCGGAATAAGTTCCCTGAGGGAAGATTACGCAAATGAGCCGCTGACGTCACTTCTTCTTCTTCTGCTTTGGGTTTACTGGCAGGCCGCAAACCACTTCACGGCGTATACTGCCACCCGAAGTCCCCGGCCAGAAGTCCCCGGAGTTAGGGACTGGCTTCAGTAGAAGCTGCTGGGACTCCCACCAGCTTCTACTGAAGCCTTCCGAGTAAATCGCCAGAACGCTGACACCTCCTTATCTCTCCACCGATCTAATGTTTTTTTTTGTGTTGCCATAAGTTAGTCTCTCTCCGTTGGTGCGCGGGGCTAATGCTAATAATGCTAATGCCAGCAAATACAATGGCGGCTTCAAAAAACTTTTCCGAGTTTTAGAGGAGTGTGGTTTGCAATTTGCCCGGCCTATCAGAAATTGCAACTTTTTTCTCCCCAGGAAAGTACCACCTCTCTAGCAGGCACTACAAAGGGGGTAAAAGTTCTCATGAACTAAGTTCTCTTTTTGGTGTGAACGCAAACGGGAAAAGTACCCCGGTGTGAAAGCGCCTATTAAGGTATGTTACATGTGCTTCCTTATAGTGGTCGGGGTTTAAATCAGTGTCTTTGATGTGTGACGACCCCTCCCCCCTTCTGCCTGGCTGTGCTCCCTGCCTTGCTGTCCTCTGGCACGTACTGGGAGTGTCGTCCTGTTTGTGCCCGCCCATCTAGAGGTGGAGCCCCAAGAAGGTATAAAGGTTGACCGCCTGCAAGGTTCAGTCTCTGATTCTGATCCTGGCATGCTGCTGCAACCTCAGCCTAAGGCCTGTGTTAGGTTTGATGCACCCGCCAACATGCTACAACACCCTTCCACACACCCACAAACTGCTGACACTACTGACAGTCTGATTCTTACGTACACTATTCATCAGAGGTGTTTTTCGTTAACTTGTTAAATAAACAGATATTTGGCATTTAACTCTGTGTGGCCTCCCTATTTGTTCCAGCCTTAAGGCAGGTTGTAACAAGTGGGGGATCGTCCGGGATAATTTCCGGTGCTGGATAAAGGACATGGTGATCTAGTTCAGTCAGGGAGTGTTCACACAGCTTGTTGGTTGACTGAGTTTTTTTTAGGGAAAAATAGGTCAGGTTGATCTTACTCTATGTTGTGTTTCTGTCCAAGGCAAGCTATGTTTTCCGGTATTGCTCTTTTGTGTTAAAGGCTGTCAAATGTTTGGAACCCTTATTCCTGTTAGGTATAAGCAATGTGAGACACAAGCTGTCTCCATTGAACCTTTTTTTGTTTTTGTTTGTTATTTGCGTGTAGTAAGTGGCTAGAGCATTTGCTCGGGTGCACTCCATGACTGCCTAGGTGATTTTCAATTGCTGAGAATTAACCGGGTCACTGGACAAAAACTAGACTTGGAGCTTATAGATTAGAGCTGATGAGTGAAGGTAAGCTTCCATCTGAGACTAGGAGACTGTAGGTCAGGTTCCTGCAAATCAAGCATTTGATGTTGCTGTTAATTTGTGGATAGTTCCGAGGTTCAACGAAAAGGACCCAGACATTTTCTTTGTGTTATTTGAGCGTCTAGCAGGCACAAGACTGGTCTGATGTTGAGCGCACGCTTCTGCTTCAGTGTGTCTTCACTGGAAAGGCCCAGGAGGCTTTCGCTGCCATGAATGCTGAAGACAGTAGCAATTACCAGTTGGTAAAAGCTAGTGTACTTCGGACATTTGAGTTAGTACCTGAAGCATATCGACAGCGCTTTAGGTTACTCAGAAAAGAGAAGCAGTCACACATGGAGTTTGCTCGTGATTTAACCACTAGTTTCAACCGTTGGTGTGTTTCTTCACAAGTAAAAACTCTGGAAGATCTGCAGGAGCTTATCTTGCTTGAGCAATTCAAAAGTACGTTGCCTGACCGTGTTGTTACCTACATTAATGAGTAGAAAGTAAACAGAGATTCAGAGGCAGCCAAGCTGGCAGATGAGTTTACTCTGACCCATAAAGTGTTTTTTGGCGATAGCCGTGGTCGTGGAGATGCGGGATACAAAGAGAGTAGTGCGGGGGCTCACTTCAGTAAAGGTTTTTCAGAAGGAAAAGATACGTTTCCAGTTAGGATTGACTGTGGGAATCGGGGTAAGTTTGACCCCAATCGTATCTGTAATTACTGTTTTAATAAAGGACACCGGAGAAACGATTGTCCCGAGTGGAAGAGAAAGTCCAGGCCTGGGGCTGTGTCGGCAAAAACGTCTGGGGCTGTGGCATCGTTACGTGCAGTGGAAAGGGAAAGTGTCATTGTGGCTGTGCGGAAACACACTCAGTCCTCTTTATCTGAATCGGTAATTCAGGCTCCTGTCAGTGAGCATGAGGAGATAGACCCTGGGTACAAAGCTTTTGTGTCTGACGGTTTTGTTTCACTTGTCGGAAGTAAAGAGAAGGTACCGGTAAAGATATTAAGGGACTCAGGGGCGTTGGACTCGTTTATTGTTGGTTCTGTGTTACCTTTCTCTCCTAAAACAGACACCGGTTCCAGTGTTGAGGTCCGGGGGATGGGATTAACCGTCTTTTCTGCTCCACAGCATAAACTGACATTAGTCTTCAGTTTGCTGCAAGGGGATGTGGTCATGGGAGTGCGTCCTTCTCTACCTATGGGGGGCATACAGATCATCTTGGGAAACGACCTGGCTGGTGATCAGGTATGGCCTGGGTCTCCAATCTCCCAGGTAGAAGGTGCAAAGTTCCCCAAAACCCCTTCTGTGATGCCTGCCACCGGCGCGTGACTTCTCTCTTAAAAATACAGATAAGAAAAAATAATCTGTATTTCCTGTGCTTACCTTTTCCTTTGTCTAGCGACCTTGGGAATGAGCAAAAGAACGATCCCACCCTTCAGGCTCAGTACAGCAAAGTTCTACCGGATGAGGAGCTCAGAAGTGCAGCCCGTGGTTATTTTCTCCAGGACGGTTTGTTGGTGAGAAGTGGGTTCCCCAGGGGGATTGTTTTGTGGGTGAGGAAGTTGTGCAAGTTGTGTAAGTTAAGACTTACTGTTCTTCAGACTGCTCATGATGGCATTGCAGGTCATCTAGGTGTGAAGAAAACATATGATCGGGTTGACCGTTATTTTTACTGGCCACTTCTGAAGAAAGACATTGCTGCTTTCTTTAAAACTTGCAACACTTGTCAGTTGACTGGCAAACCAAATCAGGTCATTAAACCTGCGCCTCTGTATCCAATTTCAGTTGTTGGCAATCCATTTGCGCATCTGATTGTAGATTGTGTTGGGACCATTGCCACGCTCCAAAGCAGGGAACAACTTTTAGCTTACAGTCATGTGTCAGGCTACATGTTATCCTGCTGCCTATCCCCTTAGGAATATCACCACCAGGTCAGTTGTAAAAGCGCTGACACAATTTATAACTATTTTTGGTCTCCCGAAGATAATACAGTCAGATCAGGGAACTAACTTCACTTCAAAGTTGTTGCCCGAGGTGTTACAGCAGTTGAATATCAAACATTCACAATCAAGTACCTATCATCCTCAGAGCCAGGGAGCGCTTAAGAGGTTCCACCAATCCTTGAAGTCTCTCCTCCGTTCATATTGTACGGAGTTGGAACGTGACTGGGAAGAAGAGTTACCCTGGTTGATGCTGGCGGCAAGGGAGGTTTCGCAGGGGAGTTAGAGTTTTAGCCCTAATGACCTGGTCTTTGGTCACAATGTAAGGTGCCCGTTGGCCACCCTACACGAGGATTGGCAAGCCAAGGAGGCCCCGTCAAGTTTGATAGACTATGTCCATGGTTTCAAATACCGCTTGTATCGGGCTAATGAAATGGCAAGAGAAAAGCTACAGTCTGCTCAAACTAAAATGAAAAGCCTCTATGATCGACGTGCAGAACGTTGTGAGTTGAGTCCTGGGGATCAGGTTTTAGCACTGCTTCCTGTAGTTGGCTCCCTGTTTCAGGCCAAGTTCTCTGGCCCTTATACAGTGTCCAAGAAGTTGTCAGACCTCAACTATTTGATAGCGACCCCTGACCAGAAGAAGTCTGTGCAGTTTTGCCATATAAACTTGCTAAAACCGTATTTTGCCCATAAACCTGTGCCAGGTGTGGTTTGTTCCGTTTCCTCAGATCCTGCAGTGGTGACAGTGGGTCACCCATCACCATCTCTGAATGTGGGGGCAGGGGTGAAGGTTGAAGAGGAGTATTCCCCAGATGATGGTCTGTTGAGAGGACGGCTTAAGAATTCGGAGTCACTGGCTAATCTGGGTGGAATGCTGGGTCATTTAACCGAGCCACGGCGCACAGAGATGGTTGATCTAGTTAAGAACTATCCCTGCCTGTTTGGAGACACTCCCTCTCGCACCCAGCTTATAGAACACGATATTGAGGTGGGTAATGCTAAACCGGTACGACAGCGTTTTTACCGCATGTCTCCGGACAAACGAGAGCATTTAGAGGCAGAAGTTAGGTATATGCTTGAAAATAACATCGCTGAGCCGTGTGCTTCTAGTTGGTCTTCTCTTTGTTTGCTGGTTACGAAACCAGATGGTACATTTAGGCCATGTACTGATCTCCGCAAGGTGAACTTATGGCACGTTTCCACTGCAGCGCGGTGCCCGGCCTTGCTTGGCCTCGTTAGGACCGGCTCGCTTTATGGCACGTTTCCATTACAGTTTAGGAACTGGGGTAGTATCTATAGTAACGCAGTGTAGGCGGAACGATCGGCTTTTTGGCGGGCGGAGCAACGCTGCTTAAAACTGCCGTTACGTCATCTTCAATGCGACACAACAAACACAACAATGAAGGATGTGGAAGCGATCGTTTGCTTGTTTTTGCTGTGTGGCTTCTTATCACAACAAAGAGGCGGCTTATAGCAATACAAGGTATAGAAGAAGCTGACGTGGGAGTTTTGGCAGTCCTACAACGCCGCAGAGACTACAGGACGACTCGAATCACTACTACTTCTTATTCTTCTTCTTCTTCTAGACTACAATGCTACTTGGTAAGCTAACGTTCGCTAACTAGCAATGTGTCTAGGCTCACGCTCCCTATACGACCAAAGTGTTTCAAGTATTTAATTAATTGTAGCTACCACTTATACGTATTAAAATATGTATGCTTTTGTTTGTGTATTTCAGAAGAGGAGGAGGGCAGGGACATACGAGAGGGTCTGATGCACTACCTGAATACCTAGAAAGTAATACCTAAATATTCATTGTATTGAACATAAATAAATCTCTTTTTTCACATACATGTGTTTGTCAAATGATTTAAACAAACGTTTTTTTTATCAGAATTGACTATTTAGTAAATATTTGAATTTCAAGCACCAGTACTTACTGCCCCATAATAATAATCTAATAAATTAAGCAAATATCTAAGCAAACTATAAACATAAATACAAAAGTGTAAAACACAGCAAAACTATATTCATAAATGCAAGTGTAAAAAATTGTAAACATGGTTGGAGGCTAAAGTATCCACAGCATAAAAATAATATACGATTATTATGATGGTTTGTTTGAAAGACACAGCCTCAAGGTTCAAGTTTTTATATTTTGTCATAAGAACATAGCTAAAGTGTAGTTATGACAATGAAAATCTTAGGTCACAGGCTCCTCCAACTGTGCAAAACAATACCAGATAAACAGAAATATAGTGCAAGTAAATATTAAGCGCTGTGCACTGCTCTCTTTGTATACGTTTTTTCTTTTGTTCTCTTTGAAATATATAAGCAATGTGTTGTTTGAGTCTAGCACAACGAGGATTGCAATTGAGAAATGTTTACTACATGTATTATTTATTTATCATGTATTCTTAATACCATTACAAAATATGTAATGTTATGTTTTAGAGGAGGACCTCAAGCTAGCAAACTCAATTTCAAACAGTATGCAGAGTTGTCCTGCAAAAGAGTTAAAATGTATTGTTTAACCAAGTATTTATTCTCTTATTTGCTTTAATTGGAACAGAGGATAAAGGTTTCACTGTGATAAGTATTCTCTTAAATCCATAAACCCCTGTACAGTGCTTTGTGGACGATGATGGTGTTTATATTTCTGACTGCAGAGGGACGACTAGATGATGCCATTTTTCTGTATGATCGCTGTTGGGAGCAATTATTTATCAACAAGCGATAAGTCAAAGAAGTACTTTATTGATCCCAATTTGGGAAGTGTTTTGTTGCAGCAGCATAAAAAGGCATGACATTGTACAATACAAATAATTTTAAAAAAAATGTTGTATTGCAGCAGCATTAAAAGACATGGCATTGATTGTAAAAATAAACATTTTAAAGATAAAAAATAAACAAGAAAGTACAAATGTAAATAAACAATACAATCTTAGTCAGAGGTTATTTGTTGTATCACAGAGGCGGAGGAGACGCTGTCAGCTGCCCATTCCCCCTAGCACCTGGCCAAGAGTGCGCAGGAAGGCTAAATTAAAAAGGTCTCTGCTTGAGCGATCTCCTCCCTTCTCAAGGCTGCTTCCAACTCCCTCGCCTCCCCCAAGGTCCGGTTCAAGTGCTGATCCTGCTGGGCCCGGTCTTCCTTCTGCTGGACCAGGTGCCGTTCCTGCTGGGCCAGATCCTCTCCCCCTCGTTTCCTCTTGCCTGGGTGACAAGATAATTATAGCAATAAGAATTAGCAATAAGAATGAAAAACACAGGACAGGTACAGGTCACACAAGGATATAAGAATAAAAAATATAAACAGAACAACAGTAAGGATGAACTAAAGAAAGTTCTGGCCCTAGATGTTTACAATGATTGTGAATTTCCAGCCTGTTGATAATGAATATAAATAAATGTATATGATAGGAAGTCACACACAATTGTACGAGCTGCTTACTTTACTTGTAACAGAGCATTCCCACACAGTGGTATAGCTTATTTTACTTACTGACTATGGATGATCTAAAGTTTTAAAAAAGTCACAATTCCAGCCTATTTCTTACCTAGAAGCACACGCTGCGGTGTCGAGCTGGCGCTCGGCGTTGGTGTGTTTGGTCCAGTTGGAGTTTCTTCTGTTAGAGTTGATGCGAAGGACGTTGTTCGGGACTGTTCCTCCTTGCTAGTCCCCAATGTAATCATCTAGAACAGAAACATGACTTGTTAATTCCACAAACTACTGCAGCACAATACTAAAATAGCAACAACAACTATAGAAAAGAAAAACTGAACGTAAACAATGGCACATATGGTGTTAGCAAACAATAGCTCTAGCTAATGCTATCTGCCTTAGCTAGCTAGCTAGCCTTCGGGGCTCCATAAAAGCATGGGTTGTCAAACATAAATGTAAGGATAAAATAGACTTCTTTGTTAGAAGTGAGCTTTAGAACAGATAGGGACACAACACTTTCAAGCAAATAACAGAGTGTTAGCAACAACTTACCATGCAGAGCCTCCAGTAGCACCGTTGCTGAGTCCAGACCTCCCTCCCTCCCTCCCAACGCTAGCCGGTCTATGGCCGTAAATGGTGTCCATTAGGTCAAACCACTTCCAGTTTTTCCTACTGGCACCACTCGTGTTGTTGTTGTCCTTCACTACGCGATACTCACTCTTCATCTTTTTCAGTTTTTCCCTACACTGCAAGACAGTCCTCGAGTAACCGCTTCCGCACATCAGTGTAGAGACCTCCTGAAATACTTTCATATTGCGAGTTGTCCCGTCGAGCTCCCGCTGGATCTTGTCATCTGCAATAAAGTGTAGGAACGTCGTAACTTTCTCGGCGGACCACGGTGTGCTTTTCTTTGCCATTTTTGTTGATCCTCTGTTAACAAAAATGCTGTTTATAAAAATGCTGCAAGCTTCGCTATATATATATATATATATATATAGATTCTCTCTGAACAATCAGCAGTCGAGAGTGACGTCACAGCCTGGTTGTTCCTGGCCCTAGAACCCCGATTTTATAGGGCCAGAAAAACTTTGAATTAGGATCCGTTAGCCGGTACTAGGCCAAGTGGAAACGCAACCAAAAGCAGGCCGCTGACGTCACAGCCCTCTAAAACGGGGCTCTGCGCTGTAGTGGAAACGTGCCATTAGTGACCAAACCTGACTCGTTTCCACTCCCTCGCATGGAGGATTGTGTGGACCAGGTCGGTTCTGCTAAGTTTTTCAGTAAATCTGACTGCTAAAGGGTTACTGGCAGGTCCCGTTAATTGCAAGAGCTAGGGAGATCGCCTCATTTATCACGTCCAGTGGGTTGTACTCATACACCGTAATGCCATTTGGGTTACGAAATGCCCCGGCCACGTTTCAACGCCTGCTGAACCAGGTGGTGTCAGGTCTTGCTGGCTGCACTGTGTATCTGGATGATGTTGTTGTATACAGTGACACTTGGGAGGAACATCTCCAACACATTCATGCGCTGTTTGAACGTCTTGCCTGGGCTTGTCTGACCGTTAACTTGGCAAAGTGTGAGTTTGCTAAGGCAACGGTCACCTACCTGGGTAAAGTAGTTGGCCAAGGACAGGTTAAGCCAGTGAGGGCTAAGGTGCTGGCAATTGACCGGTTCACTGTTCCAACAACCAGAAAAGAACTCTCTCGTTTCCTGGGCATGGTGGGGTACTATCGTGGGTTCTGTCAAAATTTCTCTACGGTGGTTGCGCCCCTCACCTCTCTTCTCAGCCCTAAGGTCAAGTTTGAATGGTCTCCTCGGTGTCAACAGGCTTTTGAGGCTGCGAAAACTGTGTTGTGCTCTGCTCCTGTCCTGGCAGCTCCCCAGATGGACCAGTCCTTCATTCTTCATGTGGATGCTAGTAAGGTTGGAGCTGGGGCTGTACTCGCGCAGGTTGATGAGAGGGGCGCCGAATGCCCGGTGAGTTTCTTCTCTAAGAAAGTTAACTCTCATCAATTAAACTATTCGATCATTGAAAAGGAGGCACTGGCACTCATCTGGGCGTTACAACATTTAGAGGTGTATGTTGGGAGTAGGGGTGCAACAACTAATCGACTTAATCGATTAAAATCGATTACCAAATTAGTTGGCAACTAATTCAGTCGTCGATTCGTTGGTGTCGTCATCACATGTGTTCTGCACCCCGTTAAGCTCCAACGTTATTGCTCTTTTTTATCGGTACAGGAGACATTTAAAACATATGTCATATGTATTATTGCTACATAAACATTATATCGCAGTCTTAGTGTCGCCAACTCCGTTTCTAATATGCAATATGACTACAAAATGCGTCTATAATGTATTTTCGATCTTCCCAATTCAGACGAGAGATCTCTCCCCCGCCTGCTTGCGAGGGGGCGGGGCAGTTTACACACACACGCAGCTGCTACATGCATGCAACACACAAGGAGGAGATGGCGGAGAGAACGCGCTCCGAGGTGTGGTTAATCTTTAGCCGTTTCGATGTGGACAATGCTCGTTACCAAAAGTGCAATAACAGTTTATCATATAAGGGCAGTAGCACGAGCAATTTGTCTAAACATTTAGCAAAAGTGCTCCACATCCAGACGGAGAAATGCACCGGGTTCGATTGTCTTTCTAGTAGCTCTGTAGCCCCCCCATCCACGAGTAACGTTTCCACGTCAGGTGTTATGTATGCGAGCAGCAACACACATAGTTAACTCAGTTGAAAAAACATAGGTTAATGATTAGAGGTAACTGAGTTATGTATTTTGTTAAAGTTTCAGCTATTCTGTTTACAGTTCTGTCATCGCATTATTTAATATGATTTGTTAAAACATTGTTGTTTCTTTTAAATGTGAAATATTATGCATTTAATTAAAATGAAAAGCAATGTTAGTTTTGTTCACAATTTGTTTACCTTATTTCTTGTCAAAAGAACCGTTAATACTATCGTTAAAAGGACCGGATCGATAAGCAGTATCGATATAAGTAGTAGTAAAGTTAAAACCTTAACGATCCGAATAATCGATTAATCGTTTCATTAATCGATAGATTAATCGATTATCAAATTAGTCGTTTGTTTCAGCCCTAGTTGGGAGTGGAGTTGGGCCCCTGGTGGTCTAAACAGATCAGAATCCCCGAACCTTTCTGCACTCGCTCCAGAGTCCAAATCAACGCCTTATGCGTTGGTGTCTCTTCCTCCAGCCTTTTCATCTGGACATCAGGCATGTCAAAGGTGTGGATAATACATTGGCTGATGCCATGTCCAGGGCTATAACCTCCTAGGTTAACTAGTGTTTTTCTCCCTGCAGGGGTGTCTGTTTTTTCTGTTTTCCCTCTCTTAAAATGCTTCTTAGGTACCAAAGTTGCTGAGGGGTTGAGCTAGATCAGGGATGGGCAACTTTGATGGTGGTGGGGGCCACATCATTGATGTACTGGCCACCAGGGGGCCGCAGATTCACTTGGAACACACACACACACAAATTCCATGTGTTGTATGTAATTATTAACAAATATACGAAGTCCGACATCTTCATTGACATTTTACAATCAAAGGGAACATCCCCAAAAAAGGCGAACATCCTCTAATAAGCTCACTAAACATATCAGTTCACAGAAATGTTAATTCAGTTTTACAAGTGGCATGTTTGTATTGAACAGGTTATTAAACAGTGGAATAAAACTATTTTAAACTATTGGAAAGCACGGAAAATGTGTGTGTATTGAGATCAACCATTAAGATGACATACACATGAAGTCATGAAGTCAACCCAGACATTAGTTGTCTAACTTGAACCTAAAACACTTGCAGCCAGTCTCTGCATTCCCCTTATTCCACAATAAGGGGAATGTCAACACAGACACCTGTCAGCCCGCACTCTGCTGTTCCTCAGCACCACTCCCCCTCCCTCCCGTTGAAATTATGAATGAAAAGGGGTAGTAATCATAGATAACACGGCAGGGTCCGTGACAGTTTGTTTTCATCTGATTTCAAATAAACAAAGTCTTGGTTTTAAGAACATTAAACTTGTTTCGCCAAATTCAGATGATATATACAACTTTTACAGGGTATATGCAGGAATCCTGAAGTCAAATTTAATACCTTTTAAGACCTTCTTTAAGACCCTTTCCATACATTTTAAGACCTCATCGCAACTTTGAGTTCTAACCGGTTACATTGGCAACACACTTTACCTCACATTTACTATATTGATTGTAAGATAGCAAAACTAAACAGAGTGCAGACAGACTACTGAAGCCTCCTTTCCACATGAACTTCAACCTCTCTGTGAAGGTCAGGTTTAATGCAGTATGCTGCTTTTTTGCTTCTGTAGACTCTGTGCTCTTTCATTCCAGTAAAACTCCTCAGAAACCATTAGAAACCAGTATTTGACCAATAAACAAAACAATTGACAAAACTTTGAACTATGAAATATGTTAAACTTTGGTGAGCTTCAGCGGGGTAATGCCATATAGGAGCTCCCTCACAAATACCTAGGGGTTAAATTGGGCTGGGGCTGTCTGGGGCTAAGCCCTGGCACATAGGACGATGCTCTGACGTCATCCCCCTCACACATTTGTCATATGTTTACAAAAAAGGATATATATGTTAAGACTTTTCTCGTTCTTAATATAGACTATATTTAGGGTCTATATGTGTTGACTTTACTTTAAAATAGCAGATCTCTGTGACCCGATATAGTTTGGCTTAGACCCCGGCCCCAGGAGGACGCATACGGTAAAACGCATACGCAAGCGCAAAAAAGGCTTCCGTTCACACGCATTCGATTCATTAACGTGTCTGTTCACACTAGACCGCTGGAAATGCTGGAAACGATGTAGTACATATGTCAGGCCTGTAAGTGGCGCTGCTGCCGCCCGAAATACACCAAAAGCAGCGAAGAAGACCCCGGATCATGGTTGCCATGGTTGCCCTTCTGTTTATTCTCCGCGGTGGACGGCGTGTTCTCCTGCTATATCTCTCAGGTAGTCCACCAGCAGATGAAAAACACCCACATCTCGGCCTCTTCCAAGGAACGAGGGAACCGTGCGGCAGAGTTTCCGTAAAAAAAATGTTCCGCCGGTCAACTTGTCCGTTAAAGTTTCAATCTTCCGTACAAAATTTGAAAATTGCCGGTCAGAGGTCTTCTTTGTTATTTATTGAGCTTTAAAACAAATTGATAACGACTCTGTTCTCTGTATAATAATATAATAATATTTAATAAACGGTGACTGCCTCTCTTTTCCTCCCGCTCTTCTGACAGCCCAGCAGCAGCAGGAGACGTGGGGAGAGGGAGGCGGGCTATTTCATCGTTATCAGAAAATGATCATATAGGGCTGACACACGGAGCCGTTGGACCCCCAGAGCGTTGCGTATGCCGGTCTACCCACCTTGGGACCCGTTACCGTAGTCGTTTAGTTCCCCCCCCCCACACAGAGCGGAGCAAGGCAACGAAACTTAAAATAATAAGCAGCATTTTACGGCACGCTATGCATGGG
Source organism: Notothenia rossii (assembly GCF_949606895.1). Lineage (NCBI taxonomy): Eukaryota > Metazoa > Chordata > Actinopteri > Perciformes > Nototheniidae > Notothenia > Notothenia rossii. The sequence continues at coordinate 21,832,382 of NC_136906.1, forward strand.
GCCGCCTTGGGGGGTTTCCCGACATGTTGTTTCAGTAAATTAAATGGTGTTTCATGTTGCTGTTGCTGTGGACCTTCTTAATACCTTGGAAAATGCAGTTTAATACTTTTTAATACTTTTTAATAGCCTTAATTTTCGCTAAATCAATTTATCAACTTTTAATACTTTTTAAGACCCCGCGGACACCCTGTTTTAAGATTGTAAAAGCATAATTACAAGAGGCAACTTAACGTCACAGCAGGCATAACAACAGCCGGTGTTTCTTGTGAGGGTTTCTCCGGGAAACAAACACAATACACACAAATGCGTCACAGATTATTTTGCTGTATTTGAAATCATGTACGCAGCTCGCTACGTAACTAGGAGTCTAGTGGACGGTATCAGTACTACAAGTAAAACGAATAAATTTTTTTATAAAAATTGAATTACGTTGTTTATAAATTAATCTGAGGGCCGCAAAAAGAGGAGGTGGGGGCCGCATGCGGCCCGCGGGCCGCCATTTGCCCATCCCTGAGCTAGATGCTACAGATGTGCTTGCAGGTTGTATGAACATTTCAAGGTTAACTTGGTTTTGTTTATTGTGTTTGTGATTTTGTGCCCCAGGTTAGAGGATCCTAGTGGGTCCTCCATTTTAAGGGAGGGGTGTGACGACCCCTCCCCCTTCTGCCTGGCTGTGTTCCCTGCCTTGCTGTTCTCTGGCAGGTACTGGGAGTGTTGTCCTGTTTGTGCCCACCCATCTAGAGGCGGAGCCCCAAGAAGGTATAAAGGTTGACCGCCTGCAAGGTTCAGTCTCTGATTCTGATCCTGGCATGCTGCAGCAACCTCAGCCTACAGCCTGTGTTAGGTTTGATGCACCCTCCAACATGCTACTACACCCTTCCACACACCCACACACTGCTGACACTACTGACAGTCTGATTCTTACGTACACTATTCATCAGAGGTGTTTTTTGTTAACTTGTTAAATAAACAGATATTTGGCATTTAACTCTGTGTGGCCTCCCTATTTCTTCCAGTCTTAAGGCAGGTTGTAACAGATGGTGGAGAAACTTTTTTGAAGTCAGCAAGACAAAAATAATGTTTTTTACATGCCTGCACAATGAAAAAAAACAAAAACATTCTTGCTGACATTGAAGTGAATATTGGCATTGTTTTAAACAGCCAAAATTAATAATTTTAAAAGTAGGTTTGAGTTAAAATGCCTGTTTTGATAGTATGAGCATACAACTGTAAATATACTCTTTACAGTCTACAAAGTATCTCGAGAGATTTAGGAAAAATACTCACTCAAAGATTTTTTGCAGCTGTTGAACCTCTGTACATCCCTTAAACAGTGGTCTGTGGGAGTGTTAAAGGAACAATGCAAAAGGAAAATAAAACGATATCTTGATTTTTGAAGACTGTGGAGAATGTTTCACATTTTAAATGTTAGTCCAGTGCCACATTTTTCCCCGAGCCAGACACAGACTCTTTACCTCAGGAGGAAGAGCTCAGCAAAGATGCAGCCAGCGCTCCACATGTCCACTGATGACATGTAAACAGAGTTCAGCAGCACCTCTGGAGCTCTGTACCAAAGTGTCACCACCTAAACAGAGAGAGGATGCCAAACATAATGAGGACCCAACCGGGGCGGGGGAACCCCCGGTTGAACATGCAAGAACATATTTCACCTCAAGCTTAGGAACAAACAGAATACAGGGCTATATTTAGGAAAGCATGTACTGTAAAACGACAAAGGATCATGGACTTCTGCAGTTATAATTAGCATAGTACAATCATTTTTCTTCATGTGTTGCCGTACTTACACCTGGAGTGAGAGCGATATTATAGGTGTAGATGCGTGCCAGGCCAAAGTCTGCGATCTTGACTTCTTCGCGGCTGCTGATCAGGATGTTTTCTGGTTTCAGGTCACGGTGGAGCACCATGTTGGTGTGTAGGAAGTCCAATCCTTGCAGCAGCTGCCACATCAAATCCTGTAGAGACACACAGCATCATGGCTTAACCTCTTCAGCCCCAAGGCTGTTTTTCAGGTTTCAGGCTCGAAAATGACATGCCCAAAACAAAGGACTATAACTTAACTTCTAAAAGGGATATATGAATAATTTATTTTATCAAAGCAAGGTCACATCTGTGAGTTGGATGTAGAAGTGTCAGAATCAATAAAGATGTTTCAGTGTCAGAGTATGTAAATTCTTGTCTCCGCCCAAATAAAACCCATTACTTATAGTGAAAATCACCCTTGAATGATGGGTTAGTAGCCTAAAAGATTTAGGAATCCAAAGTATAACATATAAAAAGTACCCTGTATCAAGATTGAGGCAAAACAAGGGAGAATTGACCTTTTTAGAGAGATTTAGCAAAAAAAAAGTCCAAGCGGACTAAGCTTTGGGCACATTTGGGTACATTTGGTTCCATGAGTGCCATTTAACCTTTTTCAGATACCAGACTGTACAAATCGTGGTATAACATTTAATTATCACTATAGGTATTCATTCCATAAAAAATAAATAAGATATTTAAATATTAAGTGTGTGTGTATGTGTGTGTGTATGTGTGTATGTGTGTGTGTGTGTGTGTGTGTGTGTGTGTGTGTGTGTGTGTGTGTGTGTGTGTGTGTGTGTGTGTGTGTGGGAAGTTCTCTCTTTGCATGAGATGCATGTTACTTGCACAATAAAAATAAGGAAACTTAGGAAACATTTGACTCCAACTGGAGAGATTTATTTAAAAAAATATTAGCAACACACTATACAACAAGCATTTTTTGGGTAAAAAAAAAAAACTTTATACAAACCCTGAATGTTACAGTATTACTCCAGTAAGTCATGCCATGCCCTGTAACAGTTATTTTTGGTAGTGAAGCACAGAGGGACCTGGCACTTCCTGCAGTACACAGGTGTCTTCACCCTTCTGTTGCAAGCATCAGAGCACCTCCAGCAGTACCTCCTGACCATGGTGGCATCTTCCCCATAATACTCGGGCATCCAGAAGCCATATCATCATCGCCTTCCTCACTGTGAAAACAAATGTGGAAAAACCAAATAGATTAATTCTCTGGCTTGTACTTTCAAAAATGTAACTCAAATCAGAAATAATTTCTCTACAACAACAGCAGAACATCAATTTTGAGTGTGTGAAATAATATTATATCCAGGGCTGCACATAACTGGTGCGCCAAAAAAAGAGCACCGGGTCATTTGAAAAAAGGCGCATTTGCATACCAACATTGAAAGAGAGAGAGAAGAGAAAAGAGAGAAGAGAGGAGAGAGAAGAGAGAGAGAGAGAAAGATATTTCTGAGTTGCATATGAACCAAGCGGCAAACCCTGGGGAAGAGCCGGGACGCCAATACGGAAGTCCCACACACTGCAGTTCATCTAGTGGCCAGTAGGAGCAGTCTGCAGAAGGGGGAAATTTCCATAGAACCCCATGTTAAAATGCCCAACTTTACAGCAGAAATAAACATGTTTACATCATGGTTCAAAAAACAATATTCTCTGTATAGTTAGATCCCCCCTTCATGAATATGGATTGGGGGGGTGAATATTTTCTCAACTCATCTGTTTAATTAATATTAAGCCTTAAAGTTATGCATATATTAGGGCGTGGTCACATTGAGTGACGGCTCTGTCAAGTAACTGCTGCTGCTAGTTTCTTGTCTCTCTGCTAGCTGCTCCGCGAAGCTAGCTACAGGGACTCTGCCTGGTCAGTTGATCCAGGAAACACTACTTGAAGCCGACCGTGGTTGTTTGTTCTTCATGTTTATATATCGGACTATTGTGACTCGCTCTGCGGTTAAAACAGACGGTGCATGAATGCGGTTTTGCGGTAAGTGAAATTTGAGTGCTTTATTTATGTGTTAATGATTTGAATCAGCTACGTAATTAATGTTAAGGCTTGGGCTAGCGTGTAAGTGAATGGTAGCTACATCGCTGCTAACGATGCTAATCGTAGCCTCCCAGTTAAAATCATAGACTGTATATATAAAGGTTAAAACGAAATAGACAAGTGTTAAGCGTTAAGTGGGATAATGCTGTAGAACAAATGGCTTCTGTTTGAGGTTGATAAAATAAGGTCATCCTTGTCACTTTGAGAGATATTTTATTATGTAGGTAGGAACTGTATGCATCGCTAAGGTTTATTTAAATTGGCTATGCTCAAGTATGTAGACAAGCTAATGTCGAAGTAATGTATGTGAAATCAACCTCCCAATAAGATGTGTGTATATTACAATTATGAATGTCATATTTCAAGATGATTACTTAGATATTACAATATGGTTGGTTGAGCTGGAGTTCATTATTGAGCTTACACTTACAAAGAATCCAAACCTTGTTGTTTTTATTAATTGCATTACCAAATGGGTATCAAATAAACAGCAAGCATTGGTAACAAAACTTCCAAAGTTACAGTAAAATAAAAAGGACCCTGACACAATCCAACATGTTCAACAGAAGAGAATCAGTCATATTGTTTGTACACATGGTACTTTACATATACAGGACTGTCTCAGAAAATTAGAATATTGTGATAAAGTTCTTTATTTTCTGTAATGCAATTAAAAAAACAAAAATGTCATACATTCTGGATTCATTACAAATCAACTGAAATATTGCAAGCCTTTTATTATTTTAATATTGCTGATTATGGCATACAGCTTAAGAAAACTCAAATATCCTATCTCTAAATATTAGAATATCATGAAAAAGTATACTAGTAGGGTGTTCAACGAATCACTTGAATCGTCTAATTAACTCGAAACACCTGCAAGGGTTTCCTGAGCCTTGAAAAACACTCAGCTTGGTTCAGTAAACTAAATCACAAGTATGGGGAAGACTGCTGATCTGACTGCTGTCCAGAGGACCGTCATTGACACCCTCCATCAGGAGGGTAAGACACAAAAAGAAATTTCTCAAAGAGCAAGCTGTTCACAGAGTGCAGTTTCAAAGCACATCCACAAAAAGTCTGTTGGAAGGGGGAAATGTGGCAGGAAACGCTGCACAACCAAGAGAGATGACCGCAGCCTTAACAGCATTGTGAAGAAGAGTCGCTTCCAGAATTTGGGGGAGCTTCAAAGACAGTGGACTGAAGCTGGAGTCCAGGTATCAAAAGTCACTGTTCACAGACGTGTCCGGGAAATGGGCTACAATAGCCGTATTCCCATGGTCAAGCCACTTCTGAACTCAAGACAACGGAAGAGGCGTCTGACTTGGGCTAAGGAAAAGAAGCACTGGACAGTTGCACAGTGGTCCAAAGTCCTCTTTTCAGACGAAAGCAAGTTTTGTATTTCATTTGAAAAGTCTGGAGAAAGGCTGGAGAGGAGCAAAATCCAAGTTGCTTGAAATCCAGTGTGAAGTTCCCACAGTCAGCGATGGTTTGGGGAGCCATGTCAGCTGCTGGTGTTGGTCCACTGTGTTTCATCAAGCCCAGAGTAAATGCAGCTGTGTACCAAGAGATTTTAGAGCACTACATGCTTCCGTCTGCTGAAAAGCTCTATGGAGATGAGGAATTCATTTTCCAGCATGATCTGGCACCTGCCCACAGTGCCAAAACCACCAGTAACTGGTGTACTGACCATGGCATTACTGTCCTCGATTGGCCTGCAAATTCCCCTGACCTGAACCCCATAGAGAATTTGTGGGGTATTGTGAAGAAGAAGCTGAAAGACACCAGACCCAACAATGCTAATGAGCTAAAGGCCGCTATTGAAGCATCCTGGGCATCCATAACACCTCAGCAATGCCACAGGCTGATTGCCTCCATGCCACGCCGCATTGATGCAGTAATCCGTGCAAAAGGATTCCCAACCAAGTACTGAGTGCATTAATGGACATTTTCAAATGTTTGATTGTGTTTTGCTGTTATAAATCTTTTTTTTTTACTTGGTCTGAGGAACTATTCTAATTTTTTGAGATAGGATTTTTGAGTTTTCTTAAGCTGTATGCCATAATCAGCAATATTAAAATAATAAAAGGCTTGCAATATTTCAGTTGATTTGTAATGAATCCAGAATGTATGACATTTTTGTTTTTTTAATTGCATTACAGAAAATAAAGAACTTTATCACAATATTCTAATTTTCTGAGACAGTCCTGTATATCTGTTTGTTTAAGGCAGGGGTCGGCAACCTTTTTGATATGAAGTGCCATTTAAAAAAAAAAATGTTTATCAACGTGCCAACCATAGGTGCCAACGATCGAGAATTATCAACGGGAGGGCGGGGGAGCCTCGCTGGAAGCAGCGTGTGGACCTGTCAGCGCAACTTACATGAGAGCCGAGTTTAACAAACACATTTCAATAATTGGTTTAAACGGCATAATAATAAGGACGATCGTTCGTTCTGTGATTCTCCAGAGCACACATGTTATGATATTAGGGTCATGCAGAGTGAGATGAGATGAGTTGAGGAGCTTGACGCTCGTGAACTATCAGCAGGAGGGCGGGGGAGCCTCGCTGGAGGCAGTGTGTGGACCTGTCAGCGCAACTTACATGATGCCAAATTTAACAAACACATTTAAATAATTGGTTTAAACGGCATAATAATAAGGACGATCGTTCGTTCTGTGATTCTCCAGAGCACACATGTTATGATAATAGGGTCATGCAGAGTGAGATGAGATCGCTGTCCCTTTAGAGAGAGAGAGAGAGAGAGAGAGAGAGAGAGAGAGAGAGAGAGAGAGAGAGAGAGAGAGAGAGAGAGAGAGAGAGAGAGAGAGAGAGAGGGGTGTGGCTTGTGCATGTGTGTTTGTGGATGGTAGAGCGACAGTGAGGGAACGTGTGTATGTTTCTGGAAGTGAAACGAGGAAGCAGAAAAACAGAGGTCTGTGATGTATTTTGTGAAACAGAAGAACAGCTAAATAAATGCAACGGCCTCCTAAGAAGAGCTCGCCTCTCTCCAGTCATTGAAGTTAAAGTGGGTTATTGAACCTGAAGCTTGTTGCTTCTGCCCTCCTCGACTACGGTCTGGGAGCCGACAGGGAAGTTCAACACACAGATGGCCAGTCCGCCCCTTTGTAGCATATTATTTCGATGAGAGATGAGCAGATCGCCACTGGGCTTTCAACTAAATACACAGCCACGCAAAAACTGCGGCATGTGTACAGCTCATTATGGGTACTGCAATTAGTGCAGTGCTGATCGTTTCACCACGGAGGAAAGCGGCAGAAAGTCGCCTGGAGTTAAAGAGCGGGGCTGCATTACGTGCATGGCTTTCTTCTGCAGGTAACGGGGAGATGAGCTCTGGCGGTGGTCTCGTTCAGGATCCGAAAATACAATTTCAATATTTTGCACACTTATTCCACTTATTCCTAGTGTGCCACTGGTTACGGTGCGTGCCAAGGGTTGCCGACCCCTGGTTTAAGGTGTCCAGGTGATGCAGACAGGCTGGACCAGAGTGAGAGACAGAACTGGACTCCTCACAGCAGTGAACTTCAGCACAGGTACAAAGGCTCTTTTTTTCATACTGTACAAAGAATCAAGAAAGATATTGGTTTAAATGAATTAAGTATTGACTTGAATACATTGATATACATTCCATTAAACAATACTAAATACTAGATCACCTACACATCAGTTAAGTTGGGTTTTTTTTCCATGCAAATACTTACATTTAGATGTTAACAAGCAATATGATTTTGTCAGCTTTCTATTTTAATGTATTGAAGGCAAAGATATTTAACACATAGTGAGAACTGCTACTATTTATCTCTCAATATTGTCTGTAAAAAACGTGGTAAAAGTGATTATTTCAGACAACAGAGCAAGCTTCTACAGTTGCACTACGTTTTGATAACATTTAAATATTATTTTGATAACATATATTTCAATGTTGATGAACTTCATACTGTTCATTCATAATCTGATTGTCTTTGTAGCTCACTGTTGAAATAAAATAAAACCGTACAATTACAAAATACATCTACAGCCCCTAAACACACAAACACACCGCTTTCATAAATAACACACTTGTTCTGCAATAATATGTTTTATGTTTCCTGTCATTTTTGTTAGGAAAGGACATGCCTGAAAGACACAACATGTTCTCCTTCTCTGAGGGTCAAGAAGAACATCCAAGAGGAACATTAAAAGCTGATGCTATGAGATTTTAAGACCAGTACACTAAGAAACTACTTTTATTGTAAAAACAGTCAGCTGATCGAATGCACCGATTTCCACATCTACACTCCATCAGCTGATTATTTCTATTTGCCTCACTTTATGAGCTTCACATCACTTGTACCTTGTACCGCAGTTTGCAACATCACAAATAAATGGGGCCAATCTTCAGTCAGATGTGAATGTGTAATCTAACATTTTCAGTGAGAATAATGGACAAAAGGAGTGCAAATACAAATACAATTTATTGAAATGTGAACCAAAAGTTAATCAAATGTTTTAAATAAAAAGCACATATGGACAGAAGGTGTAAAACTATTAAATGTGTAAGTAAACACATTTAGTCAAATAAAGTGACAGACTAGGCCTGTGCAGTTGGTATCAGCTTTGCCCAGCATGGGCTCCTCCATCAGGCCTGGTCCTCCTCGCAGAGGAAAGACCCTCAGTCCTCTCCGGGCCAACCAAACAGACAGGACGTCCATCACACGGAGGTTTCTCCCTGAAGTCTCTGCAGCTTTCTGGACACCACGCTGTCTCAATCCGTCCACACTGAATATGAGAGGGGGAAAATGAAAATAATAAATGCTTTAGACAATAAGAAATATAAAGTTGACAGTTGAGTTGCTCAGTTTTTTTAGATTGTCAATACTATTACTGTATAACTAATATATCAGTTTAAGAGGCACATTCAAATAAAGATTGGTCTTTAAATACATGTTGTCTTTTTAATTGTTTGTCTAAAGTCAAGGATCTAGAACTGGTAGTTTGTTTTAATGATACAGTCTGGTTATTGTGCTGTTTGGAGGAGGCCTCACAGGTAAGAGCACTAACTAGCTACCATCACATGTACCTTAGCTTGACTTAAATGTATTAAACGTATAGTTAAGTGATATCAAAATATAAATAACTAATGTCATGCAAACATATTAATATTTGCTTGAGTCCAGTGTTGAATTTAGCACAACTGCATACAAACGTTAAGGGATTTTAAGATTCTGAAGTATTATGCTAAAAACTCAATAACTTAGATTATTATTTATAGTTTTGCTGAATAGTTTCATGTCCGCTTACCTTAGAAACGTAAAATGCCATGGCAGTGTGCAGTTGGGGAGAATGTTAGATTAGCTTGGTAGCTTCAGCTAGCTCTGGAACTTTCAGCTCGGTGGCAGCAGGTCCCGCCTTGGCTCCGCCTCTTTGCCCTTATTTGGAGTAGGCGGGAGTTGAACTCTGACGTCACTGTCGAGCCGTTAGGGGCCGACTCCGCCTGACAGGCCCGGACTGGCCATTGGGAGGACTGGGAGGTTTTCCGATGGCCTGGCCTGTTAAGTGGCCTGCTGGCCTGAGATTTTTTTTTTTTTTTATGTCTTGTGAACGCAACGCTGGCATAATATGATCTGGCCTGCTGCTGACATGGCCTGTGTAACACAAGACTAAAATAATACGTGTTTAATTCAGCCCAGATGCAGTGACTGCAGGCCAAATCCATGAATGTCCAAAATAAAGTTGCACCGGTATGAGGCGCACATAGGAGGCGCAGTGAGAAAGACGCACCTGTCAGACTAGCGATTGGGCACATTTACATTTCAGGAGAATAATGAAGATGTGACGTTTCTCATGAGACCAGCGCGCTGCCGTTTGAATTAGTGTGGACTGGACTGACTGAACTGACGCCGGTGGCAAGCTTAATTATTGTGGATGGATGGACCCCCATCCTGCGAAAAAAAGGAGGAAAGGTGGTGCAGAGAGGGAAAAAGAGAAAAAGAAAAAAGCCCGCGAGGAGGAGGCAGCGAAATGTGCTAAAATCACAGATTTATTCAGAACCCCCCGTATGGTACAGAATGACGAAGCCGAAAGTAAGTTAGCCAACATTATGAGCAACATTTCTTTCTATATTGTAGTCTGATGTGCACATCGACTGACTGTCAACAAAACAGTTTCTCAGTCCAATGTTATGTTAGTGGCAGACCCTGTGTGACTGAGACTGTGAGGCTACAAAAAACACAAACATGTCCTTAATGTTATTCAAGGCTAATATATAGGCTAATATAACCGTTAGACTGCAGCTAACTGGGGCTACATACCCCATACTGTGAGTGAATAACTGTGCATCAAAGGGGGAGACAATAAGTATGTTATTAGGCCATGCAAATATAGGGTCAACTAACTTGAACTAAGTGATACAAATAAGTGTCGTTATTAACTATAGTACTGGATCTCCCTCAAAACCACCAACATTGGCATTGGCCTACGTGAAGTAAACTTGAATAGGCCATTATACAGTTATAATGTACTCTGGACCGTGAGTCAATTGAAAATAAGTTGTGCTCCTCATTCTTTTTCCTTTGCAAAGGTGGAGATAATAGCAGTGCCGGTCCTTCACAGGGAGAACCAAGCACCAGCACAGAGGAACTGGCAGGTATAGCGCAAACAGTCCACAGTGGGACATGTTATAGATATTAGTGAGATTAATAGTTAATGTGATTACATGTTCTCCTTATTAAGTAACACTATCAGATGACGCTGATGGTGATGACCCTGAGGGAGAGATGCAGGCAGAGCTCAGTGCTAGGACAGAACTGGCAGGTACAGAGGAAACTGTTTCAATAGGCTATGACTATGAAAACACTGAACAAAACCAAAGGAAATGTAATGACAACAGTATAAGCAAGCTGTGTTCATGTTCTCCTAATAAGTTACTGTTACATATAGTTATTGATACGAGTTTAATCCTTATGCTGGCTCTTATTCAGTACCAGCCGATGCTGAGGAGGTCGAAAAGACTAGTGAAGATTCAGGGTCCAGCAGGGAAATTGCAACTGAGGAGAAAGACAGGGAACGACAGGAAGTACAGGAAGTTGACACAGAGAGGCCTTTTGATTATTTTGCTCGCCCTCAGCCAAAAGATTTTGACTTATTTTTTTCTTACCACCCACAACAAACTTCCAAGAAAGCCATTCCTAAAATATTCCACAGCAAGGATGAAACAAATAGGAAATGGTTAACTTACTGTGAATCATCGAATTCTCTGTATTGCTCGCTGTGTCTCATGTTTGCCAAGCCTGCCAGTGACAATACTTTTGTGAAAGGAGGCCTGCAGCCATGGGAGCATGTTCACCAGAGAATTGAAGAGCATGAAAGAAGCGGGTTGCATCAAGATAGTGCAAATGCATATTTCCTGAGAGCAAGCAGAGCTGATATCAGTAGCCTACTAAGAGACAAACAAATGTCAGCCCACCGAGAGGAAGTGAGGAAGAAAAGACAAGTTATGGAGCGTGTGGTTAATGTCATAACATTAATTGGTAAGCGTGGACTCAGCTACAGGGGTGGAAGTCATGAAGCAGCGTATAGCCTTGAAAATGTGGCCTTGGATCATGGGAACTTCTTGGACATTATTATGCTGCTGAGCAAATATGATACCACCCTTCAAGAACACCTCAACGACTGCATTAAGAGGAGCAAGAGGTTGCATGAGGCTGGAGGTGCAGGAAGGGGGTCTTTACTAACTCTGCTCTCAAAGCAAACAGTGAACAAAATCATTGATGTCATTCGTATTTTAATCCAACACACTGTTGCGAGTGAAGTTAAAAAGGCAAATATGTTTTCGATCCAACTTGACACAAGACAAGATCTGACATCCAAGGACCAGTGTGCAGTAGTCCTGAGGTATGTGACTGATGTCATTCATGAGAGGCTTATAGCTGTCATTGATGGTGAGTCTTCAACAGGAGCATTCTTTGTGGAGCTGGTGAAAAAAACTCTGGAGAAAGTTGACATTGACATCAAGACATGTGTTGGTAACTCGACTGATGGAGCTGCTAACTTGCATCGGCAATACAAGGGATTCTCTACATTGATCACCAGAGAGTCTCCCAACCAAGTCCACATATGGTGTTATGCACATGTTTTGAACCTTGTGTTAACAGACACTACTGGAGTCGTCGTTTCAAGTGAATCCCTCTTCTCGTTGCTAAATGATTTAGCAGTTTTCATCAGGGAGTCTTACAAACGGATGAACCTGTGGGACGAAGTCAGTTAGGACAACAGACACAGACGGCTTGCTCCGATAGGAGAAACTCGCTGGTGGTCAAAGATACAAGCCTTACACAAAGTATTTGGCTGTTTTGGAAATCCTGGCCATGCCCTTTATATCGACTTAGTGATCACCATGACAAGGATAGAGCTTGATGACACTATGAAGCCTACTGTGAGAGTTAAAGCCAGAGGATACATTGAGGCACTTCTGAAGTACGAAACCATACTTACAGCACAGGTTTTTCTCCGGATATTTGAACAGACTTCCCCCGTATCAAAATATCTGCAGACCAGTGGTATGGACATTCTTACTGCTCAACACTTGGTGAAGGGAACTGAAGACAGCCGGAGAAAGTGTACCAGGGACTTTGATGGTGTTAAGAAAGCTGCAGATGAGTTTGTGGTGTGGGCAAATGGCATTCTACAGGAACAGGATGAGTGCGATTTGGAAGTTCAGACTGCCCTCCCAGAGAAACGAGTCAGAAAAAAGAAATCCATGCCAGGTGAAGTGGCACAAGATGAGCCTGTTTCAGATGCTGAGAGAAACTATAGATCAAAGTGGTGCTGCAACAAACGACTAATTTGATAATCGATTAATCTATTGATTAATGAAACGATTAATCGACTATTCGGAAAATAAAGATGAATACTTGATTCAAAAATACATATATTATTAAATTAACTAAACACATTTTGAACAAAATTAACATAGCTTTTTATTTAAATTAAATAAATAATATTTCACATCAAAAGAAACAACGTTTTAACAAATCGTACTAAATAATCTGATAACAGAATTGTAAACAGAATAGCTGAAACTTTAACTAAATAAATAACTCAGTTACCTCTAATCATTAACCCATGTTTGTATAATGTAGTTAACTCTGTGTGTTGCTGCTAGCATACATAACACCTGACGTGGAAACGTTACTCGTGGATGGGGCTACAGAGCTACTAGAAAGACAGTCGAACCCGGTGCATTTCTCCGTCTGAATGTGGTGCACTTTTGCTAAATGTTTAGACAAATTGCTCGTGTTACCGCCCTTACATGCTAAATTCTTATTGCACTTTTGGTAACGAGCATTGTCCACCTCAAGACGGGTAAATTTTAACAACACCTCGGAGCGTGTTCTCTCCGCCATCTCCGCAGTGTGTTGCTGCATGTAGCAGCTGCGTGTGTGTAAACTGCCCCGCCCCCTCCCACACAGACGGGGGAGAGAGATCTCGTCTGATCGAAAATACATCATAGACGCATTTGTTTGTCTTTTTGCATGTTAGAAAAGAGTTGGCGACACTAAGACTGCGATATAATGTTTTTGTAGCAATAATACATGACATATATTTTTTAAATGTCTCCAGTACCGATAAAAAGACCAATAACTTTGGAGCTTAACGGCGCGTAAAACACACGTGATGACGTCACCAACGAATCGACAACTGAATTAGTTGGCAACTAATTTGGTAATCGATTATTATCGATTAAGTCGATTAGTTGTTGCACCCCTAGATCAAAGCACATAATGTCATCCTCGACACTGTCACAGACAGCCTACAACGTCGATATGCAGCCAATGCAGTGCTGTGCTCTGACTTTGTCTGTATGGATCTCAAAAACTTCCCTCAAATAAGGAGTAAAGGCCTACAGAAAGTGGCTCTGGAGGAGCTTAGCAAATGCCTGCTGAAATTTGATGAGCGGGCTACAGTTGGGACCTTGCAGGCAGGACTGAATAGCCTTGCAAATCAATGGGAGACACTGAATATGTCACCTTTAGATAACTATACCATCAGGGGATCAACAGTCAGTGGGCTGCCTGGGGAGAGTGGACAGACTGTGGATCCTGAGGAGGGCCTGGAGTTGGAGAACAGAAGCTGTTTCACATGTAAGAACTGTCCCATATGCTGTCATATCATGTCTCATTACAACCTCTTAACAGATGCATACCATATCATTGGACTGGGATACAAGTTCTTACTGACCTTGTCTGTTACACAAGTTGCCTGTGAAAGGACTTTCTCCACCCTTAAATTTGTGAAGAACAGACTCAGGACCTCCATGACCCAGGACCGCCTTGAGGCTTTTTTGCTGATGTCAACAGAGAAGGAAATCCTTATGGGACTTGACATTCACAATGTCATTGACAAGGTCGCAGAGACCAGTGAGTTGATGCGCCGCCAGCTTACCTTCTAGGGTAAGAGAGCATCTCCAAAGGTGCATTATGTAGTTTCAGGGGAGGGGGATTTGCAGAGCCTGCAGTTAGTTTAAAAACATATGTACTGTACATGTGATTCTTAGTATTGATTATTTGATCTTAAATAAAAACAAATATTTTAACATTTAAATCTGTTTGTTCAGATTTCCAAACTTTTATTTGTTTCTTATGCCTACTGTAGCACTTTGGGATTGATTTTAGCAATGAAAGGTGTTTCATAAATACAATTTATTATTATTATTATTATTATTATTAGATGATAAAATACGTACAAAAAATGTTCACTGCTCTGATCAGAGAAAACCAGATTCAGACTTCTGTTAAGTTTAAGTTGCTGCTAACCTGAAGTAACTGAATTGTAATGTTGCTGCATTGAATAGATGGGCTGAAGCTGGCATCTAAATCCTTTTTGCAGACAAAATAATACAATCGTGTAACACGATGTTCATATACTTATTTGATTATTCAAATGTAAACCAATCTTTTTCATATGGGTGTTTTAGAGTTGTACCCCCTAGATCAGGGGGTACTCCCGCTAGGAGTGCTCCTAACTCGCACTAAAACATTTTACGTAGGAGTTTTTTCTTAAAAGTTATTCACAAAGCCGCTGAGACCTACTCATACTAAGGATAAATCACTAAGAGTGACGCGCCGTTGCTATGGATTACGTCGATTCTCGTGCATGAGTTTAGAAGCGGTCAGTACGGTGATTGGTTGTTCAGAGCAGGCGGTCTCGGTGAAACTCATCCGCAACATCCCACAAACGAGCCCACTAAATCACCGAAAAACAAGGAAATAGCCTAGGCTATAAATGTATTCCTATCAAATAGTTATGGACAGTGCAGTTAGCAGAATACACGCATGATGACAAGTTTGTGCAGACCACGATAATGACGTTGTATATGCACGTTAAAGAGAGAGAGCAAACAATAAAAATACGTAAATTGCATTAAATCAAGGAGGCAATTAAAAGCACCCTGCAAACTATTATCCAATGAGCATATTTCCAGCACTTAAACACTTTCAATAACAGCCCATACCACCGTTCAAGTCCCCTTATCATGATGAATGAAAACAATCTGCGTGTTGATGGAATGTACTTTCTTTCTATTGACGAACACGTCCTCATCTTTTGATGGCGCAATTATTTTTATGTGCACCGACCACAACGGGCATACCTGCAATTGCCATGAAGTTGGCTTTGATCCTGTGTAGTTGTTGATTGTCCAAAGGAAACCGGATAAACTGTTGGATGATATGTGGTCTAGAGAGCGCGTTGATGGTTTGGTTTATGGCACGGCTGACTGATGGTTGCGATATTACTAAATCGTCGGCATTGCAAAGTTGCATTTTCCCTGTTGCTAAATATCGTAGTGTTGCCAAAAAATTTATTTCCGGACTAATAGGGTTATTCCTGTTAGTCGGGGATTTTATTGCATCCCGCACTAATTCCACAACAAGTTTGATACCCTCACGATTTAGCCTATATCTCTTGATCAATTCACAGTCTTCCATTGTCTCCAAAACATTTCGTCTCGCAGCCATTTTCAGATTCTTTGTGAATAGGTCTTACTGAGTTAGGAGTCCTCTCGAGGACTTTTAAGCTCTCCTAAACTTAGGTGCTACTTTTAGGCCTAAAATACTTTGTGAATTGTTCTTAGTGAATAAAATTAGGAGTCCTAAATGTAAGACTGACACGCCCATTATGTTTAGGAGTTTCTCCTAAATTCGCCAGTTAGGAGCTACTTTTAGCCCTAAGATCCTTTGTGAATACGGCCCCAGGTCTCTAGTAATTGTGTGCTCAAAGTGCACCAGATTGAAGCATTTTACTTTAAAATGTTCAAAAATATCTTCCCGGGGGGGCATAGGCTACATACAATAATGAATACATTTGAAGCTATTTTTACGTATATTACCTATGTCAATAAGTTTCTGTTTTAGTAGTGTATTTGCCTTTTGTAGAGATTTTTCATTTATTCTTTACATATAAAATCTCGCCTAGGGCAGCAAATTGGCTAGAACCGGCCCTGGTACTAGGCCTCAAGTCTTTCTTGTGCTGTCACATAGAAACAAATTGGCGGGGCGCAAACACAAAAAAATGCTACGCGGTCCGCGCTCACATTATGCTGGGCCCACGTGCCTTAGCACCGCTGCTATGACTCCATCCTAGTGGAAACACTGCGTGTTTTTTAGGTAGCATAATATCATAGCATTCTTATATGAATCCTTTTGTGACTTGTATTGAGGGGCAAATGTTGATGAGAAGATTAAATGGTATGTAGGAAAGAGTGTTCAAATAGAGTGCATTGATGGCTGTGGTTGTGTTTAACAAAGTGGTGCTGTGTGACTGTAAGTCAATATGGAATGAGCTTTGGTGATTACTTTGCCAATATGTGGAATACACTAGCGGATATGGATAGCTCCTGTTAACTTTTTCGTTGAATTGAGTGCTGTAGTTAACTAAATGGGATTTAAAATTATTTTGTTTTTCAGAATGAACAAAAACAACACAGCAGCTTGAACAGATATCACTATAGGTAGATATTAATAAGAATGAAACTATACATTTACATTTCTTTAAATGTACAGTTCTGTTTCATATGGGTGTTTCCAGATTGATGCATTTCACTCAAAAATAAATAAAAAATATCTTCCCGGGGGAGCATGCCCCCGGACCCCCCTAGAGGTTCACATGGATAGGTTACCAAATACATATGCACACTTTTTTTTAACAGTAACCTATGTCCATATGTTTCTATTTGGGTGGTAGATTTAAGGGCTATCACTACAGGCAGCAACGCTGTAAATATTTGAAGATACATCCAGCAAAACGTCCCCCAAAAAAACTGGTAGTGGCCTGGCTGGGTGTATAATTCCCGGCCTGACTTATAGTCCCAGTCCGGCCCTGCCGCCTATTAAGGGCTTCTCTGCAACTCTGCAGAATCCTATGGGTGACGTCACAGACCCTACGTCCATTTATATATACAGTGGTTCTCAACTGGTCAGGCCTCGGGACCCACTTTTTACTTGGTCAATACATCGCGACCCAACATTTTGAAGCACTCAAATCTATTCAACAAAAAAACGTGCTGTAATATTTACGCTTTTCAGCATACAATATTAATACAAGTGAAGTACAGTGCATATATCCCTTCACAGAACTAAAGTATGCTTTTAAAAAAGGTTTAATAAGATGATGGAATCAAAGCTGAACTATATAAAAAGGCACACATGCTGAAAACCCAACCCCAGCAGGGGGTCTGGGGGGATTCTCCCCCAGGAGATTTTTAGAAATACTACCATAAACTATGCATTCTGGTACACTCTGAGAAAAAATAAAATAAATCTATTACTACCCGACATATTAATAATATGTTATGCCATTGTTTGTTTTTCACCATTGTTCTGTGACCTGTCAATCATCAAACCGGGGGTCATATTTCATTATGTGTTCATTTTTATCTGAAGTTGTACCCATGGATGTATAAAGAAGAGTTCTACCGCAAGGTTATTCTCCGTGGGGACTTCCGGCAACAATCTTGATTCTGATTGGCCAGAAGACTCGAAAAAACATCAGCAAAGATATTTTATTGAGAAGATGATCAGTACGTGACAGAAGTTTTCAAAACCGTTTATGGTCTCCGGTACTTTCAGTCCAACGCCGACTGCATGCACAGCGTTAGAAAATAGGGCCTTCAAAATAAAAGTTGACTTCCCCCCCCCCCCCCCGCAAAAAAAAAAAGAATTCCAATTTCTTTCTTTTTTTTCTTTTTTTGTTCTTCACTCACACATCCGCGACCCACTAGAAACGGGTCCGCGACCCACTTTTGGGTCGCGACCCACCAGTTGAGAACCACTGGTCTATGATATGAACCTATGATATGAACTCAGGGCTGGCCCGTAGCCGCGTTATAGATGTTCGCCTAGGGCGCCAGATCTGGGGAGGCGCTGCGCTGGCAGTTCTTGGGAGGGAAACAATTTTTTTTGACAGTTGGTGCTCATCCAAATTTTCGGCCTTGATGTAACAATATTCATAATTAAGTCAATGTAACACCCTTTTCACCCCGGTTCCATGTTTCATTTGCCCTGTACGATGGGCGCTGTAAGTGATGAAAATGGGGGATGTTGGTTTATCTGGCGCCCGCAGCTCACAGCCAAAATGAGAGTGACCGAGGGAGAGAGGGAGGGTGCACCGGTACCAGCGCTGTTGTTATTAGAATCTGGTGCTAGCTGCTCTAACGGATATAAGAAGATGTTTCTACAATAATGTGGAGGGAGAGTCCTCTCCAGTCAGACTGAGAGGCTGATAACTACAGCTCAGTGAGGTAAAGGACTCTTGAGTGTTTAGATAGTTAACTTTAGTCTAAGTTCAAACGGTTTGGTCACAATTTATGTAAACACATATTTCCAAGGCACTCCTTTATAATTATTGGGATAAACAGGTTTGAAATCATTCCAATGTATACTATAGGACAGTAACCAAAAATATCATTTAAAACTGGAGATATAAAAAAAATGCATAAATAAATGTTAAGGTAAAATAAGATATGAATGACTTCCGGTTTACACGTGAGGCGATAAGCAGCTAAGAAGAGGAGCTCCCGGCCGAATAAGTTCAAAAAGGAAGAAAACCCCTATAAATGCGATTCGAAGTTGGAAGAATAGGTCATGAGCAAATCAGTAAATAAGAAAGGAACGGAGAAAAAGACGAAAGCCGAAAAACAGCCGGGAGAGATGCAGGTCCAGACGGAACACAGTCAGCCGCTAACGGCTAACGCTAAAGCTAGCAATGACGAGCAACCTAGCTGGGTGTCGGCGCTGCAGACTAGCTTAGATGCCATGCGGGATAAACTCGAAAAAGCCCAGCACAACATGGATGCTAAACTGGATCAAATTGGCAGCCGGATGGAAGAAAATGTAAGAGTACGTGAAGAAATGGGACAACTGAGAGAATATATGGACAAACACGGAGAAGATATGAAGCAAGGGCTTGATAGCTTCAGAGAGGAAACAAATAGAAACTTCGAGACCGCTGAGGCGGAGATGCGGGCCCAAAAGAAGGATATGGAGATCCTAGAAGAACGTACGGCTGGGGTCGAGGAGTGGAGTACCGACGTCCAGGACATTATTACGGCCTATCTTGAACAACAAACCAAGCTCCAAGTTTAGCTGTCCGACATATGGAGGTCGAGAAGAAATAATATACGAATCTGGGGGTTGAAGGAGGGAATAGAGGGAGACTCGATCTCCGAGTATGTTGACAGGTTAATTCACAAGGAGCTGGGAATGTCGGAGAATATTAAGTTGGAGATTAAAACGGCGCACAGGGCACCTGCTCCAAAACCACAACCAGACAAACCCCCAAGAGCCATTATTGTCAACTTCTTGAGGTTCGAGGTCAAGGAGAAAGACATTAAGACGGCCTGGTGAACGGCGATGGAAGTGAAGGGACGGAGAGTGACATTCGACCACGATTATTCTTCTGAGGTGGCGGTTAAACGTTAGAAATATGCAGGGCTCAAGAGAATTCCGAAAGATAAGGGGATTCGTTTTCAATCTCCAATAGAAACACTGAGGGTTTACTGGAACGAAGGAACGATAGTGTATAAGAGTGCTCCGGACGCGGCGAGGGCGATGTGCCAGAGAGGCTGGCAGGTGCCGGACCCGGGAGTAGAGAGAGCTACGCTGCTGCAGAGACTGGAGGCAGCGCGCAAGTGGACCAGACTTCGGAGACGAGAGCGGGGATGGGAGTGAGGGAAGACCGGCACCGTATCGGGGGTGTTGATGAGTAGTCTATGAGGGAACAAGATACGGCGTTGAAAAGACAGAAGGATGAGAGGTGACGGGCCACGGCGATCAGAAAAAGACAGCACAGACACAAACAGATTTAACCAAATTACTTATAAATGCTCTAGCCTTTTATTCTGTGCCCCGAAAATACCTTTGAAACACTGCAGTGGGTGAGTAAGAAAGATTGTTATTTGTTTTTATAAAAGGAACCTGTATGGACATGTATGCAGGCTGGGGAATTATTTATCTATAACATTTTACGATTTGATTCAGACTAATTTAAAGAAGTGCTAATTCACTAGAAACATAGAATCACCTCCATCGCCAATGCAGAGACCAGGAGTTTAAAGACTTTATGAAAAATGTTCACAGAGTTCCGGCCGGGAGCTCCGGAGTTTAAACCACACGCTGGACAATTATAGTGAGCTCGGGAGATCAGCCACAGGAGAGATCTCCGCCACTAGGGGGGGCCCTCTCACTAGGAGAGGCCTTACCTTTCACCCACCAGCGGGGGAAAGGGGGATATTTTTGAAACCCCCGAAAACCTTGGAAGACCAAGTTCTGATGTTTAAATTGTATTTGTTTAGCTTAGCGGTTGCTGCTACTATATATATATTGTTTTTTGTGACATGGAGGGAACGAAAATATGCTTTGAAGGGAAATATAATGCAACGTAGGGGAATCAAAATGGTGTCGTTAAATGTAAATGGTTTGAACAATCCGATTAAAAGGGGGAAAGTATTAACCAAATTTAGAAAGGAGGAGATGCAGGTTATCTTATTGCAAGAAACTCACCTATCAGTACAAGAACATGAAAAACTGAAAAGGTATGGATATAACAACACATTTTATAGTTCATTTAAGCAAGGTAGGAGAGGGGTGGCTACACTAATTGGGAACTCAGTAAAATTTGAAATAAACAAAGAAATATATGACAGAGGGGAGGTATGTGGTGATCAAGGGGGAAAATGGAAGGACAAATGGTTACACTAATTAATGTTTACGCCCCACCGGACAACGATCAGACTTTTTTTAAGGAATTGTTTGATATCATAGCTGTGGAAATGAAAGGAATCCTGATTTGCGGGGGGCACTTCAATGTGGTACTAAACTATGATTTAGATACAACAAGTACAAGGAAGGCTAGGACACATATTGTCAGATACATGAACATACAACTGAAGGAACTAGGAATCACAGATATATGGAGAGATATACACACACTAGATCAGGGGTCGGCAACCCGCGGCCCACGGGCCGCATGCGGCCCTTTAAGCCCTCTGCTCTGGCTCCCTTGAGCTTAGACAAAAATAAGAAGGAAATAAAATAAAAGTACTTGTAGGACTATTTGTATTTTGTTGCACGGTTGAAAATGTTTCGTATCTTGTATTTTGAGGTGATACTGTGCCACATAAATAAAAAACAAAACGGTTTTAATTAGGTCAACTAAAATATGCGTCACATCCTGCTACGGTCCCGCGCGAGCGCCTTTTCTTGGAGGCACTCGCGCGGGGACCTCCGGCTCGATGAGCGAACTATGGATAAATCAAAGAAAAGTACCGGAGGGACACAGGATTTAATTCTGTGTGGACAGAGTTATATTTTTTCACAGCAAACAATGCTGGTTTACCGGTATGTTTGATATCTAGAGAGAAGTTGTCAAAGGTGCTGCAACCTTTACGTATCGAGGAACAACACGGGAGAGGAAGACAGCTGACGATCTTCAGTCATAATTCAATGGGGTATGTAATTTATTTCAGAAAACACTTTTTGTTATATTCCATGGAATGCTCTTAACGTCCCGATAGCAATGAATATATTAAATGCTTTGACAATAAATACATACAAAAATTCATCTCTGGAAGCCGTAGCGCTGTAAAAAGCACGACCAATCATTTTAGCCGACCCGGCTAAAATAACTGGATGGCCTACATGCCTGTCAGCCTTCCATCTCTGTTCCATCTGTGCACAAACTTATCTCGTGGCCTCATTGATGATGCGCGTTCGTATGTGTTGGAGGAGGGACTCTGTAAGAAAGTCTGAAGGAAGAGGCCTATTTTTTCCGGTTGTGTATTTTCAAATTCTAGCGCACTCGAGCTGGTTTCTCCATTCTTACCTACCCTACCTTTAACTCTTTTTAGGGTGCAGCTATATATTTTATTTATTTCAAAGTGGGCCCATTTTAATAATATTTTTTTTTCCTTCAAATGTTCAGAGGACTCCCCAAGTGCTGTGTTTAATTTATTTTAAAGTAGGCCTGTGTATTATTTGTAATTCTCCTTATAGGAGTTCTTTGTTTCTTATTAGAGGTTAACAGTTTTATATAATGTAATAAATGCAAAAAAAACTGTATTATTTGTCTGATATAACAATAAATACAACTTTATTAGCTATGAAATATGTTTTGCGGCTCCAGAAAAAAACATTTGGGGGGAAAAGGAGCAAAATGGCTCTTTTGGTCAAAAAGGTTGCAGACCCCTGCACTAGATAGAGACTACACACACTACTCACACCCACACTCAGTCTATTCTTGGATAGATTACTTTTTTATGTCAAAGGGAGATAAATATAGGGTAGAAGACTGTAGAATAGGTGTTACAGACCTGTCTGACCATAGTGCAATATATCTAACATTGAATCTAAATGGTAGGAGGAAGAACACCGTCTGGAGGTTGAATGTGGGTCTATTAAACAATAAGGGGTTAGTGGAAGAAATAAAGAGATAATCAGATATAAGGAGGAAAATTATAATGGGGAAGTAGACCCAACTATTCTGTGGGACGCACTAAAGGCAGTATTAAGGGGGAAACTAATAGCACAAACTAGGGATGCACCGAATATTCGGCCGCCGAAAATTATCGGCCGAAAATTGTGAAAAAGGCCCTTTCGGTTTTAGCACCGAAAAAATATCACCGAATGTCCGAGAACAGGGTTACGTTGGTAAGCTAGCGTGTTGTTTTGATGACGTAATCAAAACGCGGCGACAAGCACGGCGCGCGACCATGCTCGCGTCTTGCTCACAGCCAACATGTCGTACTTCTCAACATGTCTGGCGCTTGGAGATATTTAAAAATACCAGAGAAAGAGGCGAGGATTGCGATTTGTAAAACGTGTTCAGCTGACATTTCTCGAGGGGGTGTAACTGCAAAGACTTTCACCACTTCGGGATTACTACACCACTTGAAATCAAAACAGCCCGGACAAATATGCGGAGTAAGATAAAATCACAAGCACTGACAGCGAGAGACTGTTCAGCGCTGCCTCTCATGTGCTTGATGAGAAGAGGAACAGACTTATGGCTGATAAAGCAGAGAAGCTAATGTTCATTAAAAAGAACCTCCCACTTTTCCTTAATAAGTAGACAAGGCTGGCTTATCATAAGCTTATCTAGTTCTACATGTCTACTCTATACCCACTTTCCTGAACAATTTTCGTTGTGAGTTATAATTCACCATCTCAGGTTATCATTAGGGGGAAATGACAGCAGCACAGTGTTCAATATATTGTACTTTCGGTATCTAAATGATACAATGTTGTTTACATTGCTCATGAGGACAGACCACCTTATTTGCAGATTCTTGAAATTGTAATTTAATTTGTAATTGATTGTGGATTTTGTATCCAGTTTTCACTTTATGTATCTTTATACAATGTTTACTACTTTGCTTATGAGGACAGAAATACTTATTTACAGATTCTTGACATTCAAATGTAATTTCATTTGTAAATAGTTACATTCATGTGGATTAATCCAGTTTGCACATTTGTATGCATGCACTTATAGGTGCATTTGTTGTTGTTGAAGGCCTGGCTGTTTCAGTCTTTATTTAAACTATTTTGTTTTAGGCCTACTGGCCTAGATGTTTATGTAGTTTTAGAGCACCTTGGCTTTGTTCTGAATGCACTTTGTTGTAGTTATCCTACAGAGAAAAGAAAATGCACTTGACTTGGAACTAATGTACTGTATACATTCAAAAGTGCTGAATAAATGTTTTATGGACCCATAATAGTGATTATTATTTAAGTTAAGTTTTGCCATAATCATGTCTTTTTCCATAATCAGGTAGCTGAACAACATTGGTAAAAAATGTATACATTATATATATATATATTTCTATTAGGGCCGGGACCAGATTAAAAAAAATAATCTAATTAATTAGAGGCTTTGTAATTAATTAATCGAAATTAATCGCATTTTTAATCACATATACATTTTTGACCTGAGAACAGTGAGAAGCAATTTTTTTCACATGGATTTTAGTATACCATTGAATAATGACTGAATACATAAGCTTAAGCAGCAAAACATTGTTTATTCTTTTCAAGGTGGTACTTAACCAAGACCTACAGAAAAGTGCAATTTTTGCCATAAAGTGTAGCAATAGCATATTTAGGAATATAGTACATTTCAGAGATTCAGGTAGCCTATAGGTAGGTAGACCTTCTGTAAACTATAACACTTTGTTTTTTAAGTAAAACGGAATACTTTCAAGTACATTCAGAACATTGGAAACCCTGACTATTAGAAAACATCTCTCTGATGCTTCAGAGGCCATAACAGACTTTGTTGATTTACCAACAGTTGATTTAAAAATGGGTGTGGGTCCTTGTACTCCGAGTCGGGCTAACGTCCACGCTAGCTTCCACGCTAGCTGCTATATGTTTTGCATTGAGGTGATACTTGAGGCTTGATGTGCTGCGGTGATATGCGAATTCTTTTATTTTTTTGCATAATTTGCAAACCACCGTGCTCTTATTGACGCTTCCATCGGTCCGTTTTTTAAAACAAAATATCCCATCCACGGGGCCAACCAAAGCGGTCTCATCAGCTTCTTCGTTCACGTTTGACTATTGTTCACTGTGGTTTGTTGTTGTCTGAAGTCATGAACGTTAGTTGGTGCTCCAGTATAATCGGTACCCCTGAAACTCATCCAGTGAGAAACGTTCCGCGGTGCAAAAATAAGTGCGATTAAAATGCGTAATTTTTTTTAACGCGTTAATTTTTGTGTAATTAATTCATCTTAATTAACGCGTTAAAGTCCCGGCCCTAATTTCTATTAATCCTTTTCGGCCTTTCGGCATTCGGTTTTCGGCCAACTGTTTCCTATTTTCGGTATAGGTTTCGGCCAAGAATCTCCCATTTGGTACACCCCTAGCACAAACAGCACACCTTAAAAGAACCAGACTGGAACTCTATCAAAATGTAACTGGGCTACTAAAAGAATTAGAGAGGCAACATAAAAATACAAATGACCCAGAGACACTTAGGAAGGTTAAGGACATTAGAGGGAAGTAGAAAATATATTATTAATAGAGGTGGAGAAGAAAGCTAGGTTTGTAAAGCAGGCATATTATGAAGGTGGGCCCAAAGCAAATAGATTATTGGCTAGAAAGATAATGGCACAACAAACATTAAACACTATACATAAGATTAGGAATCCTAAAACCAAGAGAGCCGGAGGAAATAGAGAGAGCATTTGAGGATTTTTATAGGACACTATACACACAACCAACTGCAGCAGAGGAAGAGAGTATGAAGGCATTTTTAGAGGGGCTGGACCTACCATCGATAGGAGAAGAACAGAATAGGTTATTGAACTCAGATATTACAGAAAAAGAGATGGGGGATGCAATTAGTAGAATGAAAAATAGCAAGTCACCAGGCAGCGACGGGCTGCCTGGTGACTCAGAATTAAGCCCCTTACTGTTGGCATCATTTAAATATACTATGAAAGAGAGGTCGACAAGACAAGGCTGCTGTCTCTCCCCAACACTTTTTGATATCTTCATCGAACCATTGGCCCAAGCAATTAGGCAGAACCAGAATATAAAGGGGGTTGAGGCAGGAGGTTTAGAACACAAATTGGGACTATTTGCGGACGACTTGATAGCATACATGGGGCAACCAGACGTGGGATACTGATGGATTTACTGGAGGAATATGGACAATACTCAGGGTACAAACTAAACGTGACAAAGACACAGATTTTAGCACTAAACTACACACCAACACCAGAGATCAAAGAGAAATACAGAATTAGATGGGACATGGATACAATTAAATATTTAGGGGTTAACATCACAAAAGGGTTAGACAAATTATACAATGAAAATTATACGCAGATCAATCAGAACATCAAGAGGGATTTATGTAGGTGGACAATACAGACCTTAGACCTTAGTTCAAGGATTGAAATAGTTAAAATGAATATACTGCCTAGGCTACTGTACCTTTACCAATCACTACCTATATCTATTCCACAAAGTCAATTTATGGAATGGGATAAATGGATTTCAAGGTTTATTTGGGGGGGGGGGGAAGGCCCAGGATTAGGCTTGCGACACTGCAGCTACCCAAAGGGAGAGGAGGATTGGCAGTGCCGAGTTTACAGGATTATTATTATGCAGCACAAATCAGAACAGTGGCATGCTGGTGTAATATGGAATACGTAGATAAATGGAAGGACATCGAAACAAATGGGGAAAACTACCAGATTCAAAAACTACTCGGGGATAAAGAATTATTCAGGACACAGGAAAACATATTAGACCCAATCACAAAATTCACTTTAAACAATTGGAACACGATAATAAAGAGATACAAAATAGGAAAACAGACAAAGATTTTGAGATTGATAACAAATGATAATAAATTCCAGCCGGGAAAATAAGATGCAGGTTTTAAACGATGGGCCCGAGGGGGCATCACAGTAATGTGTAGGATGGTCGAAAAAGGGGAAATGCAGAGTTTTCAATATCTCAGAGATAAGTTCGATCTGGAAAGAGGTGACCATTTTAGATACTTACAGGTGAGAGACTATTATATAAAAGAAATAAAAATGGATAAAAACACTAAACAAAATGGGGTAATTAAGGTCATGATTGAAGCATATCAAGGGAAGAAAGGCAGGGTGATTTCAGCTCTATATCAAGATCTGTTGGAGAGTAGGGGGAATTCAACTCCATATATGAAAGAAAAGTGGGAGAAAGAACTCGGGATTGATATGACAGAGGAAGAATGGTATAATGTATGTAGAGTGCAACATTAAACTACTGGGTCAAGGGTATGGAGGGAGTTTGGCTGGAAAAGCATAATCAGATACTTCATAACCCCAAAGATAAAAGGGAGGTATGCCCCGGAACAGAACGCATGTTGGAGGCAATGCGGCGAGGTGGGGGCAGACCACACACACATTTTTTTTAAATGCCAAAAGATGAAGGGATACTGGGAGGAAGTGTGGGAAGTATTGAAGGGGATATTAGGTTATGAGGTTCCTAAGACCGGCCTGATGTTATACTTGAGGAATCTGGTGCAGGAAAACACACAGGGTGGGGACAGATACCTGATTAAGGTGCTGCTTGCTGCCAGCAAGAAAACAATTACCAGAGCATGGTAAAAAGCAGATCCACCTACAAAGGAGCAATGGCTGGGAGTAGGGCTGGGCGATATGGTCTCTAAATGATATCGCGATATTTACTGACTATATCGTGATATACGATATATATCGCGATATTCTGAAATGTCCTCTAAAACACATACATTTTTTAAATTTAACCCCTTGATGTTTACAGTCACGCCAGTATGATGATTCTAGTAGTCCCTGCAACATATGTCTGCATTACAAAAATCGACTAATAATGAAGAAAATTAACACATTTGTTGCAATAGTAATTTATGCACTAACTACATTACTACTTGTACTACAACATTTGAATAATCAGTTCTTCCTCATTTTCCTCAATTGTTCATATTTGGTTTATTAAAATAATGATATTGTGGTCAATGTTCAAAAATGTCTGCTATTATTATGAGTAGTATTATTATTATTATTAGTATAATGCGCTTTCTGTCTTCCTGTCATTATCAGGAGTTAGACATGTAATGGCTATGTATTAGATTAGATTAGAACCTTCATTCTCCTAAACTGCTGGGACATTTCCCTATAGCCAATACGTTTTATATTGTCTACTCTTTACTTACTTGTCAGCATAGGTCGGCATTGATGTACAGAGCCGACAGAAGACCTTGTTTATATTGGCATCATATTGAGAGGTGCAGTGACGCGTCCTAAAACCAGGAAGTAAGCTGCTGGTTCCCTCGACAAAAAAGCAATGGGATTTCTCCATAGGGTTTTGGAAAATAGCTGGAAATAAGGTCTGTGGAAAACAAACCTGTTTGATAAATGCACGTTTTGTTCAGCCGGATAATATCCACATGTCTACCCTACTTTTATAATTTTCGAATCATAAATCTAATCGATAGATTATAAAAGGGTTTTAGGACGCGTCACTGCACCACTAGAAAACAACTCCATCGATCAAGCTGGCTGAAACTTTCTCTCCCTCTCCTTCTCATGCTACCTGTCACTCTTCTTTAACTCCTCCGGTGACTTTCTTTTATTTGAAGATAGTTTTTTGCCCGGCGCTGACGGGCAAACGGGAGCCTGCTCGCGCTGGCTCCGCAGCAAACAGCTGTTTGCTTTTCACCCAACAACGACAACCGCCTCACGAAACGCTATGTTGTAGCGTTAATAAACGAAAAAATGTAACAACATTGCTTGTCAAAGTACCTATACCACTGGACAATTTTTTTTTTTTTAAGCAATATTTTTAGTGGCCCGAGCGGGCAAGTGGAAAGTACGTTATGCTGGCCCGGGGTGTCTAAATAGTGCTTCCGAGCCAGCGGGCCATTTATAATGTCGAGCCCTGCTCTCTCTCACTGTGCATGTGTGTAATGTTTGTGTGCAAGTTAGACGGGGCCTGCGTGTGTGCCTGCGTGTGTGAATGTGTCTATTAGGGAGAAAGGAAAGCTCTTTTTGGCCGCGGCGGGAAATTGATTTGACAACATAAAACTCGATGTTCACGATGTGGTCATTTACGACATCGCATGTAGTGCAATCCACGATGTATCGTGTAAACTCAATATATCGCCCAGCCCTAGCTGGGAGTAGTACAGGAAATATTTGATATGGAGAGATTCACACACATATTGAGGGTCCAGGAAGGGAAATTTGAGTCCAAATGGGAAAAATGGGATGAATATAAAAGAAAAATGAACGACACCACAAATTGAGAGTTGGAACCAGACCATGATGTTGCATTAAAATAGGATAGAAAGCTTCCATGTCACTGTTTGCTTGTTTTTATTATTATTTGTATTTTCTTTGTTCTTCTTCAATGGGTCTCTAATTCAATTGTATACTGAACTATATGTGGTTTTGTATGTTTATAAGAATGTCAATAAAATAAAAAAAAGATATGAATGAACAACACAAATAAAATAAGTTACATTCATTTGTTATTGGCTATGGTAGGTTATTGGTTATGTTCACATACTTATTTGATTACATCCACTTGTCTAAGATGACAACAGAGACTTTCGACCCAAAACCAGCTGTTGACTTGTGGATACAAGCAGCTAATCGCAGACTCAACATGAGAGAAAGTAGTAGGCCTACATCATCAGCTACCATGTCTGACAGAGAGGAAGACAGTGAGGAGAACAGTCAGGAGGGTAGTGATCACAGCTTATAGGATTACTGGTCGTGCTAATGTGGTAGTGCCGTGTGTCCGGCAAATAAAGTCAAGAGCCCCTCAAAAGTTACGGTTTATTTCATTTTAAGGATGAGCACCAAGCAACATCTGCAGGTTCTCCTTTGAGAACCAGGGCAAAGAAGTTATGTGCACCCCTGATTATATCACTCAAAATGTATACCGTGTAAATTATGTGAGACAGGGTTCCTATAATCTTTTCAATATTTAATAATATTCCGTCTGTCATATATTTATATATGTATATTTTATATATATATATACGTGTATATATAATAATTGTAATAATTGTAATAATTGTAAGTCGCTTTGGATAAAAGCGTCAGCTAAATTAAATGTAATGTAATACCGTGTTAAATTCAACATGTATATGCCTTGTTTATTTCAACAACAAGAACAAGAAACGGTATCCATCTTCTTTGTTTGTTGTTGAGTGTGTGAAAGAACATTATATCACAAGATGGATGCCGTCGTGTTATTGTCACGTGTGTGAAATTACTATAGATGAATACACTCTTACACCAAATAAATAACAAAAATATAAAAACAGATGAATACTCTTATACCAAATAAATAAGTAATAGATACAGAGAGATTACATACCTTTCCGGTGACGGAGGTTCATAATCAGAGTCATTACTTTCCCCTTTATGCGTGACGAGATCAACATCTTCCGACGGAGAGTCCTGAAATACGATGTCCAATGCCTCCTCGATGGACAAAAAAGTCTTCTTTCTGGCTGCCATTGTTACAATGAAGACAAAGAAAACAAATCCTGCTGTTTCGCTGATTGATCTGCCGTTCTCTGCTCTCCTGTCGCCGCGGGACATGCTATGCTATGCTATACTATACTATGCTGCGTAAAAAGAGTCGGCGTGTGTGTAAACCAGCTATACTGCCTTTATTTATACTTACGCAAGATCCTATCTCTGGAACCCATTGCTAGATTTTGGTGATTGACACCTTTTTTGAATCGTTAGAGCCAATCGAATCGAGTGGCAGTTTCAAAATATGTAAATACGTTACGGCGGAGGGGGAGCTATGCGTAAACTGCATCTCCCGCAGCTGAAGCCACGGACTGTTAATCGTTGGACCTACTCTTCTGCCGTGAATTAAAGGATTGACTATCAGTAATCATTTTAAAGTGACAAGAGACATTGGATTAACCTTGAGCAGTGATTTTATTCCTTTGAACACAACTTTTGATCACAAAACAGCCAAGGTAAGATCTAATTATTGTCATGGATTTGAAAACTGATATTGTTTACTTGCTATGTTCTGGCTGCTAGCTCGGTTAATGTTGTGCCTGTAGTGATGGGGTGTATACCCATGAAATCTGTGGAATCTCAGCTTTCAGAAGATGTATTGTTTGTGCAGAAAGTATGAATTATAAATGATCGTTTTTGTGAGTTATGAGCAGAAATAGCAATTGCCCGTTGTTGCCATGGGCTCATTTAGAGGCTTCTTGTGAGACTTCTTTTTCGAAAAACTTTTTCTTTTTTCGTATAGTCAGTTAGCCAATTTTCCTCCGGTCAGATGGGTATGGAATATTAATAGTTTCATGAATGACACTTCAGATATAGCACTGTTGCTACATATATAGCATTTTTGGACCCGAGCTCGGGTCTGTGGGGCTTAAGAGGTTAAGAGATGTGTCTGAATGCATACATCTCCGTATCTCAAATGTATTTCCCATAATTTGTTCACTTGTGCACTCAGGGGATTATCATTAACTTGTGAAGTCAGGATGTGTTATAAAACCAGCATGTTTAGCTTATGTTAACATTCAAGTTGTCATCTGTTATTGGTAAGTACTTCACTCTGGGATTGGGTGGAAATTGGAATTTCTGGGCTTACTTCTGCTTTTTCAGGTTGTAGGTGTTTTATGTTTATGCTGTTAAAACAGGGAATGCCAGTTGTGCAAGTTAACAAGGAACACCTGAACACACCAATAGCTTTCTTCCCTGAGGCACGGGCTGAAAAGGTATAGTTGTGCTAGATCCTGAACAAACATGTATCCCTACGTTGTTGCACAGTGTGTAAGTGTGTTCAATAGAATTTGATCATGGTTGATGGAAGTCACTTCTTGATATATTTGACCAGAAGAATCATTGGAGTATACCTTCCACAAATGCAATTTAGCTACACAAAAGAGATAATTCATCTTTACAGATGGCCCAAATCTAGGGAAGAAGATGGTGGGAAAATGTTAATCCTGTGTCTTAGTGTAGAGCCTGTTTTTTTTTTCCTATTTTCCACCAGATTGAGCCATTATCTTATGTGTATTATGTTAATTCTGTTTTAACTAGGTTCTTGCTGCTGTTCTCTAGCATTGCAGTAATGCACAATATTTTTAAACATGTGGCTATACAATGCTAAGACAGGTGGTGAGTTGACACCTGAATACAGTCATGGCTCAGTCCAGAAGCAGGAACTTTGGAGAGGTAGGTGGAAAGGTCCTGGTCGATGTATTCCAACACCAGAGTGAGATCCAGGCTCCTACCCACTGGTATGGCAGATGCATCCAAAAGCCTGGGCATATAAATGAACAGGGGATTACACATTTAACAACAGCAGCAGCAACAACAACAACAATAGAAAGGCAATGCTTGTGATTATAACCTATACTATTTGGTCTAGATTGCACGTGTTTAAATGTTGACCCTTATGTAACTACTTTCTTTTTTTGGAATAAAAGTATTTGATTGTTGTAGTACCTGAATGTGGAGCCACATATTCTTTTTAACTAATTTGAACTTATGCTATATATACTAATACTACTTATTATCATTGTTACCGTTACTGTTACCGATATTTGTAAATGCACAATGAGGGTTGTGATTCATTTTGCTGTAGCCTACTTTTTGCAAAGTCAACAAAAGAGTTCTATTCTCTAATTGAGATGCCTTACAATACTGGGTTCAAGTACAATACTGGGTACAAATATATAACATCACATTATATTATATAAGCATATCATATGTTTTCTATTTAAAAGGGTGTCGGATAAATGTAGAGAACAAAATATTTTACTCTGACAGGTAGAGGTGTATACGCACACAATACAAATACTCAAGTAAAGTGTAAGTCAGTCTAAACTGTATTTAGCATTGTATGCCAAACATAAACTTACTGGACTATGTTGGGATGGTTCAACTGCTTCATTTGACGCAGCAGCGCAACCTCGCGGATCATGAAGGCAGGGATCCCGATCTCGAACGTGTCCCTGCGGACGTTGAATTTCTTCACCGCCAGGAAGCGCTGCTTCTCCCCCAGCTCTCTGGCTTTATACACCTTACCGTAGGAGCCTTCTCCAACTTCTGCCAGGAGCTCGTAGCACAAAGGCTTGGTGCGGATGTCCATGGCCTTTCAGATACAGTATAAATAAACCTAAACTTTCTAAATAAATGTCTATTATTGTACATACTTCTGATAATTGTGTATATAACTGACTGTTTTGCACTCCGGTTAGACCCTCCTTAATTTCGTTACACTGTGCCAGGGCTGCCAACAAGCGTGAGAGTCACGCAATTAACCCATATCTCACGCACTCACGCCACACGCTTTCCTCACGCTAAATTTTTGTCCAAAATAAATGGATAGGATTCGCTCCTTGCTACGAGAGACCCGGGTTCGAGACCTCTCTCACACAGTCCATATTTTAAGTTGATTATATTACAGTTTTATTCATTTTGGAATTATTAAATATAAAACACATAATTTGTGTGATTATAAATAATAATAATTTATTATAATTAATTGAAGGAACAGCAAACCGAGCGGTCTACGAAATGAGACGGTCTTCTGGCTTAGTTCAGTAAAGTTGGAACGATATTGGGAGATTCTGATTTCACGGATCAATAACTCATGAACAAAACGTTATTCAGACACAAATGACGTCTCCTAACTACCGTGGTAAGGTTGACAACGAACTACAATCACATTTTGTTCAAAAAAAGCCAATATGCGCCGTCCTCCGAGCTGGACACATTACATTGGTCTCTATCCGCAGCCGGAGAAGAAACGAGTGCTCAGGGACCGTCTGCAAAGTGCAACTCCGAAAAAAGTGAATACGATAATATTCAATCACTATTATACAGCTTATTACTACCAAACTCAGTACACACATCAATAGTCTCCTGGTGGTCATACTACAGCAGAGTTTTGAAGAATATGCTTTTGATTAATTTGGGGGAATATTTATAATGTAAAATCTTCAATAAATATGGCATCATCTTAAATAACTTTACTATTATACAGTATATTTCTACCAAACTCAGTATTTGCATTATTGTTGTTAGCATCTGGTTAGCTAGCTGCGCTAACGGATAGAAGCTGTTTCTCAAACAATGAGAAGGAGAGCTCTGTCCTGTCTGACTGAGAGAGATAACTACATCTCAGTGAGGTAAGGGACTCTGTTTAGATAGTTAACTTTAGTCTAGTTATCTCAGTGGGTCTTAAACGTTTTGGTCACCATTTATGAGAATAAATGAAAAACAGTTATGAAATACTATGACAGTAAAACAAGAATACAGCTTAAAAGGGGAGTGATTTGTAAAATATCCATAAAGAAAAAGAAAATCTCTTTACAGTGCTGTTTCATATGGGTGTTGAGAGATGTATCCTTAAATTCATTTTGCTCACAAAATGCACCAGGTTGATGCATTTAACTTCAATATTTAAAATAAAATCCCCCCCCACACTTATAAAATAGCACTTTACCTCTGCTTAGACCTATATGCCATTTTATATGCTGTGAGATTATTATCGAGCCTTCATTGTAAGAGTCGCGGGTACACTGTGTATGTGCGTATTCCACTGGAGCGCCCGGTACATTAATGGGAAACTCTAGTTCGTACATGTTCAATACATTTGTAACACTGTACACTTGAACGCAAAAAAAATCTCACTCCAAGCTGAACTCAAATGTTGGCAGCCCTGCACTGTGTTTGCATTTTTGTAATGACAATAAAGTAATCTAATCTAATCTATTAAAAGGATCAAAAAAGTTAAACATGTTGCATTTAGCTTAGCTGCTCGCAACACGTTTTTCAAGTCATAGTAAGCTAGCTAACTTAACTCGTCTCTAAAAGTGAGGTTTGCAAGTTAGCTAGTAGGTCAAATGTTTATAAACACCACAGCAGCGAACCACAAGTAAAAACAATATAAATTATATACAAACAAGCTTTTAATGTCGCTTGTTGATACAATATCTGCTGCTTTTACCTTTTCTCAGACTGCAGACCGCTCCCCTCCATGTGGCCGCCTGCAGGGAAATGTCGATGCACATCTGCTGCATGCTGAATGCAGCATTATAAATTCACCCAATCAGATAGCTCAAAATTTACATTTTGTTAAGGCCACTTCCTACACGTGCTCCCTGCTGCTGTCAAAGTCAGTGTAAACTAGTGCTGCGTTCACCTTCACTGCACATTAATAACAAATACACTTATAAAGTCCTGTTTGTGAGGAGGGTGGTTTCCAGATAACAGAAAAAAACAGCATGGCAGGTTTTTTATGACAACGACAATAACCGTGCTTTGTAGTCAATGGGACGTTCACAAATATGTTAGTTCATGTCTTTGTTATTAGCAGGAACGTGAATTGCTAATAATATTGACAGGTTTCAAAATATAAATAATGGATTTAGAAATGAATACAACAAAGACCAAACCACAACAAATTAATAGTAAATACCCTTTTAATATTAAAGAGGGCAGAAGCTTTGTAAACATGTTACAAACTGCAAAACCATCAGTCAGTGTTTATACTCAGAGCAAACTAAAAAGGCAGTTTAGAATAAAATATCACACAATAAGCTGCATATTATTTCAAACTTTGGTTTGCATAAATAATTGAGGTCTTGTTAGCTCTGATAAGGCAGGTTGGCTGTTGAAACATTGCAAATCTTACATTACACACAATGTATAAAATTGGAGGTATTCAAACATGAATTATTGTAGGTAGGCTAAGCATATTTGTTAAGCGTTAGCACAGCTAAGTGTTGATCTGTCGGGTTGGAAAACTCATCTTTCCACTTTTCTTTCATTTGTTCAATGTTATGTGGAAGTCTTTTTTCTAGGGCGCATAAAACAAAAGTTTTTTTTGTGAGTGAGGGGTTAGCTCAGTTACTGAATAATTACAGTATAACCGCACTCAGCTGAATACGTTCAGGCAGTTAATCTTCTTTCGATTTGGCATATTTAATTTTCTTTGCCAAAGAAATGGCATCCAGATGGAGGTTGCGGTTGAGAATGACGGAGCCGCAGGTGAGAGCTCCTGCAAGAGCGCCAGCAAAGCCACACAGAAACACATCCTGACCTGCAACACAAAATGGGATGATACTGTAAAGTGTTGTGAGGAATTACAAGTGACCTCTGATGATACTGTGCTGCACGGATGGGCTCACCTGTCAGATAGAGGTTCTTCAGAGGAGTTTGAGGTCGCACTGTAGCGTTGAGTTCAGGGCTGAATCGGGCGATGCCGTGATCCGCTCCGTAGATTTCACCCTTGGGGGCTCCGATGTAGTGTGTGTTTGTAATGGGAGTGCCAGCATCGATGTACTCAATCTATAACAAAAGAAAACAGGCATATGAATACCTAGTTTCAGACAATGGTGGTGTTATAATTAGGAAAAAAATAATAATAATACTTTAAAGTAAAAACTTCTACAGACAAATTGTAGAAGTGCATACTGTACCAAAGAGAGTGACAGCCTACAGAAAATATCATTTGCAATAATCTCCATAATATATAAAAAGGGACAGATTCATAAAACATACCTTGTCTC
Organism: Notothenia rossii; assembly: GCF_949606895.1. Lineage (NCBI taxonomy): Eukaryota > Metazoa > Chordata > Actinopteri > Perciformes > Nototheniidae > Notothenia > Notothenia rossii. Next base: position 21,868,866 of record NC_136906.1, read on the forward strand.
TGGTTATCTTGGGGAAGATATCCATCAGCACCTCCAGAATCGAGTCAATGAATATCTGTTTCAGCTCTTTGTATTCAGGCGCTCTGTTGCTCACTTTGTCATCCTTCCACTCTTCAAACCACTCGTACTTTGCAAAACTGACCAGACTCAAGGTGGACTTCCCTAATGTGAGGAAAGAAATTAGAGAATATTTGACTATACCAGAGAATTGTAAAGCATTGGAAATTAATAAATAGTGTGTCAATGTGTTCGCAATAATCAAAAATGTTACAAATCTTATCGCTCTTTTAACTAAATGGATCAGGGTTGGTTTTAATGACACTATGAAACAACAATAAGTGAGTTCTGATTAAAAATATATTTTGTTTTATACATCAATCATTCTGAATCTTGCATTAACATAGTTTCACTGTAAACACGGAAAAACTGACACACTGCATCACGTCACAGCCTCTGTACCTGGTGATCTTTCCTCCCAGGTCGAATCTTTAGCCGATGGAGAGGCAACAAACAGAAGTGGTACACTTTTAGCTGACTCTTCCCTCTTTCCATTCAAATATTTCTCCGTCCTGTAAAGGAAATGATGTAGTTCTGAAGTGGTGAATTCACAGATACAAAATAGCTGAAGTAGACTTATTCCGTTCTTACTTTAAATATCTAAATGAAGATATATTCTAATAGTAAAGAAAGTACAAGTATTTACAGTGACTTAAATCTCCATGTGTTGTATATCTTCATGTTTCTTTCAGACCGTGTTTTACATCAGATCAAAGTCCATGTGAAGTTTTAGAAAAAAGAAATTAGGGATTTTGAGATGTAGTTTGTGTTAAAGTTGCCATGAATTCAAAAACTAAATAAAATACTGTCCTTACAAACTAAATAAAATAGAAGCTTTTAAGTTGCCAGATCTGTGTTTGGCTATTCCTCAAAATTATTACAATGAAAATCAAAAGATAAAAGAAGAAGGTCAACATACAGTTCATCAAAATTGTTCTCGGTAAAGATCCAGTAGTTGTCTGCCTTGAGGCCCAGATCCTCCTTAGTTCCTTCAAGACCCAGAAAAATACTCAGGCCTCCTTCACCGTTCTTCATCATGCCCAGCTGCTGTTGGATGGCTGGATGAAAGGATCAGATTAGATTCAACTTTATTGACATTGCACAATAATGCAGTTTGCATCTAATCATGAAGTTCACCGAGTAGATAAGCTGCAGGTGAGGTTACATTACATACACTAGTGTGGGTTACAGTATACTGTAGAAAGAAAAAGTGCTGGCAGGTTATATTTACAGATAAGGAGCAGGGTTTTAAAACATAGGAGATCCACATCATACAGTACAACTTTATCAACAGCTCAAAGATAAGTAACATAAAAATGCTATCTATATGTGGGAAGGATTGTTACCATACAATTTTGAGCCAGTAGGAACAAAGTGCCCTGAGCAGGGAAATACTTATTTGGAGAAAAACGCCATTGCAGGGATGGGAAAACAATTTATTTTATGTAATTTTTGCTGTCCGATATTATGGAATACGCTCCAGGAGCATTGCCGAGACAGTAATAGGTCCAATAGTGCAATAAATGTACTATATGAATGTAATAAGGAATTCTCCTACTTTTATTCAACTTCAAAATCAGTGGTGTAGGCTATGCTGACCATACATTTTTGTATTTCCTATATGTAAACTAGCTGGGCTAGCTTATTTTAAATGATCAATTACACAATTTGGATAACATAAGCAATTGATTAAATTTAATGTAATAACTTGATAGCTAATTAACACATTCCACAACAGCATACAGATCATACAGACGGTCTGAAATCTGCTGCAAAATGAAACAAATCTCACCGTACTTTGCAAACTCCGCAAAAAAATATTAAAATGGTAAATGTTTAAGAATGAATTACCTTACGCTTGACTTGCATGCACAGAGCTAGATGGAAACAAGTCATTGAGTAAGGGGAGAAAACTGAACCATACTTTTTGCAGCTCACACTGAAATTATTGCTCAACTTATGAGCAATAAAAATGTGCTGCTATTCTCGATTTTATGTCATTTGAATTGAGTCATTTGGGATTTTTGGCAGACCAAAAAAAGAAAGTATATATTGATGTTGTCACCTTGGCATTTTCTAGACTAAAGGATTAACTGATAATAAAACAATCATCATTAATGAATAAATATTAAGTAGAAACTGAAAATAATCATTAGTTGAAGCATGTATTCCCTACCTGGCATGGCCTGGAGCTCTTTGGGCAGCAGCTTCTCGTAGGTGTTGAAGATGCCAGCATTAGAGATAACCATGGGGGCGCGGATATGTATTTCCTCCTGGCCTTTCATGACGCTCACACCTAAAAGCATGAAAAAAAACAGCAGTGAATATCTGATCAGCTGGAGCTGCGTGCTGGGATTTTGTATTGAAACACTCAGGAAATCACACCCACCATAAGCCTCCTTGGCGTCATTGAAAAGGATGCGGTTGACTGGAGCTCGGACTAGAACCGCACCACCAGCCTTCTCAATGATGGGGATCATGTGGTAGGCAATTTCACTGGCTCCGCCTTTTGGGTACCAGGCACCGTTCAGGTAGTGAGTGAACAGCAGGCTGTGCATAGAGAAACTGGTATCTTTTGGCATGTTACCTGCAGGTCAGAGAAATAAACAAAGGCCATAAGCAGAATACTAAAGAATACATCTATTAAGCCATTAGGACTGTGGCTTGGCCTACCATAGGTGCCATAGCTGTAGGTGAAGACGGCCCTGAGATCCTGATTCTCTGTCAGTTCATTGACGACTTCTGTTAGGCTGCGGGAGGCCATTTTGAAGAAGTAAGACAGACGTTTGGCCAGACCGGTGTAGACCAGGAACTTTGCCAGGAAGGCAGGGCAGATCTTCAACATAGCGAGGAGCCAAATGCCCCGCCCAACTTTCTGAAGACAGAACACACAAGACACACAGATGAGGGCTGGACTGACACACACTTATACCTGAGTGCAATCATAATAGTCTGTTTCTGTATGATTGATTGATTGAATGATTGCATTAATGGTTATTCAGACAAAAACTAAAGTGTCCAAAGGTAAACATGTTAGATTAAAAATTCTTATTTCCAACATGGGATTTTAGAAGAAAAGACAAGCACAAGACATTTAACAAAAAACAAACCAATCAGACCAAGCAGACAAGAAGTTAAGAAAATACAATTGATATACACTGTATGTATTTTGTTGTGTGAAAATGGTTAGAATGGACCTTTTAGTCTGACCAAAACGCATCACAAAGTTGGTTATTGTATAGTGTCCAAAAACGTGGGAGGTCACAGTGACCTTTACCATGGAGTAACATTTGTGCCAAAGATTTTAAAGAATTTCTATTACAAACCCGAAAACATTTTCCAGGCTATGGCTGTTGCTGTCGGCCAAGCATAAGAAGAAGTAAAAAGTTGTACAAAATTGAAGGTACCACTTTACAATAAGACTACCCTTGTAAAAGGGTTTACAAATAGTTTGTAATTCATTTATTAATTAGGTTGTGAACACTTTATAAATCATTAATAAGCTTTTATAAGACATGAGATAAACAGGGCAACCGTGACCGGTTGCTTGCCAAATAGTGAGCCCACATTTATCTGTACTACTAAGCCTTATTAGAAATGGTAGTAACTCATTAATAAATGGGAATGTGTTTTACACTTTACAATAAGGCTCCCTTTTGGCAGTTATAAATATTAGTAACTCATAAATAAATGGTCATAAAGAGATGCCAAGAAACATCAAGATGGATGGGGGAGATTCAACTCGGTGAACAACAGATACCAAGGATGCTGGCTGATGAAGAACACCAAGTAAGTTAGTGCCAATATAAGGCTTATCCATCTTGCCAAATAGTGAGCCTGTGTTGATGTATGAAAACTATGTTAGAACTGGTTTATAAATGGTTCTTAATGATTAATAAAGTGTTTAGAACCTAATTAATAACCTAATTATAAACCCTTTATGAATCCTTTATAAGGGTAGTCTTATTGTAAAGTGGTACCAAATTGACAGATAAGATAAAGAAAAGAAAGTGACAAGCCTTTTTCATCTGTCTGGCAAAGCAAAACACTGTTGCAACTCAGTCTGCAATATCGCAGAGAGTTACTCTGACCTTTGATTTACTAACCCTTGAGCCCCTGAAAAATATCAGTGATGACACCACAACATGATAATGAAGCCTTTTTTTGTTAAAGTACAGTTTATAATCACAAGTTCACTGGGGGAAAAGGCATTGAAATGGCTAGAATATCACTGAAAGATATTTGACTCTAAATGTCTCTATATCTGGATCAAGTTGTTGTATTGCATCTGCATGTAGTCAATATTCTGTACGATTACTTTAAACCACCCAATGACAAACTGTAAAGCAAAACAAACCTTGCACAGTTTGATGTAATCGTCGATGGCCTTCTCCTCTCCAGGGAAGCACTTTTTCAGCTCCTCTGGGAAGCGGGTCCTGCCACTGTAGATGGGATAGCTGCGGCGGTTCTCTGGAGGTCCCAGCACGACCTGATCATAAGGGTTGTCCAGAGGCTCCCACTGCAGCTGTCCGTCAGTCATGTTGTCCAGCATGCAGCGGAACGGCTTGTGTTCCTGCAGGTCCCCGATGTAGTGGATTCCTGCGGGAGGAAGAGCAGAGAACAATGCAAGTTAACATTTTAGTTTTGCAATATTCAGAAATATACAGAAAATGATCCCCTCATCTTATAAATGTGCACAACTATCAATTTTTTTAAGGTGTGAGATTTTAATGAGAAGAAGAGCCATTGTTCTCACCAACATCAAACTCAAAGCCCTTCTCAGTGAACGTGTGGCAGCATCCTCCAGACCGGTCATGCTGCTCCAGCACCAGGACCTTCTTTCCAACTTTGGCCATCAGCACTGCAAGCCCAAGCCCACCGATCCCACTGCCGATGATGACCGCATCCAGGTTTTCAGGTACTTTACTGGGCAAAAATCCTAAAGAAGTTGCACAAATGGCAAAATAACCAAAAGATCTGAGGAATTTCAGAGGAGAACGGCAAGGCAAGGTTTCACTGCGAGGCTCCACTAGCACACCCCCCCGTCGAAACAGAGGGCCTCATCATATAACGCCTCAAGTTGGCCAGGGACGGTGTTACAGTATAAGTTGAGTCATGACAACTGGCGACATTCTATTATTTTCGTCATAGGAATCCGGGGCGTGTACATTGAGGACCCATTGTTGATTTACCAGGAAATAAAAATCGTTTGTCGTCTTTTGCTATATCTGCCTTCCTAAGATCACTTTGCTGCACATTCAGTACTCGTATGTGAGGTTGTGGGTGAGAGGCCGATATCGTGACGCTTACAGGGAGGTATCGAACATTACAAAGTAGGTGACTGTGTGGATGCCTGTTCAAAACATTGCAAACTTCAATAAATCATTTAAATTATATATTTGTGTCCGACTTTCATTTGTTCATCGTTCTTAATGTGACATATAGTAGCTTTGATAGCTGTCCATACCTTCAGACAGCCTAAAAGTAAAACACAAGTTGTTTATTCACAGCCCGAACGCTCATCGAGATGACTGGATCAGTCATGACAACTTGTGATCAGCTCCGATTAAATTGTGATATCAATTCTGTAGCTAACCTCCAGGGAGCACGTTTATTTTAGGAAATACCTGTATCCCTCTCATCACAACAAGACTCTACACTGTGCAGGAAAAACAATTACATACATGAAAATAACCTTGATGCATGGGAATTAAACACACAAACTAACAGATAAATCATCAGAAGAAGGCAGAGAGGAAGTAAATAACAACAGGAACACGGAAGGCAGACAGAATTGCTTAGACACGGGTGTCACATGAAATTTAAAGGTTCTGGAAAGTTTCTTATTCAGCTTTAGCCTTTTTTATCTCATGAAGTCCCTAAGTGACACACACTGAACAGTCTGGGGTCATGGTCCTTGTCATTTGCTTTTGTCTTCCCATAACAACATGTCCAAGATGTCCATTTGTCAGGCTAAAACATGTGACAGAACTAGCTAGATTTGGAAAGGTTTTTTGTTGCTAAAGTTAATATTCAAGCCATTTAAGAATAAAAATGCTGACATGACATGTCATTTGTTAAACATTAAGCTGTCTTCGGCTCTTTTCTGCTGTAACAAATGTAAATGTCCCCTCTGTGGGACGAATAAAGGTATTCTGATTCTGATTACATTTAACCTGTTGTGGAAACATTTCTTGATGAAATTGATATGAAACAAATGCCATAAATATTGCTGTGACACATGGTGTCACATCGGGACTTTAACCCTAAACATTCACAGTAAACCCGGAGTGACATATATGCACAATTAGAAATATGATTATGGTCTGTTCAGTTAATTTAGCTGATTCAATTATATTTAGTTAACATATGCTTTATTCTTCAATTCATAGTATGTTCAAACAAATGCAAACCAAAACATCATCCTTGTTAATTAAGTTATAAATAAGAGTTACTTTACCATTAAAGGCCAGATATTTGACACTAGGGGGGTTACTTGTCAGAAATGTGTCTATTTAGTCTAAATGACGTTCCCCTTAATTTCCCCAAAAGTAGAAATGGGTCCGGGTTCTTATGGGTTAAACGTATAGGCTTAAAGGCATAATAGAACTACCGTATTATATGTATTCAACTTGTGCCCCGCTGGACTTACTTTTCTGTGGTTTACCGTTACTGTGACATATCAGTATAGCCACGGAAGATAGTTTGTTTGTTTAATTCCCATGCATCAAGGTTATTTTCATGTATGTAATTGTTTTTTCTACAGAATTGATATCACAATTTAATCGGAGCTGATCACAAGTTGTCATGACTGATCCAGTCATCTCGATGAGCGTTCGGGCTGTGAATAAACAACTTGTGTTTTACTTTTAGGCTGTCTGAAGGTATGGACAGCTATCAAAGCTACTATACGTCACATTAAGAACGATGAACAAATGAAAGTCGGACACAAATATATAATTTAAATGATTTATTGAAGTTTGCAATGTTTTGAACAGGCATCCACACAGTCACCTACTTTGTAATGTTCGATACCTCCCTGTAAGCGTCACGATATCGGCCTCTCACCCACAACCTCACATACGAGTACTGAATGTGCAGCAAAGTGATCTTAGGAAGGCAGATATAGCAAAAGATGAACGTAAACGACAAACGATGTTTCTTTTCTGGTAAATCAACAATGGGTCCTCAATGTACACGCCCCGGATTCCTATGACGAAAATAATAGAATGTCGCCAGTTGTCATGACTTATACTGCAACACCGTCCCTGGTTGACATCATCTCTAAAAGGAAGCAGCAAAGTGTTGCCAATGCTAAATTGAGCGGAAAACTGAATTTCATCGGATAAAATACTGAATGACAACTGATTGTGTGGAGTCTATGGTAAAATTCCCACTAAACATGTTGCCACAAATGTTCATTCCTGCACAACCACATTCTCTATTCTCAATAACATTGCCCTGCAGAGTCGAGGACAGAAACACAGAAAACATATGACTTTAAACAGTTTATAGAAGAACTTCACGTCAGTTTACAAACTTTTTGAACATACTGTAAAACGACCTTGGCAGTGTTGTAGCCTACTCACCCTGCTTCAGCACTTTATTCTTCTCTTTCCTGTTGTGAACCATCTTTTTCACTGGTTCACGAGTGTCCTTCTCAAAGGGGTTAGGCCCGGAGCTGCCGAAGACATATTTTAATACAAATATGACCAAAGCTACACAAAATATCACAACACTAAGCAACATCGTGCCGGTTGGTGAAACACTGTCCAGTGGGTGTTCAGTTCCGTGTTCACGCGTGTAAATCAGGTGTAAATACGGCCTGCTTGAGTGACAGGACATGCGGAATGATTCTGGACAATGAGAGCCTTTCTTTGGGACACGTCAGGCAGATTCAACCAATCAACGTGCAGTGCTGTGTGAGAGCGACTCCTCGTTTTAAAGGAAAAGCGAGACGACCTGTGTGCCTCAACTGTGTTACATAATGCGAAACAAAGGGGCTATGACCCCAGAGTAACTTGTGCAAAGAAGTGAACATAAACAAAAAACATTCTTATTTATACATTAAAAAAAACTATAAAAAAAGATAGCACTACGAATTATCTTCCTTAATACATTTAATGCCGTGTACCTATTTCATTTTTACAATTCACGTTTTTTTGTGTTCTATTTGTTAATTGTTTTTTTTCATATACATTTGAGTTACATTTTTATTTTATTTCTACACTTTCATAAAAACGCAGAAACCAATTAATATTTCTCGTTTAAATAGTGCTGTAAAGATAACATGTAGTATTATTATACAATAGTATAAATAGGAATAGGCCTACTGTACATACAGCAGAGGAAACCAGAAATACGTATTTGAGGTGTTTTTCATATAGGTTTTTTACCCATTGAGTCATGAAACTGATTAAGAATACCCCATGTTGCACACCTGTTAAACACCTTTTAAAATGTATGATTAAATAAAAAATTAAGGTTATCAGTGGAATCAAAAGTAAAGAAAAGTAAAGTACTAAATATCACTTGCTCATTGTTGGCCATGGTCAGTGATTTTACAAAAAAGAAAAAACATTGTAACCGACATTCACTTAAAGCTAGAAAAAGGAACTTGCGGTAGACTAGTCTTTTTTCCAATGCCTTAACGTAACTTGACAAGAGTTTATTTTGATGTGTAAACTTGTAAACTGAACGAAAAAGCAACTTTAAGCAATTTCTTGATTTTATTTTTTTGCTCAAAAAAAGAAATCTGCATCTTCACATTCTTTTTTTTCTGCATCATGACACCACAAGACCCATTATTTGTTTACATATTTGTCCAAGTTCGACCAAGATTTTACATCAGAAACACTTTGAAGCAGGGCATTACCCCAGCAATCATCATCACCCACTCTGCACAATGTCCTGGAGTCCAGACGGCCTTTCACAGGACCAGTTTCAACATGCACTCTGAATCCTCACAGGTTGCAATTTATGAGAAACACACCTTTTCATTTGATTTGATGTCATCTGCATGATTAGTGTAGAGCTCCAGATACTGTTTTGAGGTGAAATGCTACTTGCAGTGCTCATAGTTCCCATTGTCTATTTTATTTTTCTTTCACTGCTCATAGGAGCATAATATTAGTAAATTTATATCATCAATGACACAAAATTAAACCAACATTATTTCCCTATGCACTCAAGACATACACACAATTAGTGCTTTGTGTATTAAAACTTCTTGCCACATCTTTCAGTTTTCTTGTGGGTACATTGTATTTTGTTATATTAATATTTATAAGACTTTGTACGATTTCCTCAGGCAAATTACAGAATGAGCTCAAAGTCCTGCAAAACACTCAAGCACTCTCCATTTTGACCTAAGCTCTTTATGACCTTTGCAAGTATCCTTACAAATCTGAACCCTATTGATAAATGTGTTGTGTAACCCCCACTTCAGAATCGCATCAACCTCTCATCTCCTTCCAACTGAGGTGGTCCACTGTTATCAAGCTGTGTGTCAGGCCTTGTGTTAGTGCAGTAAGCTGGGGAGCAGGGTCAATTTATTTAAACAGATGATAAAAACTCCAGAAGGCATACACATCTTCTCCATGACGATTGGTAAGACAAAAGGTTTGATAAGAAAAATCCAAAAAGACACGTGTCGAGAAATCTTAAAAGAAGCCAGCACCTGGTTTCCACTTTTGGTATTTATTACCTCATCCTTTTGACCCTTTTTCTCTTTAAAATATTTGTTGATCATTTTGATTTTTCTTTATCTCTAAAACTTAAGAATGACAGATTTGTTTTAATTGCAAAAAGCACTTCCAACATTAAGGAATAAAACAAAACAAGTATGTTCTAGTCTGCATGTGTTAGGGCATAATCTGCAGTAAAGTTTGGTATTATTTACCTGTATTACATTTAGTAGGTATGCCATACACCATGCAAACTGTTCCTGTATGTTTGGTACAAGACAGCTATCAGATAAAATACAGTTGTTTGGGATGGTAAAAATGGCTTAAGGTCTATGTGATCGAGGGAGGAGGAAGAGCAGTAAACTCTCCCAGCCTTCCTGCCTGGCAGCGGTAGTGCAGGTCATAGTTCAAAAGGTCAAAAAGTAAAAATGGGCGGTGGGGTTTCCTTTCCTGAATCAGGAAGTCATCAGTCCATCCGTCAGGTGGTGAGTGCGATGGTGCTGTCTCCTGGCCTGTTGGTGACACTTGTGTATGGCATAAAAGGGACGTCACTGCAGTACCAACCCAACCTGAGAAAAGAAAACGTCAGCCATTAGGAGAACAGTTGAAGATTGAAGATCCCAGCATGAAGTTTTCACAGGTAAGAAACTTGTGAGACTTGTGTATATTAAAATTGGTAGAGAAAAATTAAATGTGTTCAGACTTTTCAAGACCCTCAGATACCCGGGTTTTCAAAATGCCACTATAAAATGAGAAAATAAAAGTTGACCTGGGACATGTACCTTTTCTGAGCCCATGCTGGGACACTTCCAATTGTACAGATAATACTGTAGATTTCCATCACCGATGCCGAACTTAAGCTTCTCCAAGAAAGTCTTGTTTTCCATTAGATCCAGTGCATTGAAGACGTCAAACCCTTTCTGTATAATGAGATGAGAAGCAATAAAAACCCAAAGGTTCGCTGAGAATAAACATTTCAGAAAACAGACACATTGGTTAGAGAGGAACACACCGATTTGGCTAGGATGAGGGCGTCAGACATCAGGTCGAGCATGGGGGTGGTGGTGTGCACGTTGTAGAAGGAGTATGCTGCCTTTAGACTGCGGTGCACAGGGTGGTTCATAATGGTAGAGGGCAGTGTGTAGAAACTTAGGAAATCCGTTACTTTGCCATCATTCTGTGAAGGGAACAATATTCTTTTTAATAACGTTTCCCAGTGTAAAAACTAAACTAAATGATGTTTTTATAAAGAATAATTCACCCACAAAAGGACCATTTGTAAATGTTAAAAGCAAAACATCCATATATAAAACACACGCGACTCGTGCAGTATAACCAGGCATGCTCGCAAGTTCCGAAAAATGATTTCTTTTCTAATACATTACCCTTTACAACACTTTACATAAACAGTTGCAGGTTTGCATTGGCGCCAGTTAAAGGATTAAGCGAAAATATACGTGTTGTTAAATCCAGCCCATTTGCATGAACTCTTAAAGACTTTTCTTCATTTTTTTTGTTTCTTTCATACAAGAAAACCAAGGACTCAATGTAAACATTTGATCATTTTGTGGCTGAAGTATTCTTTTAAGACACAATCGTTAGAAAATCTAACTGTTAAAAATATTTGGAATTTTCTTTTTACCTCCACCAGGTAAGTGTCGATAATATTCTCCCTGGGAAGTAGCCAGTGTTCCACCTCTTCCGGTGTCATGGCAGGCACCAGGTTGAACTGGTTCAGGTACCCACGGAGGAGGCGATGCACCAATGGCACATCCTTCTTGGTCATCACCCGCAGACCTGGGGTCTTAGGAGCCTGAAGGCGAGAAGACAAGGGAGTCGCAGAATGAAGGCGTGGCAAGGCAATGTGCTGTATTTGTGTTTCGCAAATATGCGTGTTTTGTCACAAACCTCTGGCAGACGGTACAACTTCATGGTGCGCTGCATGGTCATGTTCCTGCTCAAGTGGGAGAACTTCACCTCGATTAGTTTGCGTGGGTTTAAAGAGCGATGCCAGTACCTGAGAGAAGACAAGATTTGTGAGTACTGCGGCCCAACAAAAGCAGATTTAGAAGAGTATGGGGGTTTTCTGTCAGGCCCACCTGCATGTGCCCACAGGTTTGGGCAGGACCACTCCAGCAGTGTAAACAGCCTGAAAGATTCCCTGCAGGTTGACCCGTCTGGTGATCTCTCTGATCAGAACTGGAGCGACTCGTTTGGAGCGAAGCTTCTTATGGACGCAGAGGAAATTGATCTCAACCATTTTCTTCTCACTAAGGATCAAGGACAATAGTTCATTATGTGGGCAACACATTAAAACAAAAGAAATGACAGTACATTTATAAAATGGGCATTGATTTGATATAATTAAATACTTTTTATATTAGAATTAGAGAAGACAGAATATAACAAAAGCTTCTAAATATACAAGTGCAAAACAACTAACCACAATTCTGAAAATACGATTCAAATAACACCCAAGACAATTTGACAAACTGAAAAGTATAGGCTTTATAACAGTGGAAAGGGCAGAATAGTTCAGTGGAGTGCATTAGAGATTGCACACGTTTACCTAATAAACTGGTCATTAAGTGCATGTATTTTGGAGTAAGAACAGAAGATTTCCTGAGATCAATGCATTTAATTCAATCTACTTACATGTCATAGATAGAGATGTTAGCAGGAATGGCACTGATGAAGCCTACCAGCTTCTGGTTGGAGTTAACCCTGACCCCACAATGCCACTGGGGCAACCAGCCGGGGGGCCGCAGGGCCCTGAGAAAGAGAAAAGTCAATTTTACACACACATTACCGTAATATAATGTAATTCCTTATGTAGAAATAATATAGAGCCTTATGCATATATTTATCATAGATGTATTACTATGTGATATATCATATTGGTAAGTCCTTAGCTTTACACATACTAGTAAAGTGTAAATAAGAAGAAAAACAACTTTTAAGAAAAATACCAGAGCAGGAACTCCGGGGAGTAGTCGAATCGGAACATGTTGTCATCATCTTCAACATAGTTCTCGTTGAGGAGAGTGTAAAGCTCCTTGAGCTGGTTTTACAGAAGGGACAAAAGCAGACATTAAGTTAGACACGGGAGAGTAATGAAGAAAAATCGGGAAACCGATTTGATCAGAATGTTACATTATTTGAATGATACATAAGGCAAGCAAACTTTTACCATATAATAACCAGTACCAAACTTAACATTGTAAAGTGTGTGTTTATACACTCTCTTACCACGGCGGCGTCTCCCAGGTCGAGGGTGTCCCAGCTGAAGCCCTGCGGGAGGCTATAGGACTCCTCACGAATGTGATCCTTGTCAGGTTCAATGGAGCCATGTGATGTCACGGTCTCTCCTGAATAAAAACAAAACAGATTCTGACATGAAGGTCGGTGACCTATAATACTGTGGTTATGGGTTTTAAGTCCAAGGGCAGAACTGACAGCTGTGACAGATGTCATACCTAGCTTGGGCACCGGCTGCGTGTCCCAGAACTGGTAACTCCTCCGAGTTGCCTCCTCCATGGTTTTGGCAGGACCTTGGCCTACAGAGAACAGTTCAATGGCCTTTTGGATCTCCTGTAGCTTATCAGCTGGCAAGGAATTCACCTGTTTGGAAATTGAACAGTGTTAAAGGGCTAATGTAGCCAAATTAATTATTAATTTCTATTTCATTTGGTGCGATATGTGAGGGCCAAGATAAATAAGAAGTATAATGTTTAATCATGTAGATGTAAGCATGCAACTCAGAGTGCTGCATTGTGAGCTATAAGGGTACAAATGTCTAAATAGCAAGTCTGTAATAGGAAACTATATCAGGATTTCTGGGTGCTTTAACCGCCCTTGTAGATGAAAAGGAACTCCAAACTTTGGGTAATTACACCTGAAGTTTCAAGATTTTATTTATTTGTATTTAAAAACACGGTATTTCATAGAATGTAGAGATTCATGCCTTGGCAAGGGGGTCCTGGACTGCTTCTGTGGCACCAGATTTCTTCTTCTTTTTCTGCTTCTTTTTCTTCTTCTTAGCCCCAGTGTCGTCACCCAAACCTCTGTCACTGAAGGATAGAAATAGAACATATACATATCATTATTGAGAGAAAAGCCAGGTCCTCATAAAGTAGAATTGTATATATATATATATATATTTATATTTGATAAAACCACGAAAAAGGTCAAAGTGATCACATTTGACCACAAAAAGGTCAAATGGAGAACTTTCAGTCGTCAATGGGTTCATATTGTGTGCTGAATCCAAATTCTAAAAGCAAGGGATTCAACAAGCCTCTCGGCTTTGTCTCCCCTTCCTATATTTCACATGCAGCCTCATTGGAATATACCGCAATCCATCTTGAGAAGGCTTGAAATCTATCTTCAAAAGTCTTTCTCACAAGCCAATCTGAGCAGACAGGGATTTACAGGAGGGAGGCTTAAAAAGACAGAGCATTTTAGATTGAAGGTTAAAACAGGAATTTGAAAAACATTTAAAATAAAATAAACCTAAAAATCTGCATAATGTCACGTTTAAGTGACCCAAGCGTACATGTAGGGCTGCCTCGACTCGTTTTGTTTAGCTATAAGTACATGAATCCTAGACAATAAAGTCCTAAAGCAAGACAAATATTTTCACTGCTACATATTCCTAACATCCTATTTCAGTAGTGGAATAAAGTCTCCATTAGTTAATCATCTACAATGGTCTTTCAGCAAGAACACACCCTGATCTAATAGCTAAAAACAGTCAAACATATAAAAGGTAGAGAGGTAGAAACATTTGGAATGTGTCCCTCTGCATCACCTGTATCAGTTGTTTCTTTGCTGGTACAGGATGAAGCATTTGACAGTATAAACCCCCTCCCACAGCCTGTGTGACAAACCTGTAGAGACACACACCCCCACCTAGCTATCCCAACTTCTGCCCTGAGAAAAACCGCATACTTACAGAGGATAATCTCATTAGTGTCCAAGAGAGGAGAGAGGCCGAGCATTGGCCTGTATTTGTAACACCAGCACAGATGGTGAATCACATGACCTCTGGAAGAAGACTGTATGGTATATGTGCTTGTGTAAATATGTATGTACAAGAGGTCAGTGAGTGACTGACAATGGACAACAAAACATTCAAAAGTTTGTTCCACAGGCTTCCATTTGAACAGAGAAGACCAGCCAACAGCCAGAACCATTCTTTGTTTCTGTGCGTGTTGGGATTGAAGCATATGCTGCTCAAAAAGAGCAACAGTGAAGCTTACATTAGCTTCAATTCAATTAATAAATAGGGTCATCACTTTACCCTTAAAGCAGTGGTAGGTAGGGTAGGAACATATTTAATTTTAATACACAAAATTGTGTTTTATTCACATTAATTAGCTTTTTGCTTTATTGTGAAATATTGGAGGCTTTCAGATTGAAGTCAAACAGCTCACAATTAGGCCATAACCATAGGACATAACGCATCGTTTTTTGACGAGGTCACAAGCCACAAAGCCTGAGAGCCACTGCATAAAAGCAACACTGTTTTATCATTTGCAGAAAACGCATTTAACGTAATCAGGACACGCCTTAATATTTGCAAGCTAATTATTCAGTCCTTTTAGTTTTGTCACACCGCTTGCTAAACAATAACACAAGCCAATGACGAAAACATTATTTGTAATCAAGCATGTTTTCAACAAGAGAGCTAGTGATTTAGGATGTTTAATATTTGTGTGATTCAATTGGTGATTCAAAAGCCATTCTGACTCCCCAGACCAAAAAACTCCGAACGGAGGGATTGTACGATGAAGTAGCATGCGTTACATGCACGTTTTGCTTGTTTCACTTTTGGTTATACCACTATGTGCACCCAGATCCCCTTACAAGACAATAGGACGTTTGACAGCTATATTAGCATGCAAGCTAACTTGCTAATGTCAACTGGGGTTGCCATGAATTGCACCAGTAATAGGCTGCACGCAATCAGTAGGTGGGAATAATACATTCCCCTGTGCACTAAATAAAACTGATTGGCCTTTTCTGTAAGTTATACGAGTAAAATATCGTTTACTGTTTATTACATGTCTAGCTTTTAGGCGTACTTTGAGTTTGCTACCCCCATACTACGCCTTGCTATGTGAGCGACGCTAAAGCCCGCCCACACGAAGGATAGAACGCACTCTCAACCAATCACAATAGAGAACGGGCAAACAAACGGTGTTTCTAACCAATAGGATACAGGCAAATGGACCGGACAACCTCCAACGATGGCTGTCTATGCCGACAGCTCGCCGAGGCTTTTAAGTTTGTTCTTGCTTTGATAAAGTGTTCAGCGACGTGACATATTTTCCACCGCTTTGCTGCAACGCCTGCCTCCTTACCCATCGTCAGAGTGGTGCTCTTCATTTTCACAGTCGCTACAGTGTCCGTGGTCCTCTACATCTTCTTTCTCCGACATCGGTGCTGTCTCATTCTCATCCGCCATCTTCGACCAGGAAGTGAGGAGGCACCGCGTGCCCTCGACGGCTTTAAAGCTCCTCTGATTCTATTGGCTGAGGGCGCTGATGGAAACGTCTTCACTGTCGTCTTCTAGTGGCTGTTTTTTTATAAGAGCCTGTAATAAACACATGCACAGGTTTAGATCTCCCCTTTGGAAAAGAAGTGTTTACGTTTTAGCATCTTTCAGTTTCCAGAAAAGCGCTATATAAGTCTCTTGTGTTATTATTATTATTATTATCTTAGGGGGAAAAAAACAACTTTTCAATACAGAAAAGGTGGAAGTACTGTCACTTACTTTTGCAGACACCAAAATACTTGAAGTTGATCTAATACTCACAGTGATTATAGATGTTGAATAAATTGAAATTGTCTTTGCAATGGTACTAAATTCAAAAATTCAAAAAATTGTTTTATACATAAATTGCTATTTATTTAAAATGTCAAGTTCAAGGAACTGCCTTGTCACTTTGATCATACATGGAAGTGGAGCCTATAGTTTTCATTTAAAAAAAAAAAAAATTCAATAAATAAATCTCATTCATATTTACATAACATTACACACATAGCCGTGGGAACATGTTTCAAATGGGGGGTGCTGTGGGGATGACACCAGGGCTGGTTCTGACCAATTTGCTGCCCTATAGGCAAGATTTTAGCTGGCAATGAAAAACCTCTGCAAAAGACCAATACACTACAAAAAGAGAAACATATTGACATGGTGGACAGCTTATATAACAAGGCTTCAAATTTATTTAGTATTATAACATGTTTTAATTGGAGGGGTGGACTTCACATCCTCTAGGGGGGTCCGGGGGTCCCCCCGGGAAGATTTTTTTAACATTTTAAAGTAAAATGCTTCAATCTGGTGCACTTTGAGCGCCCAATTACTAGACTGATCTAGAGGGTACAACAGATCGGTTTGCATTTTATTAATCAAATAAGTATGTGAACATTTCCAATAACCTACCATAGCCAATAACAAATAAATGTAACTTATTTTATTTGTGTTGTTCATTCATATCTTATTTTACCAGTTAACATTTATTTATTTATGCATATTTTTAAATCTCTCCAGTTTTAAACGATATTTTTGGTTTACTGTCCTATAGTATACATTGGAATGATTTCAAACCTGTTTTTATTTATCCTAATAATTATAAAGGTGTGCGTTGGAAATATTTTTTTACATAAATTGTGATCAAAACGTTTGAGACTCACTGAGATAGACTCACTGAGATAACGTATCCCCGCGGTATCCCCTCTCTCTATCTCTCTCTGTCAGTTCACTTTGGCTGTGAGTTGCGGGCGCCTGCTAAGCCAACATCCCTCACTTTCATCACTACAGCGCCCATCATACAGGGCAAATGGAAAATGTAACATGGTTGAAAAAAGGGTGTTATCTTTACTAAATTATGAATGTTGTTACATCAAGGCTGAAAATTCGTTTTTTTTTTGTATTATATCTCGTGGAAGTGCAGATCCCCTGTCCTCCACCAGGGGGTGCTGCAGCACCCTCAGCACCCCAACTTCCCAAGGCCCTGATTACACACATTGATTATAACACTGAAATGGTAACAAAAAACGCAAATTATTATTAATAATATCCAATAAATTTCAGTCACCCAAAATTACGTCATTGGTGTTATTGCTACACAAAACGCTTTTATTTTTGAAATAATGTAGGCCTACTGTCTCTGAAATGCCTCCTGTAACAAGAGATCATTTGAGGCAGTGCAGTGGACAAAGACATAAGGAAAGTCAGATACTTCTTACTTTGTTTGTTAAAGGTGTCATTTTATCTTCAAATTTTACGTGCGTCTTTCAAGTCTGTCATTAGTGTTACTCATTGCATAGCCCTAGGGGTGAATGGGAAAATGTATTGTATTGAAGAGTTAAACGATTTTGATATTGACTGAAGCCATATTTGGTCTGACACATTGCAGCCATTTTGTTAAAATGGTAGTGTTTTCTCCAAATTGTCACTGGTGTTACCGTCACTCACTGGTGTTACTCTTCTTCCTGGTAACACGTAACACCAGTGACGTTCCTATGTAAATAAGCAATGTATAATGTATAAAAATAATAAAAATACTTTAAGCTCTACTTGTTGTGGATTCATCAAGTTAAGAGTTAGTTATTGCTATTCAACAGGTTTTAGATGTGTTTAGAAGGAATATATTTCAGCAGATTTGTATCACCCAGATTCCACCTTTTCTGTAGAATGACCCAAAAACGAAATGAATTCTAAATGAATAAACAGCAGAAGAAAAAATATGTAATGAGTAATTCATAAAAAAAACATGTGACTAAAAAAAACATGCCAACTATTTAGCACCCTCAACTTAAACATTTTTTTTTTTCATGATATAACTTTTATAATATAAAATGTACCCCTCAACCCCTCGTAAATACTGTAAGTCTAGTGTTTGTTTTTGCTTTTTTTGCAATAAAGAGAAGAAAAACATCTAAGAGTTTATAATTAAGACATGCTCCTGGTTTTGAAGCATTTATTTCACAATATTCATTCATTTGTAATTTGTTGGATTTAAAATATTATTCTTCTCATACACATGCACACCAGCTTGATATGAGCCATGTGATCTGCATTTAGCTAAATGGGAATTGAAAACACTGAGGCAAGCGAGGAGAGGATATGTTTGGTGGATAACCTAGACTGATTGCTGTTATAAATAACAACATATTTAGTGATGAACAGGGTATTCAGATCAAAAAAGGCTACTTATACTATATAAGCACAATGTACTTAAGAAACACACACACAAACATACTATTTCTATAAAGATCAATAATAACAAAAAGTTCTCACACAGTGAAGTGTTATTAGTGCTTTTATGAAGACAGTATTTTCTCTTGCATAAATAACATCAACTGCCATTCATATAACATATGATTTAACACTGCAAATGCATAATACAACGCTTGTTACATGCTTCTGAAATCCATATAGATCACATGCACTGTAATTACAGTAATCCATGTGCAGTACATTACTGCACCATTTTATCCCAAGGATGCTCTATGAGTTTCAAATTATTTGCAGTAGCTCAAATTAATTGGTATTGTGTTTGCTATTTGCAATTCATGTTAAACCAAACGTTTTATAGAAGAATGTAACACAACATTTGGCAACACAAATAAATTGCAAGGTTGTTAACAGAACAGAGCTAATATGCCTACAAACAAATATCAAACAAAACAAATGTCACATTTGTGAAATGAGGTAAATACAACTATTTAGATTCTTAAGAAAGTTAAGTTAAAGTTAATACTGTTTATATTTCAAGTTCGTTTTTTAAGTTGTGGAAATACTGTATATTGTCATAAAATTAAAAGTGCCTAGAGTATCTAGATTATCAAGTAAAACACATTAATCATTTGAATAATCTGTGACCTGTGACAATCACAGTAAAATATTTTTACATCTGCATAACATAAGTTTGTGTTATAATCATCATTCCTAAACATTAAAAATGATACATTTTTAAATCACATGCTGGGAGTCCCACTGACAGGACTTACCCCCTCATTAAGTTAATTAAGTGCTGTTTCTTGTTAAATATCTTCATTCTTTAAGTATTAGCCAAACAATTAAGTGTAAAAATGTTAAAATATTTCTAAAATACAAAAATCTTTAGTCCAACACATTTGGGATGGCCACCTAAAATTAGAGTAAACAACACTAAAACTGATTTTGTAACAAGTCCCATATTTGGAGGACCACAATCCTCAGTGTCCTGGAAAAGACATGATACTCCCACAGTGTATAATGGATTCATTATCTAGCCTGAGGCAATTCATTTGCTGAGAGCCAGAGTGCTTCTTCCTCTCTGATAAGCGACATCTTTCCTCCTGCAGTTGCTCAGTGTAAATTGGACCACTTGAGGACCGGACAGGGACTGACAGCCTCTCTCTGCTCACGCTCAGAGCCCGTTTTCAAAGCCCTTTGTTGTCAGAAAATGCAGCTTTCCATCTAGTTCAGATGCACGTCATGCCTTGCCTTTAGCAATGGCCATACGCTCTGACACAGTTTTGATTGGTATTCCTTTGCGGGTGACTTTGACATGGATGAAGAGTGTGCTGGGGGACAGACTGGAACCATCTCCCTTCAATAAATGAACATGTCGATAACCTGAGAAAAAAAGAGTACATTACAAACAGCATGCCACAGTAATGACTGATTTATAATTTGCATAGGGTTTTCAATGAGCACCTGTTCGTAGGCTGATGAATGGTACAGTGAACTGCCCCACAAAGTCATTTTTGGCAGTGTGATCGTGGTCCTCCACTACAAACCGCACGAGGGCCAGTTCAGGGACCTGCAGCTGGAAGCTCAGAGTGCAGTCCCATCGGGGGTTGAAACCTGTAGAGGGCGCACAAGAGCTGTAAATACATCATCCAACGACCTACTTTTCAAACAAACCAATCATGGGCTTGGACAGGAAAGGCTTTCACAAAAATGTCTGAGCTGAATTGACATCATAAAAAAGTAAAACAATGATGAAAAACTTATGACATTACATAATTTCACTTCAATAACATGTTTGCATAAAAATAGAAAATGAGTTAGATGCTTAATTAAAACAATATTCTCTACATAAAATAGCTGATACTGAATAAGGACGTCTCAGTATTACCATTGTTGTCGATGCGTTGGGTTTTGTTTCTTGCATTATCAATTGACACCCCATGAATTTCCACCCATACTTGTGGGTCCACAATGGAGCTAACCTTCTCCGTGTCAATTTTTGGAAGCTGCTGCGCAGATATTATCTAAAAATCAAAGGGACAATAGTCAATTTTCGAATCCAGTTTAAATGGGAGAGTAACAATTCAAGTCAAGTCAAATGCAGTATATTTATACAGCCAAAAAAATCATAAATAAACGGATTTCAAAGAATTTAACATGTACGTAGTAGACAGTAACAACGGAAACAGTCTGAATGTAGCAACAATGTCAGTCAAAATTGCATTGCAGTACATCAAAACTCTAATTATGATTAACCAATTTTTTTCTAAGATGAATTTGAGACAACCAATCGAATTGACTGTTGCTCAATAGGTCACCACCTTAATATACAATATCCATACAGTGTATGGTTACCACTCACTCGTATAGTCAGCTGGGTGGGGGTGTGACCGGGGCCTCCTCCTGTGTTCTCTGGGTTAAAGTCGGAAGTGGTGCTGCACAGAAAAGCTGGTTTAAGAAGGTATCCACAGCGACCATTGGGCAGGAAGCGGCCCTGGTTCAGGTCCATTTGCTCTCCTGGAGTTTGGAAGTTAAGAGCCACTGCAGAGCACAGAGAGAAAGTCAGTAACACGGCAAGCCTGATCACACACAAAGCCAAGGGAAAACATTTCAGCATCTGTGAATTCTCTCAATCAGTCAAAGCCGTTGACATCAATGTTGTTGTGATGAAGCGGCAATTTGCAGAAATGAGTCACTGTAACATTTCTTTGGCACTTACGGTCCACATAATGTTTTCAGAATGAATTGCCTAAATGTGCTGCCATCAGAGCAGCAACAAAGCTTCTCGTCTGAAAGTACTAACCCATCTGGCAGCCACCGTTCCACATTTCCTGAGGATCATAGTTGGATGATCCGAGGCGCTGGCCAGAGGGGTAGATCCGGCTCAGCTGCCTGCTGTTGTGTCTCACAAAAAGCTTCCCTGCAAATGGAAAGAAGAAAGTAGCATGCCATGATACACTGGAGGCTGATTATATTTTGTGGAGGAATCAGCTGCAGGAAAGCAATGTCAACAAATATTTTCGACCTTCTCTTTTGAATTAATATAAAATATTTGCACAGTTGTACCTGAGTCTTTGATGAGCTTGAGGGCATCACTTTCAGAGAAGGAAGACATTTCATTTGGAGGTTTTTCAGGTGCATTTTCAAAGCCACGGAAGGGGACACTTCTGCAGTACACCACCAGCTCTGATAGCTCTGGGCTCAGTTTAGAACAGACCTGGGAAGAGCAAATGCAAACATTAGAGTAAACTGCTCAAAAAATGTAAAAAAGAAGTTCACTTTAACAGCTTCTCAGGCTCAATGACAAATCTTTTTTTAAACTGACCTTTGCAGGATCCTTCTTATTGCTGCTTGCTACTTCATCTTCAGAGCTCGAGGAGAAGCTGGCATAGCTGCCATTCTTACCCAGCTGCCCCAGGTGAGGGATCAGCTTCTTTGCTTTTACCAGAATCCGCCCCCTCAGCTCCTGCAACGAAGGTTATTCATTAAGAATCCAGACAGGTAAAGGCCTGAAAACTGATCCTGCTGTGTGTTTGTCTGTGTGTTTTGTACTTCAGGAGAAGGCAGATCTTTTGGCGGGTCGGAACTGAGGGGCTTGGTGAGCAGTTTGCTGCCCAGAATTTTGCGGAGGTGTTTGGCCATGACCGCCTGCTGCTCCACAGAACAGTGATTCTCCAAAGACAGGATTAGAGGGTATGGGGAGGCCTGCAGGGAGAAGCACAGGGAGAAAAACGTATGCCAAGCCATTAAAATGCAATTAGAGCACATGATAGCAATCCAGGACCCGACTCTGTAATGCTATGTAAGAACCAAAATACTGCCTCAGGGCCAAGTATGTGACCACAAGCCTGACTGACCACTTGTTCCATTAGCAGTAACGTGGAGCAGCAGGCATACCAACAAAGCTAAGGATTTACACCATTAAATCAAGTTGCTCTCACCTTGAAGGCGTACTGGGCGATGGTTTCAATGACTTCACTGAAAGTGACTTTGGAGGTGAGAGTGTGGCCGTGGTAGATGACAGGTTCACCTTTATCTCCATCCCAGCAGTCCAGCTCAACACAGCGACATCCCTGATTCAGAGCCCTGTCAGAGAACACACATTTCTTAACCAACACCACAGAATGATCCAACGATTTTGGCCATGGCCCCAAGAGGTTGTGGGGAAATTCTGTTTGAAGTCACTGTTAACATTTTCGTGTCGGGGCATGAATATATGAGCACAAAGCCAAACTAAACACTCATAAATGAGTGAATGAAGAGGGAAATGCATGTTCTGGATGAGCTTAACAAAGCAAATGAACTTAACAACATCTACAAACGTTTTGATATTAATTCTGCTTATAACATTCATAATAACTTGTCAAACTCTTTAAGCTGTGACCCAATACACAATAGAATAATAATAATTGATGATAGTGCTGTGGCCAGGGTTTTCAAACAACTGCATACTAAGAAGGCCAGTGGGCCAGACGGTATTTCGGCACTCCTGCTGAAAATGTTTGCAGATGAGCTCACCCCTGCAAGGAGTCCATTATTCCAGCCCTCTGCTGACATGGGAAGCATCCCTCAAATATGGAAGAAAGCTGTCATCATACCAGTTGCAAAAAAAACATGCCCACATGACAACAACGACTTCAGACCAGTGGCTTTGACCTCAATAGTTATGAAGTCACTAGAACGGATTATTGTAGGGAACTTGCGAACTGAGGTGCAACACCTCTTGGACCCCTATCAGTTTGCGTATAGCGATGGTAGAGGTATTTTAAAACACCTGGAAAACCCTTCAGTTTATGGTAGATTAATGTTCATGGACTTTAGCTCAGCTTTTAATACTATTCTTCCCCAAATTATGTTAAAAAAGCTCAAACAGATGGATGTGAATCCTTACTTAATCAGATGGTATCACTCCTTCCTAACTGAAAGACAGCAGCAGGTGAAAGTAAACTCGACCCTCTCTGACACACAGGTCATAAGCACAGGGGCACCACAAGGCTGCGTTAGCTCTCCTCTTCTCTTCACACTCTACATGAGTGTAGGAGTCAGCACACACACAACCACATTATAAAGTTTTCTGATGACACAGCCATACTTAGTCTACTGACTAGAGACTCAGAAATTTCTATTTATAAACTTGAGATTGAAGAGGTCGTGAAGTGGTGTGAGGCGCACAACCTGGTGTTAAATGTTAAAAAAACAAAGGAAATGATCTTTGACCCCAAGTCAATAGGTGATCACAGCCCAGTCCTTATCAACAGGGAGGGAGTTGAGCAGGTTACAAGTTTTAAATATTTGGGGATTTATTTTGATGCTCAGTTAGGCTGGGCCCATCAGGTGGATCAGGTATGCTCAAAGATGAGCCAGCATCTGCATTTTCTGCGTAGGCTCAGGGCTCATGGAGTGGATAAATGTATCATGTTAATGTTCTAAAGGGCAGCAATTGAGTCTATTATTCGTTATGGCATCACAACATGGTTTGGTAACTTGTCAGTTAAATCTAAATCACAACTCCAGAGGTTGATAAAAAGGGCTGGAAAAATAATTGGCATGCTTCCACCATCCTCTCTTCAGGAGATATCTGAGGAGATGGTGAGAGAGCAAGGCTGTAAAATCACATGCGACCCCAAACACATCCTGTATAGAGAGTTTGAGTTGCTGCCCTCGAGGGCAAAAGGTATAGATTACCAAACTGTAAATTGAACAGGTATAACTTTCCTTTATTCCATTGTCAATCAAGCTGCTGAACAGTCAGAAACAATTGTGATTATGCTGTGTTAGGAGTTGTTGGGAAGTGGAATGTTTCCAGTGTAGTTTGTGCAATTGAGAAGGTTAAATAGGGAAAGTGCAATATGTGTAAATAGGTATGGATACAATAGGGATATGTGCAATTTGAGGGACACTATGCATAGGTGCAATAGGGAAGGTGCAATGTTTGATTTATGTATAAATACAATAGGGAAAAGTGCAATATTTGATTTATGTATGTGCAATAGGGATATGTGCAATAGGGAAGGTTCTGTACCTGTATGTTTCTTGTTTGTTTCTTTGCCATGTGATATGTGATCTCTGTTCTGTATCTATGACTGATTGTCCTAAATGTTTTATGTTTATTATCTTGATTCCCAAGACAAATTTCTCCTAAGGGAGACAATAAAGCTCTATCTAAATCTAAATCTAAATAGACAAAAATGACCATAAAATACCACAAAAATGATGCAAAAACAGGTACAAAATTACCAAAAAGACACATGAAATTACCACTTAGTGACAAAGAATGATGACAGAGAGAAAGAAAATGTCTAAAGAGACATAAATTGAGCACAGACACAAAAACAAAGAGAAACATAGTGATCACAAAGAGACACAAAATTATCACAAAGGGAAACAGAAGACCAAAATGAGACTTCTTATGTAGAAGAGGTGCTGGGGCACTTAACATGTCTGAGGATCATACATGGTAAGAATATATATTATGTTTTGATCATGCTAAAATGTTTGCTGTTTGTAGATGTCTTGGTCTGAATACCTGATGTAGGGCTCAGTGCTGCTGGCGCTGGTGACCTGGTCCTTGGTGAGGTATGTGTTGTGGGACGAGGAGATGAAGTAGTGGGCCAGTGGGCGGCTCATGTCCTGGTACACTCTGGCATGGTCTGGGTTAACCACGTCATTCTCTCGGGAGAGCATGTACATGGTGAAACCATTCTGGGTCATGAGGCGGTTCTTCTGAGCTGTAACAAATAGCAAAGTCTTTAGTGTCTACTACCAAATTGACATTACCTTAAAATGAATAAGCCTTAACATTTGGGTACATGGCAGACAAGCCAGGTCAAGAGAAGGTTAGCCCTCAATCACATCCTCCATCTTACATGGATTGAGATTAACAGTGTGGGGAAAGAACATATTGACTTAATTTGTTATTTTATGGGATATTATACATTTTTAGCAGTCATCAAGTTTCTGTTCTGCTCTTCTCTTAGCCCAGTTTTCCGATCAACTCCTTTTTTTGAAAACTACTTATAATCATCATAATCATTCATAATTATTAATCAAATCATTTCATACATATCATGTAGTTGTTTTTTTTTTACTTAAAGGACATTTTATTATATACTGTATATATAACAAATATCATATTAGTTCACTTTCAAATAAAACATTTAATTTATGAGAATCGTAAACATTTTTTTTCCCAGTGAAAAGTTCCCTTTTTTCATGTATATTGGTTGGATTTCAGATTTAAATAATGTAACACCTTTTCCTTTGATATTCTGTTAAGTACATAGTATAGCTTTTGTGGGTGTCATTCACAGAGCTTATATGAAAATGTTGTGGGTTATTTCCTTAAAGCTTTAAATGACTGTTTGAAGGACCTACCCCAGTCATTAAGCTCATAGGTGAGTATGAGGCTCTGAGCATGATTCAACGAGGCGTCTTCTCCTTGGTCTCCCAGGAAGTCGCGCAGCTCAGCAGTGGCGAGCACACAACCATTACTGGAATAGTGTCTGAACACGGCGTCGAGCTCGGGCCGCCGCAGCAGCTCCCTGCAGAACTCCTCGATCTCTACGTGATCCAGACGGCCATCCCCTGATCGGTCACTCCTCTGGGATACAGGGACGAGGGAAGAGTTAAACAAAACAAACTCACATATCAAACACAGCATGCTTTTATTCTGGAAGTACTTCAAATTCCCTGTAAGGAAAGCATCTCTATAAAAATTCAACCCAGCTGTGTATACGTGCATTAAATATACTGCTCTCTGAGGAGGGTCATTAGAGGAAATTGCATTAGAAAGTAGTATACAAACCAACAATTCAGCTGTAATAGGGAGCGCAGGGACACAACAGGCAGTAATGCCAAACAATAAAGAAATAACTGGCTCTTGATTTGTTGTGGGGAAGACAGGATGGAGGGGATAAAGATGTGGAGGGTAGACGCTGTAATTGAGCACAGACACTAGACTCCAGGGTGTCACAGTAAACTGGCTCTTCATCCTGTCTTATTGCTTTTTCAGTATTCAGCTCACATAAATAACCTTTAAAGTGCTACAAAAAAACCTCACAAAACGCACACATGATGAGCCTGACCTTGAATAAAGAGTGGGCATACTGCTCACTCAGGTCAATGTTGATCATCTGGAGCAGACGTTTGACTTCATCGTAGCTCATCTTGCCGTCCTGGTTCTCATCCGCTCGCCTCAGGTAGCCTCGGATCCAAGTGTATAGTGGGTTATGGAATAAAACCAGACTCAAATCTAAAGACTATAGTTTATCAATTAAGGCTGTCCTTGGATTCACATGTGAAGGATACACTTAAATCTCTGTTGCATTATACCATTTCTGTTTTGTTGCCTTGTTACATTGTTATTGAAAGTGTGGGCAAGATAAGAGAAACACCTGTCAGTCTACTGCCATTACATTCCCCATCTCCACAAACTAAATTCAAGAAAAAATATAATCCTAAAGTTAAATTTGCACAGTTATAACCTTAATGAATTTAGATTTTATTGCAGAACTGTTGTATCAAACATTTTTAATTGTACCTAGGGAAACCTACCAAATGGCAACATAGTGTATATTGAGAGCCAAAAAACGTGTGTTGTTGGCTCAGAATCACTCATATATCAAATGTATTATAAACACCTGTGGAGAGGCTCTTGTTGAAGAGTGGTTTGTTGCACCTGCTCTTACATTTTTTGATGAAATCTAGCTTTAGCATTTATTTCCAAATCCCTTTGGACATTTGCGTCTGTTAAATCAATTTGTTCTAATGTACGATATGTGCATAAAAGAAAAGGTAGCAACCAGAAACTAATTATAGTTTGTTGTCACCTGCTAATGGAGTTGTGTAAACTATAACGCAGACCCCACACATTACAACATTTAAGATAACCCAGACTGCTGAAAGTCAACAACATGAAATACAGTAGAGTAAATGATATAACAAGGTAGCATAAACAAGATAATTGTCCTGAGGATTTATATGTTCACAAAACGTAATATATATCGAGAAGCAGAAACAATGTTAATGTTGTTAAGTACCTGATACTTACAGTCATATTATCCTTTGGCTGTGAAGGATTTTGACTAACAGTAAGTATCAAACTATATTTAGACATGCCTTTTTTATCTAGTCATTACTGCTCACCTTAGCTATGCTGTGGACGTGTGATGGCACACGTGACTGCAGAATCAGTCGCCATAGCAATGCTGACTCAACTGCACTATATTCATTTTAGCATATTGGAAATTTGGGAAGGATATTGGTCCAGTTTTTGCTTCTGACTCATGTTGGCCACATGCTCCTTCAAAGTGCGGAGCCCTCGTACCCAGCGTCTTGCTGCATCCTCACAGGGGCTCAGCAAGTCCAGGCTCTTCCGGGCCCCTCTGAAGACCACCGTGAAGCACTGGCTCTCTGGCACCGACCCGGACAGCCGCCTCAGCGCCTCGGACTTGCAGCCTTCACGCACACACTCCACTTCAGTCACTGCGACTGGAAAAGGAGAGGAAAATAAAAAGTTATTGCATTGTTGAGTAAACAAAGCTCTGCAAAGAGATCACAACAATGCAAGGAGCGAATCAGCTTAAGGTCAGACGTCATGTGCTCTTCAGGGATTAATAAATAACACCAGAATGCCATAGCAACAGGATTGTAAAATATAATATGCACATTACATACTTCTCAATGTGATAATTTTAACCTGCACCTTATGACTCTTACAGCACACGCACTGACTTGCAGACGCTCTCCCTACTGACAGTTAAAGAGCAGGGTGTTGTAATGGGTTTTAGAACAGTTATTATAGCAACATGGAGAAAAGTTCACTTTTAGGATAGAAACAAAAAAAAGACAAAAAAGTCTAAGCCATGTTGTGAGGCTTTATCAGCTTAATGTTAACATTTCCATGCTAACAAGATCATAACGACATTGCAAACATGTAGATGTTAAGCTCATATAATGTTTACAATGTTCGACATATCAATTAAGAAGGTTAGCATGCTTACGTTACCTAATAAGTGCTGAAGTACAGCTAAGGAGGATTGGAATATCTTCAGGTATTAAGTCATAATCCAAAGTAAGGCTGCAACTTGTAGACAATTGAAAGAAATTGAACTCTATGAGCAACATTGTCATCCCCAAAACAATTGTATTTATCTGTGTATGATTTTGTCAAAGGAGTCCTAGTCCAATAAGGTGAAGATTAGTACTTTATTTCAACTGTTTCAATCTATTTGCAAAGCTCTGGTGGGTCTGGGCAACACTCAAAGAAAAGGCAGCCAAACACACACTACCTAGCAGGTCCTAACACGTCAACTTTATTTACTACAGTTAGGAGTTGTCTATTTCTGCACTTGAGGGCCTGCTGTGTTGTAAACAATGCTCAGTTGAGTAATAAGCAGTGTCTGGCCTGACAATAGCATCTTTCTCTTGCTGGAGGTCATAAAGCCTCTGCCGTCCACCTCTTCAAAATTACTCCACATTCCTACTTTGCGGTTATCCCGGAGACATGGTAAAAGTGACATTAATGTGTATGTGCATGTGTGTGTGTGGTTTAGAAAGGGAGACATGCAGATGTTTAAAGCTTTGTGTTTACTGACAAATGCTTTTGAGCATCAGACGCTGCACTGAACTGCATGTCCAGATCACACTGGACCTGGAGACCCACCTGGGGCTTTGGAAAAGAGGAACCAAGCAAGTATTTCATCCTGGATGCACACAAACAAACACTTAGACATAGCAGCCTGCCAGTGTGACATTATCAGTAGCTGTACACACTACAGAACCCATCCTGTCCTCACACTGCTTGTTGTCATCATTGTAAGGAGTGTTACATGCTGCTACTTGAGCATTCTGTGTGTATTTTTGGAGCTGCTGCAGCACAATCAAGACAGCCTTCACCACCTCCTGACCCATAAACCTGCCAACCCCTCCTCTCTGTCAGGCTAGAGGGGGTGAGCATCAAACTGCATTCTAACATCGGCAAGGAGAGCACAAACAGAGAAGAGGTGGGAGAGCTAAAGGTCAATCAACAAGGAGGAAAACAAAAGGGAGATACTTCAAGCAAAAAGAGAATTCTTTGCAAAAAAAGTTCCATTTAAAGAACTTTTGGAAATGTTGTGAAGTCCTTGCTTAGCCACACTCTACTACAACCCAGTATCAAAAAAGATTAAGAGCCAACCATGGATTTGCCTTCCCAGTGCCTTCTAGTTTAAATAAACATTGTGCCCTTTGGTATTTTCTAATCTCTTTTGTTCGAATACTTTACTTTTGTGTCAATATGAGAAAGGTTAAATGCATCTGCGGAGGTTAGAAGACCTAAGCTCACTGCAAAATGTTCTTAGCATTTAATAATTTTTTATGATTACCACCACAATTACTGAAATTACTTTTGTATAATTGTAAATCTGGTCACTGGTGTAGTTTGGAGACTGTATGCTATTACAGCTATTACACAAAGGGTGGTTAAAAATAATTACAATTTCAAATAGTTGCTTGGCCTTCAAGACCAAAGCTTTGGCCTCCAATAAAACAGTTGTAGCCAGTGGTGTAGTGGGTGTTGGACGCGGGGGTACGCCGTATCCCAATTTATTTGAAGCATGATATTTTTTTTAACAGCCTAATAAATATAAAATCATTGCCAGTGTTATCAGTTGCAAGTGTGTATTTGTTTTAATAATGACGTAAACTGTTCTGACACCATAGTGTAAAATTCGGTACTGTAGCTTTAAGGCACCAGATAACGCGACTCTCCTTCTTGTGTTTTAGTTTACACAGCAAAGCCATGCAGAGCACATCGTAGCTCAGTTCTATGCCAAAGATCATTTTGTTCTAATCCTTGGAGTAGATCTGTCTGTAAGTATACAAACTTACCTGTGTGCCAAGTTATGTTTAAAAAATGTGGTTTAATAGATTGTGTGGTTTCAATGTTTTAGATAAGCTAACTAGCTGCTAAGCTAACGGACATAGCTCATTCTTAGCATAGGCTGTTGATTATACTGCACTCTATTTGCATTATGTTGCACATGTATTATTTCAATTGCGTAACTTGTGTTGTATTTTTCTGTTTATTCTTGCAGTTTTAAAATTTCAAGCCTCAGTAAATGGTCAACTCAACAACTGTCTTGTGAGTCTTTGTTCGCTATCTGTGAAGCTATGCAGTGCGATGCATACGCAAGGGCAGAATATAAACATAATAGGCAGATTTCACAGTAATTATAATAAAAACATAGCTCAAGCATTTATGCAACTTGATTTGAAGCGTGTGTGTCAGGGGCGGAGCTTCAGGGGGGGCTGTAGGGGCAGGGCTCCCCGGGCCCGGAACGGTCGGGACCCAATGGGGGCCCGTCGCCGAGGCAGCAGGCTCCGCCCCCGAGATATTCGCCGGCGGGCCCTGCTGCCTCGCGCCACTGAGTGCACTGACGTTCGTGGTCATATTAGGTATAAAGCATTGTAGCCTATAATATGAGTTGAACTTGTGCTGCTATTTTCACACTCACATTTAACATTAAAACATGAAAAATTGCAAGTGAATCCCTTCTATTGTCTCCAAATGTATTTTGGGTAAAATCGTCATCAACAGCCGTCCATCAACATCATACGTAAATGAACGTCAACGTCATCATCAATCACTTGTCATTCAACAGAGCACTACCTAAGCATGAGCAGTTATAAACACAAAAGTGGAGCTACAAAACGCAAAGAAAAAGATAAAAAGGACCAAGGAAAAGCCAAATTGTCCAAGCTAGATGGATATTTTTTTCGCCCTACTCCTCCTCCTGCGGGAGATGAACCTGAAGTTGTTGCCACTGCCAGCCGTGTTTCATCCCTGAGCCCCAGCCCGCCAACAATGTTAGTGAGGGTTAGCCAGATTTACAGGTAGGCTACAATCACGGACACACACGTCTGTCAGCAAGAAAATGTGAGTTTGTGGTAAATGTTGATCATGGTTGTTGTTACTTCGTGTAGCTCGGCCGCCTAGCTTATTTCCTTTTCTGTCTCTCGGCTGTAGTGATGATGATAATAATAATAATAATAATAATAATAATAGGGACGACTCAGCAGCTGCTAGATGCTCGTCTAGAGGAGAGCCAGGCCTGACGCTTGACCAGCCGCACCCCTCCCCCTCCGGCTCCTTACCTGCTGCGCCGCAAGGT
Organism: Notothenia rossii; assembly: GCF_949606895.1. Taxonomy (NCBI): domain Eukaryota; kingdom Metazoa; phylum Chordata; class Actinopteri; order Perciformes; family Nototheniidae; genus Notothenia; species Notothenia rossii. The sequence goes on from NC_136906.1 coordinate 21,901,010, forward strand.
GAAGAACTACCGGACACTGGGAATGAAAGCAGCAACAGGTCTCCTCCTCACGCTACTCCTACGGGTGAAACTCAGACCACGGATCATGATGTGTCCTGCAATTATCCTCTGGAGCGTTTTCCGACTGATCGGGCAAACTATTTTGAAAACATTGAGGACGCCAATATCAAAAGATATATCCTTAAAATGGGCCCATGCAAACCCAAAGGTCCATTTCCCAAAGACAAGGATAACCGTTGCTTTTCAGAAAGCTATTACACCTCCACCACTAAAGTTGGGATGAAATTTCCACGTAGCTGGATGTGCTATTCCCCAAAATTGGACTGCTGCTACTGTGAGCCTTGCTGGCTTTTTGCCAACCGAAAGGCACCGTTCTACAACAATGCATGGGTAAACGGAATAAAAGACTGGAAACATATTTCTACTAAAATTGAGAGGCATGAATCCACTCAAATACACCTTGGTGCATGCGTAGTATCTGAGCAGTGGAAAACCAACGGCACAATAGACGCTGACATGGAGAGGAATGTGCGTAATGCCGCCTAATTTTGGAGACAGGTCGTGGAGCGCATTGTTAATGTAACTCTCACTCTAGCTTAAAGCAACTTGGCATTCAGGGGCCATCGAGAGGTTCTAGGTCAGGGAAAAGCTGGCAACTTTTTGTCAATAATAGAATTATTGGCTCGCTACGACCCTGTTTTGAAAGAGCTAATAAACCGACCAGAAGGGTCAGTGAAATACCTCAGTCACCAGATTCAAGATGAGATTATTTACATATTATCTCAACGTGTGAAAGCTGACATCATTGATGAAATAAACGAAACCCCATTTTATTCCGTCATCATGGACACAACGCAAGATGTGTCAAAGATAGACCAGTTGAGTCAGGTTTACCGCTACATAACTGTTGTTAAGAACGACATGGATATTGCAACAGATATACAGATCAATGAAGTCTTTTTGGGTTTTGAAGTGACTGAAGGTTCATCAGCTTCAGAGCTTGAAAACAAAATCCTTGGTTCTATTGAGAAAAACTGATTAGATCTGTCTAAATGTCGCGGACAGGGCTATGATGGGGCGGCTAATATGAGTGGTGTGTATTCAGGCGTGCAAGCAAGAATAGCCGAGAATGAGCCCCTTGTCCACTATGTTCATTGCGCTGCTCATAATCTCAACCTAGCACTCAACGACTCTGTTAAAAATGTCCCTGGAGTGAAGCAGTTCTATGACACTGTAGAGACGCTCTACAACTTTTTTGGTCACAGTATCAAACGATGGGCATTGCTCAGTGAGTTAATGACGCCAGAGAGCAGAACTATCACATTAAAACGCTTATGTCCCACTCGCTGGTCATCTCGCCATGATGCGCTTGTTGCGTTAAGGCACAGATATGGAGACATTATAAAAGCCCTCGTCAAAATATCCCTTACCAGTGACAAAAAGGATGAGCGCAATGAAGCAAGTGCACTCAAGAATGCCATAAGCAAATTTAGCTTTCTATTTTTGGTCAACATGCAGACCAAGATTTTGGAAAGCATAAATTGTGCTTCACATTTACTGCAAGCAGAAGACGCGGATATTCTCAAAGCATCTACTCTACTGCAAAATGCCATCAGTGTTTTGGTGGAGTATAGGGGACAATTTGATGAGGCGAAGTCCGCCACTCTTGCCCTGGCTACTAAATGGGGAAGTCAAACTCAGTTTGAAACAACCAGGGCCAGGAAAGTTAAGAGACACTTTGATGAACTTTCTGAAGACAGCCGCCTCACTGACGCAGAGAGCAACTTTCGGGTGACCGTTTTCAATGCATGTCTCGATATAATCATCCAGCAACTGTCCCAAAGATTCACCATCTTAAATGCAACTGTGAACATGTTTGAGGCAATTCACCCCAACACACTACTACAAGCAAAGGATGAGGATTTACACCAAGCTGCCCAGCAGCTTACAGAGCACTACAGTCGGGACATCGCCGCCAGCTTCCCTGGCCAGCTGCTTTCTTTCAGAACCTGTTTCAGGGACCAAATACAAAAACTAAAATCTGTCGCGGATCTGGTAAAAATGCTCATTGTTTACAACCCAGCAGTAACATCTACATTCAGTGAGGTTTGCACAGCCTTCATCTTATTTCTGACTCTTCCTGTCACCGTGGCAACCGCCGAGCGCTCTTTCTCCAAATTAAAACTCATCAAAAACTATTTGAGGAGCACGATGGGACAGGAGGGACTGAGTGGACTGGCCTTGCTGTCCATCGAAAGTGACCGAGCCAAGAAATTGGACATACAGCGGATTGTGGACGAGTTCGCGGAGCGCAAGGCTCGCCGAGTGCCCTTCAAGTAGTGGGGAGTACACTTCAAATTTAATTTGTACAGTAGCCTACTTGTACGTGAATGTATGGGCCGCCGTGCCAATTTTACACTGCTGTGCTTTCATGGTGGCGGCTGGCTGTCCATGGTGAATGGTGTGTCAGAAATGTAGTCATTTTATTAGGCTATGTTTTCGTTGTCCTTGTGGTTTGTTGGACCTTATGTCATGTTATATCATTATTATCTCTGATATATATTTCGTTTCTATACCCTTTGCAGAAACGAAATCTTAAATATTACACCTTTTCTTTAGTTACTTTTCTTTCAAACATTGTTTTAAATTGTAATCTTACTGACTGAGCGACTTTTTACGCACGAGCGTCAGATTACCACCCCGGACTCCCGATATTTTTGTCAAGCTTTATTGGGTTTAAAGGTCCCGGTCATATGGCCCCGCCCCCCGGCCCGGGTCTGATATGTCCCGCCAGTGGTGTGTGTGTGTAGGGTGACCAGGTATGCCACTTTGTGCAGGACTGCACACAGCATTTTTATTAATTGTCCCGCGTCCCACAAATTGAGACTATGTCCCGCATTTGAGTGACAGTCGCACAGAAAGGCCGGATCGGTTCGCTGACGGCTGGCACCGCCCTTTATTATTAGGCGAAGTCCCCCCCCTTCCGGGAGCCTCCATGGGACCCCGGAAGCGGAAAATGATACATTGAAGTCAATGGAGAGAGAAAAGTTATCTTTTGATTCCGTTTGAATTGTGCCACGAATGACACATATGATATTTGTCAATCTTAAACAATCATTTCCATGTAAAAAAAAGTCACAGTTTGTCGTAAAACTGTTGAAATATAAGACTATGAAAAATACGCAACTAGAAAGACTACAAATCCCAAATGCATTCTGGGTCGCGTAAGTGATGTCATAGGCAATAATGCTCCAACACTGGTTGCGACTCGCAAAGCAAAGAAGAAGAAGAAGACTGATTTATTCCCTCCAATAAATATAAGAGATTGCTCCAATAAATTCACTTTTACAAGATGCCTGTGTGCTTTGTACCAGGTTGTAATCACAAAAGTGATCATACCACTTGCTTGTTCTATCGCTTCCCGTCTTATGAAAGGACCAGGAGTCGTTGGACCAAAATATCAGGTAATATACATGTTTTGCATGGAACATAGTCAAGTTAGCTACCTAGCTAGTAGCGAGCATGTTAGTTAGCATTACATTACATTACTCAGCCTTGTCATTTGTATTAGCCTTAACATGAAGTAAACCAAAATGTTAAAACAGTAAGAGTAATCATGATGGTAAGTATTTTGTGAAACATTTGAAGAGTAGGCTATCGCCCCCTCCACTAGGTGCTAAGGGGGCGGGAGGTAGGCTAACGCCACATTAGCATATTTTCTACTTAATGCTATCTGCACAAATGGTTAACATTGAACATTAAAAGATCAGGCAGTTCAGGGAGAGTCGAAGGAAGGCAGGCAGGCAGCTTTGCATGACATTCTTCTGGACGTGTTTCATTGTTATGATAGTGAGAGTGAGTCAATCTGTTTGTTGGAAAGACAGTAGTTGAGTGATTACTGAGAGAAAATTATTAAAAGAGATAATTATTCAGTGTTGTTACTTTAAAGTGTTGTTACTGACCTTTTTCTCTTTTACATTCTTTACCTCACCTGTAACTGCTGAGACCCTGAGGAACATGCACACTGGACTGACCTGCTCTGGCAACCTGATTTCCACTGTATGTAATAGTATTTGGTTATGGTATATTATTTATATACATCAAAGGCACAATGCACCCCCCAGAGACACACATGTATTGAGTGTGATATTTTGCATTGGTCATGTGAAATCATCTTTACATACTAGAAAACTGTAGGAGCGGCAACTTGTTTTGAAATTGAATTTTTAATATCCGATAATAAAGTTGATCTGTTTTTTTTATTCTTCTCTCTTCCCAGCTCCATCCATCACCATTCTCTGTTCCTGCAGGTCCTGCTTGCTAATCAATATTCATATTTTTTTACACAATTACAAATAAAGTCAATGTATTGTATGACATGAAGTTGCGCTTCATTCTGAGTCAATAATACATTCATTCTGCCTTCAACTGCAAAATGATTGTGGACTGCACCGGCATCCATGTAGCTGCCCCCCCCCCCCCCCCCCAGTAAGATGAACCAAGCAAAGCTGACATACTCAACATACAGCTGTGCTCTTAAGTTTACATGAAGAATTTGTGAAATATTGGTAATAACAGGTTTAAATGATTATTAGTAATTAATTATATAATTGTCTCATTGTACATGAGCAGGCAGGGAGCCAGACGAGAAAAGCAGAATATGCAGCTGCCATTTTCCACATGGAAAAGAGAAAGGGCCAAGTGTATTTGAGTGGACAAAAGAGAAATCCCAAATACAAAAAAATTAAATTATACAATTTACAGATATGTATACAAATATATATATATCCTATATACACCATGTATAATGATGGTGTATGATGTAGAAGGAAGTGTGGTAGATAACAAGTAAATATAGAGTTACATACAGATCCATGTTACAGCAAAAGATGGAATAACTAAGAAGCACGCAGTATAATAATAATTACACGCAACAATTAAATAACTGCTCAGCATCTCCACCACAATCCCAATCTGCTGTGTCCTGTTTTCCTCCCCTCTGAATAACACCCCATCACACATACGAAACACAACGCAGAGTCCGAGGGTGTTAAGAGTATGTTTATTTAAATGTCCTCCTCTCTACTGGCCAACACAGGGAGCATATGCTGGGTGTAGAATTGTTCCAGGAGGAGGAGATTTCCATGCCATGCAGGGTCTTTGGGGATGGGGATGATGATCGCCTCCTTCGTGGTCCAGAGTAGCAGAGACTCCGGTCTGTGATGTGCAGCTGTTATATAATATACAATACATTTTTGAAAAACATTTGATTAACAAAAAAGGATTTGGTCAGGATCTAGAGTCAGTGTGTAGTTTATTAATTAATCAATGCTCTCTACATTAGGAAAACACATACCAGTGTACCAGAGGGAGTCACACACAGCTGTGCCTAGATAACCAAACAAATTGACAACAGGGATGCAAACTCATCAGGTATGAAAAAGGTGACAAGGATCCGAGCCCCCCGACCCCACAGAATATCGGCTTTAAAATTAGGAATAACAGAGGATTTTAGCAGAACAACTAAAGCAGCAGTGTTAATAATAACAGAAACGCCAAAGAGTCACATCTAAAACAAATATATAAAAAGCATTTATTTTAATTGTGTAGCAGTCAGTTTATAATTTTGGCAGCACTGTTGAGCATTTTGAAAATGTATTTTCATGCCTCTGTGCAAGGCTTAGTCTTTCTATCTTTATAGCCACTGGTGTAAAGTAACTAAGTTCATAAACTCAACAAGTACTATACTTGGGCACAATTTTGAGATACTTGTACTTTACTTAAGTATTTCAATGTTTTGCTACTTTGTACTTCTACTCCACCACAGTTCAGAGGTAAATGGTGTACTTTTACTCCACTCAGGGCTCGACATTAAGGACTAGGGATGTAACGATACCAAAAACTCACGGTACGATAATATCGCGATAACAAGTCCACGGTACGGTATTTATCGCGATATTGAATAATAAAGGGAAGAAAAAAAGTGATAATTTTTTTTTTTTCAATAAAACATTTTTTTACTCGGAAAATGTTTCTTTATTACATAATAAATCTGATTTTTACAGCCTTTTTGTAGGATAGCAGTATTTTAAAGTGTCAAAAACAAAGTGACAGTAACAGACTGGAACAAGAAAACCAGTGTTTTTGTACCTACTGGTAGGGCTACTACCAAACAAAGTAAGCATTTTCTTTATGCCACTGCATCTCACAAATAAACAAGAACATTTAATAATCAGACCCTGCAATAAAATAAATCAAGTTTCACTTTAGTTTTTCAAGTAACTCAACTCAAACTCACTAGTCACTCACTCAGCATCATCAGACAGGTTTTTAGGAATATGAGAATGTCCACATTTCCAGGTATTTATAAGCTGGGGTGTTTGGGCATTTACAATATCCCCTGCTCTGGAAACAACTCTCTCGCTTAGTACTGATGTTGCTGGGACACCAGTGGTCGCGTTAACCGAATATTTTATTTAACAATGACGGAAAAATCTGAAAGCAGTCTGTCATTTTGACAGATTAGAACAAACTCGGAACAGCGCCAACGTTTCCCCGCAGCGAGGCTCTGGTGTTATGCCGTGTTATGCATGCCCTCCAAAAGGAAATGATATAGTTCCCAAACCGTACTTTGCCGTACAGATCAATACATGTCTGGGAGGTTTTGCTTCACGCTGTGCGCGTCCCGCGAGGTGCATGCACACACGGCATAACACCGCCCCCCGTTGACAGTTCACGAGCATGCTCTATCGTGAACTGTTCAGACCCGACGGGTAATAAGGGATTATGACGGAGATTTTACGATCCTGTCTGTCAAAATGACGGACAGCGAAAAAGTCTAACGCCAGGCTTATTGACATGGCGAGATATAAATATATGGTTGGTACTTGTCAATGTCTCTAGGTGTGTAAATTTAACCCTGTAAATACGATGTCCTTTTGTGTTATCTGTTGTTTTATTTTCATGTTGTAACCTACTTGCTGCCATGTTGGACAGGTCTCTCTTGAAAAAGAGATCGATGATCTCAATGGGACCACCTGGTTAAATAAAGGTTTTTTAAAAAAAAAGTGTTTAAATTTTTTTTTTTTTTTTTTTTAAATTATTATTTTTTAAAAATCGCGGTAGATTTTGTCAGTCTCACGACGGTATTGGGAAGTTTATTTACCGCGATACCGCGATATTCGGTATATCGTTACATCCCTAGGACTGCCCGATGGCCCGGGGCCATCTAGTATTTAGCTCGGGCAATGAAGCCTCACCTGCTGGTTGCCCGATCGGGCAATCTATTATGCCAGTATCATGCAGCTCGCGGATCCAGTAATGAGTGACCCGACAGTAAAACTAAACATATCTATAACTAGTTTAGGTAGTTTGAGAGGTAATTAAAATAGCTACGAGTGATATTCTAACCTGAAGTGTGTGTTTTGTCCGCTCACCGCTGCATGTGATCATGCAGAGCTGCGTCTGGAATCGTCAGCAGCTGCTGATCTCTCTCCCGTCAGATTAGACTTCACTTACGTTTATGTCCATATCGATCAGATCCAGCTAGTTCTAGATAAATATATGACTACCTGCTTATTAAAAGACACCTAAACAATAAGTGTCGCTATGCAACCGGGTGAGGCCACAAAGTATAGCGCAGCATAATGCATTTGTTTACATGCCCACCGGAACCCCGAGGCATTACCAACAGATCAACGCACAATAAACCCAGACAGGACATCTCTTTCTCCACATTACGTGTTAGACATTAGAATTGACTACTATTGTCTGTCACATACTCTTCTTCTCTGTCACATAAGTGGCGCAACTGAAGCGGTATTGCGCTAAAGGGTAATTATTTTGACCGAAGAGATTTAGATTTGCCGGCTAACGGGAACTCCGACGTCACCATGTTGTGTGCTTCGCGGATGCGTTCGGCTCCTCTCGACTGCTGCTCGGGTCTGCTCGGTCAGCTTCCGGATGAGGAAGCATTCATTCGACCAACTTACAGTAGATAACATTACAAACATTTTTAACAGGGGCCATAATAGTGTAAATAATGTTTGTTTTGGCAGTTATAACTGAATGTAATGTTTTCTACTTTTTTACATCTGGGAAGGCATTTGCCTTCATCAGATGGAAAGTGTCTTGACCAACAACTTAAGTATTTCTTATAGCTATGCAGGGCATGCAAGCGAGCAAACAAGAGCAAACAAACAAGTGAAATTAAGAATAAAATTGAAATTGTACAATATAATATTGTGGTGGTTCATCTTATAATTCAGTCTAGAGAATGCACCAGACAGCATCTACAGTAAGACCTGGAAAAATCTAAATTTTCTAGGGAGAGGCCCCCCAAACCCTTCGTGCCATTTCGTCCGCGCGCATTTTTCAGGGCAATCTCTATTGGGCTCAGGGCCATCTGTAAATTAGCTTAGATGGCCCACAGGGCCATCTATGTTCTTTTAATTTGACAAACATCATATGTGTCATTCGTGGCACAATTCAAACGGGATCGAAAGATGACTTTTCTCTCTCCATTGACGTCAATGTATAATTTTCCGCTTCCGGGGTCCCATGGGTCGGAAGTAGATGGGCGGGACTTCGCCTCTCTATTGTTAAAGGCATCATGTTGAGCTGACAGGCGACACAGAGGTACCCCCCCCCCCCCAGTATGAAAACGGTAAGCAGTGAAAGTATAGTATAACATATATAGATATTAATTTCATGATGATAAACATTGTGGAACAATGATGAAAAATGTGAAAGGAAGTGGCGACGTAAAACTGACACAAAACAACAACAAACTTTTGCCGAGCCAATTGGAGAGTTTCATCAGCAGCACGGGGTAAAACCCACCAATGGACGCTCAGCTCGAGATACCAGCGAGTCGTTTCCCATCAAGCATTTCGCCTCCGCAGCCCGTGGAGAGGAACTGCGGCGCCGTGCCTCGCTCTCAAGGCTGCGGGCGTCTTTGTCCCACGAGATTTCAACGTCTCATGTGAGCGAGCCTCCAGAGCAAGTCGGACAAAATAGGCTTGTTTGAGACGCGTTGCGGCTCGCCTCGAAAGTAGACGAGAATAGCCGATCGCAGCCGGGGGAGGTCTCAAAAAGCTCGCCTGAAGTCGGACAGCTCCGAGTCGGCTTCTTCTTCTTCTTCTACTTCTTCGCCTTCTTCTTCTTCTTCTCTCAGTTTTTTGGCGGATTGCAAACCACTTTAAGGTGCATACTGCCACCTCCGGAGTCGGCTTGACTCGGTTTGCATTATAAAGAATGCACACATGTGTTTAATCGTTAATGTCAAATATGTACTAAGTAAATACATTTGTTCCTGCTCAAGATTAGATTCAACTTTATTGTTATTGCACATATTACAGGTACTGAGACAACGAAATGCAGTTTAGCTTCCAACCAGGAGTGCAACAAGCAGTAAAGTGAAAAGTAATGTACACAATCTACAGAATAAAAGATAGAATGAATTGAATGATGAATAAACAGTGAGGGGTATGAATACACTAGATATACACAGCAGCCTGTGAGCAGTATGAGCAGTGTGTATGAATATGCTAAGATATATAAAGTATGAAAACGGTAAGCAGTGCAAGTATAGTATAACATATATAGATATTAATTTCATGATGATAAACATTGTGGAACAATGATGAAAAATGTGAATGGAAGTGGCGACGTAAAACTGACACAAAACAACAACAAACTTTTGCCGAGCCAATGGAGAGCTTCATCAGCAGCATGGGGTAAAAAACACCAATGAGCGCTCAGCTCGAGATACCAGCGAGTCGTTTCCCATCAAGCATTTCGCCTCCGCAGCCCGTGGAGAGGAACTGCGGCGCCTCGCTCTCAAGGCTGCGGGCGTCTTTGTCCCACGAGATTTCAACGTCTCATGTGAGCGAGCCTCCAGAGCAAGTCGGACAAAATTACTAACCATCATGCAACGCACGAGCAAGACGTTGATCAAAATTGCGCAGGTCTGCGCAGGTCTCGCTTGTCTCAAACAAGCCTAGTGTCTCCCTCCACCCCGTCCACCCAGTAAAAAATGATATGAATATTTTATTTATTTTATACTGACTTACCATGGAAACAAACAAGCAACCTTTTTAACAAGAACAACTAGAGTAGAGGATATGAGATGGAGCCAAGATAAAACAGCTCTACAACTCTGAACAATAGACTAGTTTAATGAGCACGATGACTCAGTCAGCAGTCTGTACTGGGCTGGTGGAAGTCCTGCTGATTAGTCTCAACATTTTCCCCTTGTAGATACGTTTCCTTCGAGGCAACGCCCTTTGCCTTTAACCTGATATTGCTATAATTTCCTTCCTTTTAAAGCCAAGTTCTATTCATGAGCACTCTTACTTTCAGAGCTCCTTTCCCCTTTAACCATGCTCACATCTTATAACTGACTTTTAGTCCGTGGCCTCTTTCACACACTGTGTGCTCTCCTTCTAGCTCTCCCTGATCATATTTCAGCAATACGTACATGTCTGCTGGGCTTTGGCTTTGCGGGAACTCTTTGTAGATTCACACCACACAGTGAGTCCATCATCCATCAGCCGCATGTTTCGACTCTTCTGCCATCTCGAAGAGCGAACCTTCACCATGCTGCAGCCCTGCATCATCACACGAACATCCTCGTTGTCCAGCAGCCCTGGAACACAAAAGCATACACAAAGAAAGAAGGTTTTAGTGTAAACAATGTATTGTGATTGAGTAAGTAGAGTTTGTCTTGGTTTTGTGCGCATTTGTCGTTTAAAAAAAAACACGTTTAAAAAAACGGTGCCTTAAGATCGTAATCTTTCCTTTGTAAGTGAGTTGTTAAATCATGATTAATGTTGTACAGTCTGTAAGGATAGCAAGAACTAGCATCTACTACAGCCATGCTAAGAGCTCTGCGGTTGTTATTAGCTACACCAGTGGTTCCCAATCTAGGGGGCGTGAAGCTTGGGAAGAAGTTGTAACAAACATTGTTTGCTCGTAAAATCAACAACAGCCCCAGTCAAAACCAGAGGTTTATGTGAAATAGTTCTGTTTTTGAAATAATGTTTTAGTGTGCAATTATGGGTTTTAATTTTATATTTGTGTTAATTTAAAATAAATCAAACTCCCAAAAAACGTATACAGCTTCTGTGTGCTTTTATTAACATTGGAATTTACTGTGTAAGCGGCCGCGGGGGGGGGAGAGCTTTAGAGAGCTCTCTCCTGAAAGACTGAGCGGCTCTGATAACCTCAGCTCAGTGAGGTAAAGGCACACCTTTATATGATCATTATAGTTATAAAACAATAAGAGAATAGATGAAAAACAGGTATAAAATACTATATGACAGTACAAAAAAGTTGTTATTAATAAACAAGAATACAGTTTTAAAAGGGGAGTGATTTTTAAAATATCCATACAGAAAAATAAAATCTGCTTACAGTTCTGTTTCATATGGGTGTTGAGAGATGTATCCATTGTTCTCTTAATTTTGCTCTCAAAGTGCACCAGATTGATGCTTTTAACTTCAATATTAATTTTTTAAAAATCTTCACGGGGGAGCTTGCCCCCGGACCTCCCTAGAGGAGGTTAGGTCTCCCCCCAACTTAAATCATGTGGGGGGGGGAGGGGGCGCCAGCTAAAATCTTGCCTAGGGCAGCAAATTGGTCAGGGCCGGCCCCGACCAGTGGTTATTGCTTTTAGAATTGACAAACTCCTATGCAACAGCCGTAATCCTGGAACATACAACCTTTTTGACTGTATTTCTAAAGCCGGCCTCTCATTATTATATACAGTCAACACATGTCTGCTTTACCCTAAACTCAAGGTTGTGTTTCCTATACAAACCTTGCAGTACATGACCTGTGCTCAGCGTATTCAGTGTGGTGTTGTGTGTAGCTCTCATGGAGTGTCTTAAAAAGTGACTTGATGTTTTAACCACATAATGTTTCCATGTGTATTTTCTCCCAGTCTGGACTTAATGAAAATGAATAAGGTAGACTACTTCAAGAATAAAACTGAAAGTGAAACAGAGTACTGTAAATACCGTTGTTTGGTTTGCATGAGCTGGTTTTGATAAGATCTTAATTAAAAAAAAGGGACTAAATCAAAGCTGACAAAAAAACAAGTAATCTATTTTGAATGAATATATTTAAGGTTTGGACAGTTTTTTTTAACAAAACAAACAATTAAAGATGTGGCAGAGATGTGGGTCATTAGTTTAAAAGGTTTGATAGGCAGTAGTTAAGCCTACTGAATCATCTTGGTCTAGTGTTTTGGTGGGCAGAGGGGAATATTTGTCCTTAGTGGTTAGTAGCTATCTGAAAATTACTGAAACTATTCAAACATTCAGACAAAAAATGGGTCTGAATATTACTCCTGTATAATGCAAATTTACATTTAGCAAAACTGGTGTAGAAATTGTCCCACACTTTTGGTGCATAAATCTACTCAAACATCGGTTTTAATGGTTTAGTTAAGAAGTAGTTATACCAGACTACTTTGTAAATTATTATATCAAAATCATGCAGCAACAGCTTTACAGTACAAGTGTTAATAGCACATTCAGCCATGCCTCATTGCTTCTTTTGCAGGGATGAATGGGTCCTCTCAAAGAGCATTCTTCTCTTTCAGGACTTTTCAAAGGAAAGGTCTAAACAAACTCTAACTCTTGTCAAATATTTCTTTAGGATTGGACTCATCTGCTCACCCTTGAAGATTTGACCAGAAACTGTTGGCATACTTTCTTTAACGTTCCCTTAAATCCTAGTCCTTATTATTTCAGTGCCAAACGGCTGAGAGAGTTCCTCAGAGGGCCCCCGAAGCAACAGCACAACAGAAACTGAGCTCCCAGCTCCCAGCTCCCTCCCCCTGACTAGAAACAAACTGGGTGCAGCAGAGGAGCTCTCCCCACTAGGGTTGAGGACAAAGAAACCCCCCTACCAGCCCTCCATCTATAACAACCCTGTTTTCCAAGCTGTTACCACATGCAAGGCATTCTCACAAGCATAGCACATGGGCCTGATTAACTGCAGGTCATTGACCACGCAACTACCCAAACAGCCTTTACTGCCTCTTTCTCAATACACTGCTTTACCTCTTTTTATTGCCTTTCAAGCCTCAAACCCATTCTTTCTTTCCTAGCTTCATGATTTTAATATCTAACCAAAACGGACAAGTGAGCACAAGCCTGAAAGTGTTGGCAAATCCCACAGATTTAATCCACAGTACATTTTAACAGGAGCAAATTCACTATGCTCCTGAAAACCCCTTTATAAGGCCGCAAATGGAGGGATGGACAGGATTCTTCGGGCTATCTGAATCGTGTTTTCTTTTCATCGTCTACTGTAGAGAATCTGGTTGACAGCCACTACATCATATGCTCAAAGACCTGCATTCCAACTGGCTAGCAACCCTGCTAGGCAGTTGGCATGAAGCATTTCAACACTGCAAAGTAATTAGAAAAGCAGCAGAACCGGCATGGTGGAAAGTAAAGAAGGTTAAAGAAGTCTACAACCATGCTAGCTGCTAACCAAACACTGCAACACTTTTAGCTATGCTAGCAAAAGCACCTCAGCATTTGCTATGTTTGTAACGTTTACCATCTTTATTTAGCTCAATAGCATGGTTACATTAGCTTATTTGCCATAAACACTGTACAGCTGAGCTTGATGGATTTTCCGTACGTTTTGCAGATCATTTTGTTCATACACAAAAGATTTTGACGGATAAATGTTTCACTCTATGATAACATTAAATAGCAGAGGTGGGAGAAGTAGGCTACTCAAATCGTTTACCAGAGTGTGATACTTAGCCCATATGTTTTCCTCACTATATCTACAATATCTGCTGTTGTAATCGTGTAAATGTCCCCGTTTCCGGAACAAATCGAGGATTTCTAATTTCATCTATCAAGGAGCGAAGTCATACTAGAGGAAAAAGGAAAAAGTGATTCATCATCTAGTAACCAGAATTGTCTAAAAATCGGTCCTAATTAATTTGTTCTTCTAGATAATGAGATGTTCTCATGATAAGTGATACGTTTGACCTGCTGAAGTGGCAAGAGTCAGGGAGTAATCCAACAAGAATAACCCCTTAAAGGCCCTTGAATGTCGGTACACAGTTTCATGGCAGTCCATCCAATAGTTAAGATTTTACACTCTGGACCAAAGTTGTGGACAAGCCAATCCACAGACCTACAGAGAGATTGTAAACAGTTGGATGGCTGACAGCTCTATGTGAAAATAATTGGCTAAAATAAGAAGGTTGCTGGATCAGCTGTGAGAAAATAACAAACATTAAAAAGAATCTCATAGTCATATGGATTATTTTTCTAAGGGTGTTTCCACACTACGAGCAGCAGGAGCGCCTTGAAACTGATATGAGGATCTGAAAGAAAATAACCATATCAGCTGGTCAGTAATAGAGTGTGTCTGCATGCGTCCTCTTCATTCAGGCGCACATATCAGCTCCTGCTGGGACACAGTTCACGTTTCTCTCAGCATTAGCACTGACACGAGAGACAGCTAGCAAGGATTCTACACTTGCATCAAGATGGAGGGTTAGGGTGTTGTCGATATGATATGGGTGACAGGCCAATTAAATGTTCTTAATTCTGTCCCACAGCTGTTTCAACAAGACGGATTAGGCAGCGAATAGGGTAACTCTTAGAACAAGATCCAACCTTTAATGATATATATGGTATTTAGAGTTATGATTTGGGAAGAGCTTGACTGTGCTCTGGAGACTCTCAGCGGATGATCTGAGAACAGTTATCTCAGGAAAATGTTTAGAAACTAATTTAGTTTTATTTTAAAATACAGAATAACGTTTCAATGGTTTTGTCTGGTTCTTATTCAGCTGATAATAAGCAACACTTACATTTTCTTCATCTTTCGTATGAATTCACAGGAATAGTTAAAGGAAGTAACTGTTATGTAGATATCAGCTCAAATGTAATCAGCTATTGCAACTTTAATATCTAGATTGTGTTTTTACCTTCTTTCAAAATGGTATCTTACACAAACATGAATTAGAAAGATATAAAAAACAATGGTATGAACATGAATCGCAAGTTGGGTCTCGCTTCTCTTTAGGCTAAAGATCTTAAATTGTTGGGATTTCTCTGCTGGATACTGAGGTTGGCAGATGAGTTCATATCACCAGATGGTGTGAGAAGTGGAATGTTCCATTTTTGGGGGGGTATTTTTCGTAATAGAAGGATTTAAAAATGATTGTATTATTTGCATGGCCCCTTTCTGGTAACCCCAGATGTCAGACCCAAACAACAGTGTTTAGCTGTGCTGTAGAATTATTGTGGAGGGTACTGTTTACTTTATTAGTTGAATATAAGTTTATAAATCTCTGACATGTGAAAATCCCTGATTAATTAAAATAGTCTCTGACATCCCAGACAAAACATATGCATCCTTTTCCTGTAGCAGATTCCTGAAACCTCATATGGGTTCAGAGTTATGTTAAAAGCATTTTTAATAAAAAATTAAGAAATTCGTGTGTATATAAAGGTTGAATTACTTTTCAATACTCTGGAGTCTATGTTTGAAAATGTAAATGCAGGCTTCATAAAATGGTTTTAAGATCTGGAAGTGAATAGATTTATGGATTTTGTTTGCGTGAATCTTGTTTGTTCTCGCAATGAACTAATTCCTGTGTTTCACAATCACAGCACCCCAGAGCACTAGAGTGCACAACACTGCTGACAACCTCAGTCTGTTTCTGAAACCAAATACAAGACCGTCCCAGGAGATGTCAGTGACAGCAACAAATATATTTTTCCGTGTGTGGACTTGTCTGATTCAAATATAGATTTTCTCAAAACTATAAAACTTTCAGTTAACCAGAAATGTTATCGTAATGAAGAGGTTAACAGCAAATGAGAAATATTTTAACAAACAAGGAAAACTTGTCCTGTGACACCTCATGACACAGCAATCTGACCCCCTTAGTTCCACTTTTTTTCATTATGAAAGTACAGTGTGTGTGTTTCTTTCTTTCTCTGAAGTAAGTAAAGATTAAAAGCTGCTAAGGCATGGTGTGTTGAAGGCCACCTCACTGATTTATGTTGACACATGGCTGAAAGAGGTCAGGGTGTGGTGGGGGTGGGTGAGCTCACTTGCTTGATTTTTTGGTATTAGCGAGACACTGTTCTAGATTCATGCACATACACTGCTGGGAAAAAAGCTGGGGTATATGTTCAGGGACAGGCAGGAGCTGAGCTAACTGAATTAGAAAATGTTTGGATCTGAACATATACTGATGTACACTGTTGCCCAAAAAGTTGGAATAATGGTGTTTTCAGACATATTCCTCTTTTTATTCCTATTTACACAAACAATCATTTCATGATCAGAGGTATACAAAATATGTTATTCCAACTTTATGGGCAACCGTGTATAATGTATAATGATTAGGTAACTAAAAATGTTGTAGGTTGACAAAAGAAAAATGTGCAATCATTTCGATAATGTATCCATTCTAAAAGTAATTGATAACAAATAAACAGGTTATCAGCTGTTTTAAAGTATTTTTTAAGTCAACTTAAAAAATGACGAGGTCTACTTGTTGGATTAACGGTTTACAGCCCTGCAAACACACTGCTGTGTAAACAAAGCAAAACAACAATCAGGGGTTCAATGTTCGGAGATAAAACCTTCAGAGCAGTTTTCTTTGCAGATGTCTAGACATCCAGTGTCTTGCAGGTATTCTGTGAGGTTAGAATGTGAGCATAGAAGGTTTGTGTAAAGTGGCAGCATGCAGCCTAATGTAGTTGGACTGAGAACCAGGCTGGGATGTGAATAGTGAGCAGCCTGATTCACTAGTGGGTGACTTCAGCTCTTCATTAACACATGAATACCCCCCCCCCCCCCCACACACACACACACACACACACACATACACACACACACACACACACACACACACACACACACACACACACACACACACACTCACAAACACTGTTCCTTTCAGCTCTGGTTGATGTGTCATTATCTGGTGATTAACAGTCACTTTATACAAAAGTTAAATATATTACACTCTAATTCTTGACTAAAGTGACTAAATAACTGTACATCACTGAGGTGATAGCACAGGAGAAAACCTTCCATACAAAAGATATTCACATACTCACAGAAGTTCTTATAGTGTTTTTATCCCAGCTAGAGCGCAGTGAGCTTTGAAGCAACAGAATGGACCTAAAAAAGTTTGGATTTTCTTACCGAGCCTCCTGATGGGGTCTATGGGCTTCTCAGCCCCTTTCTTCCTCCGCTCTTTCGGACTGCTGGTCGCTGACTTACCGCTGCCTAACATTATCACAACTCCAGCGAAAAATAACCGGAGGATACAACTTTAATACACGCAGCTGGCCCGTTAACTCTGGGAAATAGTAAGTGCAGGTGTTTCTCGCAAGCGCAGATTTCTGCTGTCCCAGAAAAGCGTCTGAGCAGCGAGAGAGAGCCGAGCGCAACAGTTATCCGTTTCCCACATGTTTCAAGTCCCTCCCCGGCGCTGCTGTCCATGCAGGCTGTGTGTAATATGATTCCAAACAAGGCGCACACTTTACGCACTCCCACCTCCTTCTTCTGCCCCAACAAACAACGACGAACTGAATTACATGAGAAAGGCACCATGTCCATGAATGAACATGTCCATGAATAAGAATATAATTTACTCAGGTACATATTTGATTCAAAAAGGTTACAAGCTATTCGGTAGATTCGGATTAACAGCCAAATTGTTATAGATAGGAAAGGTAAACATATGAGTTTACTGATGCCTTGCTTAGGGTATATTATCAAACTTCGCATTAGCATAAAAAGCAGCTTATTACAGTAGGGTATAACCCAATGGCATGTGTTGTGAAGTTAAGGCCATTGGATCGCTCACTGTTTCGAGTTTCTGGGAAATATGAGGGGGGAAAACTAAAATAGGAGAATATTATAAAACAAGCCGGTAGAGTGTGTCAGAGCAAATACTTAGGACATGACATTTTTTCCTTTTCAATGATTTAATCTCAATCCCTTAGAGTGCAGCGCTCCCTGCTGGTCATTGCAGGAAACTGCAAACATCTCAACAACAAATCAATCATTTTAAAGTAAAATTCCTCTTCTACGGCCAGCTAAATCTACATTTATCCATACGGTGATGTGCTGTAAAGTAGGAATCAAACTAAGAATGAACTCTTATTTGTAAATGGATGGAGATGGGCCCACAGCACCTGAGCAGTGGCTGGAAACTTAATAAAGTCTTGTAATGGAGTTATAAAGGAGATCAGAGAGACACAGAGCTCAGCTGGGCGGTCTAAAACTCTTCCTGTCAGGACGACTCGAGCATGAAATGTGACTTTGCCCTGATCCACAGCCATCCACAAAATAACACACATAACAAGCAGGTTGTGTGGGGTTGGAGGGAGTCTCTTAAAGTGACATGTTTCTTTCAATAAGTCACAAATCACACGAGAAGTAAACTAAATCTTTCTTCATAAAAATCTTAAAAACATAGCCCCCTGTGCTCAGATATATATCGGCCATTGTTTTAATTTAAATTTCAAAGCCATCCGTGGGCCTAAAACTATTTCTATCTTTCATCTCTCAATTGCAGCAACAGCCATGTTAGACAGAGATTAAGTCATGCTTGCTAATCCTCACAGGCTTTGGTCTATGCAGGAGCACCAATGGCTCTAAAGCTGCACAATGCTCCTTGATTTAAAAAAACAAAACAAAAAACATAACATGATAACTTAGTATGATTTCCTAATCCCCACAGTCGTTAGGCTTCATATTGACTGGAACATAGGCTATCAAGTCTTCCTGAAAGGATTCCCAGCTCAGCTTGCTTATTTGCCAGAGCTGAAACCCTGCCTGATTCTATTAGTAGAAACAGTAGGCCTGTGTTGTTTGCAGCCATTGGATTCTAAGTCAATCTGTGTTAGGAGACCCACCATAAGGGGTCACAGACTAACAAAACATTTTCTTCCATTTATAGCCTAAAAGTTAGGCTAAGAAACTATATGTGTGTGCAGGATATAGTTAGTGACAAATGCAGTGAAATATTAAGTTCAGTATACTGACTAGCAATTGTACAGGGAACCGTTAGACATTTCCAAACTAGGCTTAGGCTTATGTGTTTTAAAAATAAGATATTTATATATATATATATATATATATATATAAATATATATATATATATATATAAATATATAAGATAGGCTACATATACCACAAGGTTGCCATACAAAATTAATTCAAAGAGTAATTCATTTCAGCTTTTTATTTTATTTTACACAGAACAACAAAGGTTATAAAGAAAAGTTGTTGAAAATGTATGATTCAATTGTTAGTTGTGTGTAAATCACAACCAGGGCTTGCTAAATGTGAAACTAAAGGAAAGCTTCAGGGCTGCCTTTCAAGATCTGGGGGCCGTCTACTTCCTGAAGCTAAACTAGTTCATCGAGGGTTCCAGTTCACGGATTATAAGGAACAAATGCTATTTTTTCATTTGAACTTTTCTTTATAGCTTGGAGTATATATTAATCTGACAGAATGGCATAATTAAAATGTTGAAATCAATCGTAATCCTGTAGTAAGGAACCCTCACGGGATACATTACGTTCCAGCAATTACGCTGACCCAGGATAAACACATTGGCCTAGTTAGCAGATAGCTAACGTTAGCAACTTCAATAGCTGGTTGTATTTATATACTTTGTTGCGTAGTCGCTGAAGCTTAATCGAAAAAATTGATGGTAGGAATCATTGTTTTAAGGTTGTCGATCCATGGTTGCTTATTACTTAGCATTAGTTAGCCTGGCTTTATGTACATTATGGCGTTTGGGTTAACGTAGCACTGGCTTTTTTTTAAGGTCATTTTTGAATTCCCAATCTCAATTCTTTAAAGTTCAATAGATTAACAACACAGCCCCAAAACTCTCCAACAGATCAATGTGAGGCAAAGTTCATACTGTGAGCTTAAACCTAAAACTAACAACTAACGTAGCACTGGCCCTGGCTAGAAATAACTTGCGTTGTAACATCGTCGAGCTCTAACAACACCGTGTATTTGTTTTTGTTCTAACGTTAGTGCGTATGGCTTCACACTTTATAATGATGGAAGTGTTTAGTTTGGGAACGAAACAACGCAGCTATCATTTGCTAACTAACGTTAACATTCGGCTAACGTTAGCTAGCTAGCTTAGCCTTAGCTTTTAACACGACACACCAGTGTAAAACTAACACTGCATATCAGAAACATGGGTGGGTTGCGCAGAAAAACTCAAAACTGATCTACACAACTCCGTACACTGGTAACAGGATTATTGAGCAAGAGTTAGATCGCCTGACCCACCCTTTAACAACGAGGGGCTCTGAGATGTACTCGGAGCGGAAGCTTGACAATAAATGTCGTTTGTTTACGCTGATTCCCGAGTTCGCCGAGACTGTGTCCCACAACGTATCACTCCGCACAACACACATAATTGTCATAATGAATCATTTAATGCTGTAATATCATCAAAACGACGCGTTTCGATACATTTAAACATGAAAAATACTTGCATTTTCAACACAAGTTGTTTTTTACTTATTTCCTTGTGTGAACATTAAACACGGACTAGTTTCCCTAAGCGGGGTTCTTTATTTTGCTTTAAATGCAGGAGGGTTTTTATTTCATTTATAATTCGGCTTTATACTGTGAGGGCAGCAAGGACATATAATACATATGTAGTTACGTCTAACGTATTCTAATTAGACCAAGCGACTAAAATGTAATTTGAACT
This sequence comes from Notothenia rossii, assembly GCF_949606895.1. Taxonomy (NCBI): domain Eukaryota; kingdom Metazoa; phylum Chordata; class Actinopteri; order Perciformes; family Nototheniidae; genus Notothenia; species Notothenia rossii. Next base: position 21,921,774 of record NC_136906.1, read on the forward strand.
TATTTAAATTAACTTATATTTCATTACTAAGTATTTTTACCCCTTTATTGTGTAGATGGTACCGTCCTTAAAATGTACCGGACTGCTTTCTTGGTGTGGATTACGTACTTATGATTGACCCATGGATTGTCGAATCAAAAAATACTTAAAGCTTAGCAACAGCAAAGTTACCCTCTTGTCCAATCAACAAAGAGAAGGGTGGGCTTTATCGCGCTCAAGAGTCTACCGTATGATTGGTTAAAATCCTCGTCAGTTATCGTAGACTTGTGGAATATGTAGTTTTGTTTGTAGGCCTCCGACAGTGCTACATTGAATTCAAAACAACATATCCCACAATCCAACGCGCGTTACAAACAGCTGCATGCGCACGGAGAGAGGCGGAGCTGCTATAAAAACACGAGCTCCCTCTTCTTGAGCAGCACACTGGACACTGTTGTGACGGTGAAACGTTGTCTCCCGCTGAAAGATAGCCCTGACAGCATCGAAACAGTTAATGGTAGTTAGCGGCAGTTGCTCTGACAAACCCTCGGAGGAGTAACAAGTGTTTACTGTAGAGAAGTTTCCTTTAATTTTGCGAGAGTTTGTTTTGAAACGTCAAAACGTAGACTTCCTTTATTAATGATTTTTGGGTGATTCTGGAATACATACATTTTTGTTAAAATTTAGTTTAACGTCTTTTAACGAACTTTGAAGATCATTTTTGAGGGAGAGGACATGATCTAAAATGTACTAGAGTGGGACCATCGTAGCGGAACATCAGGATGACAGATCCAGCGGAGCAGACCCTTCACCTGAAAACTTTCGGCAGCCCATCAGGTGGGAGCAGCGGAGACGCGTTGAAGCATCTCCCAGCCAGAAGCCGTGGTGGACCAGAGAACGGCAACAGGGGGCGACAGAGAGACCAAAAGCAGCAGCAGCAGCAGCAGCGGGCGGAGAAGTGTGGGGATATCAACACAGACAAGTTGTGGCAAATGAAAGGCGGACCGAGGGAGGTGTGCCCTGCCTCAGCTGCCGGAAACGAGCTCTCAAAGTGCCCGATTGCTGCCCAGTCTCATCAGAAACCCGATGTCCATGCAGCGGGTGACGGTAATCACATCGCGCAGGGGAAAAACGGCGAAGATAGCCCACTGGGAGAGACTTTAAACCAGGTGCAAGATGATAGTCATATCGACTCTGACACTGGCTTGGATGCGCGTCTGGGCAAGAAGAGGCACAGGCGCAGGACCTCCAGGAAGAAGCGCAACTGGAAGCCTTATTACAAACTTAACTGGGACGAAAGGAAAGCCCTGGAGGAGAAAGAGACGGCCAGAGCTTCTCGGTTGAGAGAGGAGATGTTCGCCAAAGGGCTCCCAGTGGCCCCTTATAACACCACCCAGTTCCTGATGGACGAGCATGACCGAGAGGAGCCCGACCTCAACACCGAGACCGGGGTCAGACGGACCTCAGGGGTCGGGACCCGCATGGAGGACACGGGCAGCGAGGAGGACTTATTTGATAACGAGGAGGAGGACGAAGATGACGGCAGCGGGGGGGGCAGCGACGGTATCGGGAGACCTGGAAACGCAGGTGGAGAGTTTCTCCAGAGAGACTTTTCTGAGACCTACGAGATGTACCACGTTGAGAGCCTGCAGAATATGACCAAGCAGGAGCTCGTGCAGGAGTACCTGGAGCTGGAGAAGTGCATGTCCCGGCTGGAGGAGGAGAACAACCGGCTGCGGCGCGCCGTGGAGCCCGCGGGCCCGGCCGGGGAGAGCTCCCTGGTCCGGCTGGGAGACATGGAGAAGGAGCTGGAGAGACTGAGGGCCCAAAACACGGAGCTCCTTCAGAGCCAGCCCAGCAATGACAGGGTCGCTACAAAGTAATGGACACAATTGAAGTGGGGAACCCCCCCCCCCCTCAAAAAGGTAACATATGGGACTGCTGATTTTTTATTTTTTATTATTTGTCATCAGTTTTCTGTAATCAGTTTGTCATTTGGAAGACGTGTCCTTGCATTGTAATGCAATACTTTATTTTCTGTTTGGGCCTGTTCAAATTTTGTTTTCCAAGAATAAATGTAAATATTTCAAAATAAGTTTCTTTTTATAAAGGGAATGTATGTGACAATACGAGAATATGTGTGTTTGTTTCCTGGGTCAACTCTGTAGCTGTCCATTGACATAAACTGTTCCGTTTTTTAAGTAAAAAAAACAACATCCTTTTGTTGCATTCTCCTCCAAAACATGAATACCAAATGACAGCTTATTGGGTCAGCTCGACGATAATGTTTTGCAAAAATAAATTCCGGAGTTAATATTTCTAACATTTGTGTGTTAACATAAGCTCAATAAAACCTTGAAATGTCTTTTATTGTGTTGTAAAGGCTGCTCTAAAACACAGGAAGTGGTTCAAAGCGGCAGTGTGCAAAGATACTTGCCTTTGTCAGCAAAACCAATAATCATAAAGCTTTCCTTAAAGGACCCCGAAATGTGCCAGGCAGATATGGGCCTTGAAGAGAATAATGCACGGACATGGCAGAAGGGGGTGGGGGGATGGGATATGATGGAGATGCTCTTTATGAAGGTTAACCCTCTGAGTTTAATCCACTGAGGATGTTCTGCTAAATTAAATGCATTAATGGATTTTTTGCAACACAATATAAAAGCTTAATGTTGCAAATTGTGTTTATTATAGCTTTAACTATCGAGTGTCAATATATTCCTAGTATCACTAATTTGAACAGATTGTATACATATGAACCTATGAATAAGTTAAACTGCAGAGCTCCAGTAGTTTGGATGAAGTTTCTTTCTTGTGCAGAGGGAATCTGTGCCATTTGGCCTGGAGAGACGTTTCTAACTGCAGCCTCCAGAGGGCGGCATTCAGCTGCTATATTAAGTTGCTGCTGCTGCTGCTGCTAAACATGAGCCTCACTGTCCCTGGGCTAGTGTTACAAAATCCTTAAAAACAAAAACACATGTGAACATTTTTCTTTAAACATAGTTCTGTTTATTTACATCATATAACCTTGCTTTAAAGCACACAGCCATGAGGGAAATGGTTTCAGGCGGACAACCTTTTTTAAGTCCAGTCATTTTCATATTAGTTATACTCAAAAAGCAATTCCAAATGTACACAATACAATATGTTACATATTAAGATAGTATGTACAAAAACGATTTTTAAAATACGAGACATTGGATAAAAATCACAACACACTGACTTGTTGAGTTTTCTTGGGCTGTTGGTTTATCTGTAAGAAATTGTTGTCTGACATGAGCTAATGCCGGTTCAGGGTAGGGCTTGTAAGGTGTACCATGTTCACACACTGTGGATCAACTAGGCAGAGAGATAGGACCTCGATCTGTTAAAAAAGCAGCTGAGAGAGAACTATGCATCTTCCCTCTTTGCAGCAGTGGTGATAGCTGTTAATGCCTGTGTTAAAGGCAAAGAGAGTGCATAGACATGTCCTTGGCTTGACGTGTGCTTTTTAATTATTTTATTTTAAATAACAGCCTCACAATTAGACCCCTTGTATTAAATGTACACATCTTTGGGTCAGTGCCTTAGTTATACCATCAACCACAGGAGAGGAGGGCGGAGACCCAGGAACGAACCAAAGGAAACGGAAAGATAAGAACAGACCATGGCACTGCAGAACAAAAACACATTCCAGAAATCAGGCACTTTGTAGAAAAAATCTTGAGGTAAGACAAGACTATAACTCATCATTTATTATTATTATTATTTCTCACTGGGTTATTTGGTCGGATGAAAGCGAGTCCCATGACTTTGGAAGTTGCGCCTCCTGTTTGAATGGGAAATGGAGATGACAGATGAAAATAATAGATTCATTCTGTACTCCTTTTCCTCAAATGTACCATTCCCCCAGGCGGGGAGGATTTATCAGACCTTATGGAGAACTCTTCCTCACATAGCCCCAAGGTAATACACCTGCAGAGAGATGAACCCTCGGAGGGTATGTGGTGAGAAACACAAAGATCACCATTAACAGAGGTGAAAATGTAGCGACTTGTATGTCCTACACAATATTTCCAAAGCCTGATAAACAGCCCGAAGCTTCTCTTTAACAAGAAAGAACGTTCTTTGTCTTGAGCTCAGCAAATATGAGCAGATCTGAAGAGGCAATGCTCAGACATCCCAGACATACAGAAACAATGAGGTCAGCTATCAAAGTGTAGCTGCCTTCAAATGATATTGTAATAATGACCAGATTTCTATTTGCTACATGTAGATCGTTTGTGTACATGTTGATGCAACATTGTTGGAAGTATAGTCACCAGAGAACTTTATTTATAAGACTTTATCTTATAATATAACAGTTTGCTGCACAGTGCTGAGAATCAGAGAGAAAGGCCATCTTTGAGGAAATAAGGAACAGGTTTATCTTATCTCCTGTGAACAGGTACACCCAAGAGGTGAAATCACAATAAACATACTTTTTTAAAACTTTAATACAAAATATATATAATATATATATTGAATATAAAAAAAAGAATATATTAAGGGAAACATTTCAAGTAACATCTTGAAAGAAATGACTGTGCACTTTTTTTAGCACTTTTGTAAACCATAAAAAAGGAACTAAAAAAAACAAATATGATAACATAATATTTATATTTACAAGGTTAACTTAACAAGGCTTTGTACAAATGTTACAAAATTGTTCAACACAAACACCTGCACGCTCAGATATGAACACATAAACAGTATTAACAAGCAACGAGACACGAGTGTGTTTGTGTCCGACTATGTCTGTTGTTTGGAATATAAATGTCTTACAGTGTCCGTGGTCTGAGGAGACACAAAATACAAAAACTGATATAAAAAAATCATTTGACTTCCCTCTTGAAATGCTTTTTAAACAACCAATTACCTTTTCTGTAATTAGAGGTGTGAGGCTGTTTCGTATGGCTCACTGAAGTCGGCTCACTGAAGAAGATTTTGTAACAGTTACTGTTAAACCCTTCTTTGAGCAGAAGCATAATTTTCTCAATAACCAGTGGGAACGTTGCATTTTCAGCGTCCACTTGGATTTTAATGAATGTATGTCTTTTTAGAAGTACGCCAGAGAAGAGGGGAAGGATGACTGGTCATTACTATTATGGGAATTCTTGGCTGTAACAGTGATTATGGTGAGGTCTGTTTCCGTTTTATTTCTATAAAAGCACACATATGGAAAGAAAAGCTTTGGCAACACTGGAATGCCCCTCGCCATGCAAATGGAGCTAATGGAAAATAAAAAGGTGGGCTGCTCTTCATTGGTACACTGTGTTGCACCTGGCAATCAACCACAACCGTGTTGACGCTGCTGCAGGCCTACTGACCTGCAGACAGCGGCTCGGCTAAAGGGGCTCACAGGTACTGGTGGAATCTGGAGGTGGGGGCTTGACGTGTAGCCGGTTCTTGTTCAAGCCCCTCTGCGTCCCGAGGCAGTGGTTTCACCTGGTTCTGAATGATGGGGGACAAGGGGAAGTCACTGACGGTCAGCGGGGGTCTCTTCTCAGAGATCTCTGTTGGGGAGGCCACCACCGTGTGTCTGCGCCAGGCCCTCCTCTTCCTCCTGGTCTCTGGTGAAAGTGGTTTCCTCAGTCCCACGCTGCGCAGGTCGTCGGCCGAGCCCAGCAGGCGGGCGCGGACCTGATCCGCCAGAGACCTTCCCCCAGGGCCGGTGGGGGTGAAGGAGGAGGCCTCGCTGGGGGGCAGGGAGGGTTTGAGCCGGGCAGGGTGCAGGCTCTCCTGACTGCTGCCGGAGGAGGGGTTAGTTCTGGAGGTCTCCCTCCTCGCTCTGGACGTACCATCTGACCCAGAGCCAGCAGCGTGGGCCTCGGCCGCGGCGGCCTGCAGCTCCAGCAGGTCCAGGGACCGAGCCTTCCCCTTCTCAGACTTCAGCTTCTTCCTGGCCAGGGTGTCGCACTGGATCAGCTTGTGGGAGTTGAAGGAAGGCCGCGAGTGCAGTCTGTGAGTGGTGGAGGAGGAGGAGAAGGAGGAGGACGAAGGTGTGGTTGACCGCGCCCCTCCCTCACTCCTGTCTGCAGAGTCTGGCGTGTGTGTGAGCGCTGTGGGCGGGGCCAGCAGGTTTGTGGGTGAGAGGGCAGGGGCCTTGTAGTGGGTGTAGAGGAAGCTGCGGGGGGCCGCCTGCGTGTTCACGGGTGGTGTCGGGTGTTTCTCCGGTCTCTCCTGGGTTAGGGAGCGCGAGGCGAAGCCGCTCTCGTTGTCCGTCTCGCTCACCAGCTCGCTGTGCTCGTCATCAGCATCGCCCCCCCTCCCCTCGGATCCCAGGCTCCGCCCCAACGTGGAGAGGGTGGAGTAACCGGAAACAATAGAGCGAGCGTCCTCTGGAGATCTCCACGGCGGCCCCTTCACCTCCACCCGCACCTCCTCCTCCTCTTGCAGCAACGTGGCTGCCGGCCTTCCTCCTGCCTCCTCTTCCTCTTCCTCTTTACTGCACGTCCGGCCGGGATCAACCGTCACCACCTGCTCTCCTACCACCTCTTTCACTCCGCTTTCTACAACTTCCTGGTCTTCCTCTTCTTCCTCTTCCTCTTCATCGTCGTCCTCCTCTCCCTCTGCTCGAGGCGCAGTGTCTCCTTCCGGCAAGCCCGCCCCCTCTTCCCCCCCTGCCACTAAATGTCCGGCTTTGATTGGCTCGTGCTCCGAGTCGTCGTCAGTGCTGCTGCCCACACGGCGGGCGTTATGGCGCTTCCTGCGTTTGCGGCCCGTCACAGCTGACATGATGGACAGAGCCAGGAAGTCCTTGGATGTGATGTCTTTCTTTGACCCCCACGACCCCTGAAAAAAATTAATAAAAAGGTTACCGTGACACGTTGATGCATAACACTACATGTTCTCAATACTGGTATATGCTTAACAACTATGGCATTAATGGGAAGGCAATACAAATAAATACAATATAATCATACTTATTATATTAATGATCACTTATTATGTGTATTTCAACATTAAAAAAAGACTTGTTTTCATGTAGGTTTCATTTTTGCAGGATCTAACTTTTCAGCATAACATAATGTAAAAGACATTACCTTAGATTTCGCTGAGTCACTGTTGGTTGAGTCTGGGGACGAAATAAAAATAGGTCAGAACCATTGAAGTTTATTAAAGGCAAATCATGCAGGAGGGCACAGAGGCAGGTGGTGTATAGAATACATCACAAATCAAAGGGAACTGCTTCTGCACGATTTCATTGTTGATGTAGCAGCAGGTGTTTCTCATCAGCTGTTAATAGGAGAGCACCTGCTGTGACATCAGAACATGCTTGAAAGTCTCAGTATTTTTTCCCCTTCCCTGATTGCAAAAAATATAAATTAAAAGATGAATTCGTCTCTTCATTTTCCTCTGTGCGCTCCGATCATGACTGACACCAAGACACACATGTAGACTTGTGAAGGAGAAACAATGATTGGGGAAGCAGGGTTTGGTGTTGGAGGCATTAGGAAACCACGGCACACACCGATGACAACACCAAAATCACACTGATGACAATCAATCAGTGACAGAAGGCAGAGATTGGAGGCGTGATGGCAGAAATCATTTTGGCACACATTCCCTCACAGACACAGCAACACAGGATAAAAGCTGTTTTCTTTCACTAAGTGCATGATTAGAACATGTTTGGAGTTTAAGAGGCTCTAGATTGGTTCCTCATGTACTAAGAATGACAGTTGATACACTTTAATCGTTATTTTGCACCCTCTGGTATTTGGATTTGGCCCTAGCCCATATTCTGATAAACCGTTCAGCTTTACTCTGAATCAGTGAGGTTTTCTTTACCAGCGTTTCTCCTGTATACCCCTTAAATCCTATTTTTATATTTTTCTTGTGATCTGATCTAAGTTATATCTCTGTTTGTCGGTAGGTTAATTACATCTGTTTACATAATATATACCCCTTGATTTTTATATTATATATGGTTGCTGCTTTTGGGTTTTATTGTATTCAACCACTTTTTGATAAAGTGCCATACCAAAAAATGTAAAATACAAATTGATATTGTCAAGCACTTTCAGGCATATATTTGCTCGGGATCTTTGGCTGATTAAATATACTTGACTTCTTCTTTGCAGACATCACAAGTGAGCTACTTTTAATATTCATTTGAACCTAAACTTTATTGGAAATTCAAAAGTAATAAAAAAACATGAAGGAAGTTTGATGTCATTCAGGCTAGGAATTGGCGCCACCTAGAGGATTCAGTTTAAAACTCTTTTATTTACTTTTAAAGCCCTCAATGGCCTGGCCCCGCCCTACCTCTCTGAGCTGTTACACAGCTACACGCCAACTCGCACTCCCAGGTCAGCTGATCAGTTGCTCCTGAGGGTGCCAAAAACGAAGTCTAAGCGCAGAGGGGACCGTGCTTTCTCTGCGGCCACCCCTAAACTGTGGAACGACCTGCCCTTGCTAATCAGACAGGCTCCCACACTGTCTGTTTTTAAATCCCGTCTTAAAACCCACCTCTTCTCCTTAGCATTCGGAAACAAGTAGATTGTTGCTTTCAGTGGTCTATTGTTTTTATTATATGGTTGTTTTATTTTATTTTTTATTTTTTATTTTGTAATCATTACGTTTAATCTGGTTTGTTTTGTGTTTGTATCTTTTATTTTAAATGTATTTATTTTATGTTTTGAGAGCTTATCTCTCTGTACAGCACTTTGGTCTCAAAGTTTTTAAAGTGCTATATAAATAAAGTTGGGTTGGATTAGAGTCCCTTTGGAGCTCAGCGTGTGTTAGCAGCCTGATGATCGGACTGAAATGTGAGTGGAGTGCAGTGCTTGACTACAGGATCCATAGTGAGGGGGTGGTCTCTCAGTAACAGACCACCGTTTACACTCCAGTGTCAGATACAGCAGCTTTAAGAGACGGAGAGCATCCAGTCAGCTGTTAATTCATTAGTCAGACTGAAGTGGCGTGTTCTTACAGAGCCTGAGAGGAGACGCTGACTTTAAGGAGGGTAACGGAGACCATGGAGACACACACCATCACCAACACTCACAGTCTCTCTCACCAAAACAAACACACATTATTTCACTTTCACAATGAGGCACGGATTGATTGCACACGCACACACACACACACACACACATTGCCAGGGGGTTTCCCGTCCTACCGCAGTGGCTGCTCCACAGGCTCAGCTAAGAGAAGGAAATGCAGAAACGTACAGAGAAAGTGAAAGGTGAGCAACGTGTTGGAAAAAAAGAGGTCAGCAGAGAGAAGAGAGTGTAGGCACACTATTAAACACAAGAACACTACGAGGGCTAACAGGTCTAAGACTTCTGTTGCTCATGCTGCCTTCAAGTTCTGTCCAAAAGAAGGGAATTCTGGGTTTAAACTTGGACAATCTTCCAAGGAGGCTCTAGAATTCTCAAGCCAGGCCAACATGTCGACAATAGAGATAACTTCTTTTTAAACAGGTTTTTTTTAAAAGAGTTCTATCTTCAGTGGTCTCAATTCAGAATAAATAAGATCTGACAGTTGTATTCTCTCACTGGAGCCAAAGGTTGCAATAATGGCACACTACTGGGAAATTCCCTACTTCCAGCTATAAACTGAAAGCAGCAATACTTTTGATTATAACTGCCCACAATGCTATTGGACGGTTTGTTGTAAGTTGTACGCTTGTTGACTAAGAGCAGTTAGCAGCGCTCACCTGACGCCTCCCCGAGCAGACACGTCCTGCCGATGTTGGACAGCAGGTGGTCGATGTTGGGGGCGGGCTGCACGTCTTGCGTGTCCACCGGCGTCTGGATGGAAGAGAAAGAAAATGATTACTTACAGAGGATTTAAGCAGATCACTTTTACAGTGTGCAGGGAAGGGAACTGAGGTCCTAAAAGATATGATATGTTTACAGTTACAGATTTTGATGTCAGCAATGTTTTGTCTATGCTCTCAAACACAAATTTAAAACAGCAATTAAAATGTAAAGCCACGTTGGTTATGTGTCAACAACAGAGTGACTTATTGGTTTTATTAAACAGCACTAACGTTAAAAAAACATTTGAAATGAACTGTAAATAGTTGAGTTATAGTGGTGTCCTTAAACTACAACAGTCATTTGATCTCAGATTCAAGAATTGTTTTCCTTTAAACATGAGGAAAGAATATGTAACTGTGGCAAGTTTTCTTGTGGATGCAATGTATTTTGTTATATTAATATTTATAAGACTTTGTTAAAGTCCTCATCTTAAAACAAGAGAAAATAAAGCGGTTTGCAGCAGTAGAATATGAGGAGAGTTTACTTAGATTTCATAACTTGTGACAGAATCTTCAAATAGTTTGAGCTTTTACTCATTTATTTCACACCAACTTGAAACCTTTCTCAGATAATTAAGTGGCACAAAAAACACTGCACATTACTTACAGGTTTTCAGAGCTACTGTACATCCTAAACTGAGTCTTTATATTATTCTATTAAGACCTTTAATCTGCAAATAAAAAGAAACATTATGGGATGCATACCTTTTCATCCTCGTCTTGCTCCTCAGCGAAAAACCAGTTGCACTTTAAAAATGACAGAGACAGAAATATTTAGCATGAAAATGATAACTGGTTATTTGTGTGTGTGTGTGTGTGTGTGTGTGTGTGTGTGTGTGTGTGTGTGTGTGTGTGTGTGTGTGTGTGTGTGTGTGTGTGTGTGTGTGTGTGTGTGTGTGTGTGTGTGTGTGTGTGTGAGTGAGTGAGTGAGTGTGTGTGTGTGTGTGTGTGTGTGTGTGTGTGTGTGTGTGTGTGTGTGTGTGTGTTGTTGTGTTGCAGGTCTCACATGTTGGATGAGCGTCTCTACTATCTTGTAGCGATCGGGCATGTGTGTGACCATGTCCTTCATGTTGTCCTCAGACGTCCGGACCAGAGTCGGCCCGAACACCAGAGCCAGGTTACGGGGCTCCATCTACGCCAAGATAAAATGTTAATACCAAGGACATCACAGCGATACGTTTAAATTACATTTCAAAAGCCCTCTTTCTTAAAACAGTGTGACAGGGTCATTGTAAGTGACCTTTTTTTTTTTATTACAGTTGGAAGAGGAGGGTTATATATTTTGAAATTTATGCAAATAGAGTGAATAAAGTCAAAAGTTGTCAATCTGCATACAAAATGTGATTGTAAATTAGAAAGACTAAACTCAGAAATTCTCTGATATGGAAGATACATATTTACAGTAAAAAAACTCAGAGAATGAAATATAAATAAGGATTGCCATGAAATTTTTGGGATGTTGTTTATTTTACAAAAGAACTCAAATGAATGTTTATTCTAGTACATTTGTCTCTTTTGTTCTCGTAAACCTACCACTTTCTCTCTTGTAAATTAAACATTTTATCCTCAGGAAAGCTCAACGTTTCTTCAGATAATTACCCACCCCCCAGGTATTTTAGTTTCTGACCTACAATGGCCCCAAAACACCGACATCTCACACACCTTGTTTTTATCTGAGCTGTCGGCTACAGTCTTCAGGTGAACAACCAGGAACTTCAGAGTGTCGTAATAATAATCGGGCAGGTCTCTGATCTGCGAATGACAAACACGAGGAATGACAATAGTGATGAGCCTGTTCAACCTGCCAGACTTCTGACACACACACACACACACACACACACACACACACACACACACACACACACACACACACACACACACACACACACACACACACACACACACACACACACACACACACACACACACACACACACACACACACACACACACACACACACACACACACACACACACACACACACACACACACACACACACACACACACACACACACACACACAGGTCAGTTATCCTGTTCAAATGTGTTCATGAACACAGACAAATACTTACCAGTTTATTCATGGTTTTTAGCCTCACTGATGCACTGTCTATCCGATTTGCGTCGATGAAGTCATTGTACTTGTCTGTAAAGTAAGTTTAAATATTAGAATACAAGTAAAGGTTTGATATGAATGCCTGGCTGTTGCAGGTATGTGTTTGGACGGCTCGTTGAGACATGTTAGGACTCACCGTTGGTGAAGAGCGGCTCTGGAAGTTTCCTGAAGAAGGATTTGAGTAAGCTGCTGACAACATTGAGGTCTTGCCACTTCTGTTGACAGCAAAAGAACGAGATGGTCAACTATCTAATGATTCAGCTTTGTTGAGTAAAGTTAAATGAAAACTGTCACTTTAGCAGTTTATATTTTAAGTAGCTTTTAGGTGTATTAGTATTTCCTCACCTCCTCTGCAGGGTTGATTTCGACGCCCTTGTTGAGCTGATCCTGAAGACTTGACACCATGGCGTTGTTCCCGGGGACTCTGTAGATCCCCGTGTACTCCAGACCCATCTCCTCCACCAGCCCACAGCAGATCTCCACAATCAACGGGATGAACTGGGATTGAAACACACAGGTTTTAATCCCATTGACAACCTTATTTAGAAAGTCTGTTTTCTTACTTTCAGGTATGAAGGATGATTTTGAGGCTAACCTTGTTATTTACACCTGGCTGACAATCCTCCAGGCGCACACCAAAAGCTTTAGGGCCAGATTTCTTCGTCTTCTTCATGATGTTGATGCTCCATGGAGACTTCGGAGGGCCGCTCTCATCTAAAGACAGGTCAACAAAAACTTTAGCTGCGTCACATGAGGCCTCCGCATTTGCTTCTTGGTGCACCCAGTACTTAAAGGTCACATGTCATGCTTTTCCGGTTATTACCCGTCCCCTTGTGTGTTATGAAGGTTTTTATGCATGTAAACGGTCTGCAGAGTCAAAACCCTCAAAGTACACCGTGTAGCGAGTAAAAATACCTCCCCAAAACGCCTCGTTGGAGATACGTCACTGTCCATTGATTCTTCCGGGTACGACATTACGTAAGCATGTACCCGGAACTAAATGGACCAATCCGTGGAGCCGTTACGTTAAGCCCCCGCTGATTGGTCCAAATTGACCAATCCACACACACACACACACACACACACACACACACACACACACACACACACACACACACACACACACACACACACACACACACACACACACACACACACACACACACACACACACACACACACACACACACACACACACACACACACACACACACACAAATTCTCTCTGCAGACCCATTCTCACAGCGTTTATCAACCTTTTTCTTACTCAATATCAAGCGTGTGTGTGCTCAGGGTGAGTTTGTCTGTGTTTCGCTGTGTATCGCTGAACAAGGAAACAACACCTCCACGGAGCTCAGCACGATTCACAACGTCCCGACCAATCAGAGCACACTGTGCTCACAGGGAGGGTGGGGGCTGGAGCTATTGGAGTTATAACGAGCCGTTAAAGGCAGAGAGTGAAATTCAGTGAATACACATAGTTTACAGAGATGCTGTATGAGAAACCAATGTGAGTTTGGAAAATTGCACAATATAAATCTATTCTAGTAGACCTCAACAATGGAATTATGATCAGTGGAAATGGCCAGGACATGTCTCCTTTAAGAAAAAAGACTAGTCTTACAGCTGCATAAGTGTTGCTGAAAAGGAATAAGGGATGACAAACTGATTTGAGGTAATACCTACATGCAGAAAGATTGTAATGTAAAATGCATAATTTCTAGAAAACAAGTGAAGTAATTTCAAAGAATACAATTGAAAGGAAAATAGGTTGCATCAAAAAGAAAGATATTTGGTGGGATGTTAATTTTTAGTCCTACTAAAAAATATCTGAAAGGACACCTTATCACTGCTGAACTTTGGCTGTAAGTCAGAGGTCCTGGAGTGGAGTGAAAATCTATACTTATTATTTAAGACTTTAGTTGTACAAGAATTACCCTGCGCTGTGCTACCATAATTGTTTCCAACTCGTGAATGATTAAAAAGTCAGCTCCCTCTTAATTAATTGATTTATTATTGATATTTAACCGTTGTATTTTCGCACAATGAGTGGTAGGAGCACACTGCCGTTATGTTTAATTAGTCTTTCCCTTACACTGACCTTTGCCCTCTGGTTTGGGAGAGCGTGGCGCCCCGGCAGCGTTTTCTGCCTTGGTGTGCATGAAGGGAGGCTTCATGCGATGCATCCTGGGAGAGGAGTCGGGCTTGCTGCCTGTTGGACTGCAGAGGGAGACAGAGAGACGGCTTTAACTCCAGCTGTCAGGCATGACAACAGATGAGTGCGGTGGTAAAAGCAGCTTCAATAGGTTCAGTTTACAAATGTATCATTAGGTGACTCACCTCTGTTTCCTGTAGTCATTCAGCTTCTTGTTGATGAGGGCCTGCCTGGAGAAGCCGAGCTCCTGCAACAAACAAACACAGTGGTGTTAGAACAACACACAGCAGAGGTTACAGTCCGACAGGTGAAGGTGCGTCCTCTGACCTCGTTGTCCGTCTTGCTGTTCTCCCTGATGACCTTGATCCATTCCAGCATGTCCTCCCGGTCTTCCGCCTGCAGCAGGTACTCGCAGAAGTCCTGAGTGGTCAGCCGCAGGGCGTGCTTCCGCTTGGTTTCGCTGTACGCAATGTCTACCAGGCAGCCCCGGATGCTGATTGGCTGCTCATCCTCGGCCGCTCCGCCAATGGTGGCCCCGCGGAGCACCGCCTCCCTCTTGTCCTTGTAGAGGAACAGCGAATGGGAGCGCAGCACAGAAAAGACTCTCTTCCACGGACGCATGCCGCTGCCAACCTTCTGTGGAGGAAAGATGAAATGTGAGTGATAGCTTTGAATGCTGTTCTGCCTTCAGGTGTGTTGTCATCAGGCCTGGGGTGCCCACCTTGCCCTTCTCTGTGAGGATTTGTTTGAAGTGCAGCCATCCTTCTTGTCGTACGTCGCTGTAGATTATGTTTCCTAGCTCTGAGGTGGAGTGGCGTTTAGATCGAACCTCCTCAGCTGTCCCAAGGTTGTCCAGAGACTGAAACAAACATTTCAGAGACATTTCAATAGCAGAAAAAAGCCATTATACATGACTTTCAGAATGGTAATAGGATTGTGATTTAACAAAGCAGTAACCTTGAACCTGCACAAGTAAAGCAGTGAGAAAGTGAAGAAGAAGAAGAACTCACCCCGTCGGTGAAGAAGCTCTTCACTCTCTTTGGTAGCCTCCTGTGAAGCACAACAACACAACTGAGTGTTAACTTTCAACTTGTCTGCCTGCAAAGAAATATGAAATAAAAAATGCTTGCTTTAATCTATGAACAGCCAGTTTGACTACTCACGAGAAGACTCGGCCTTCCTCTCTGAACGTGTTGAGTCCTTCGTCACATGACTTGGAGCGCTCCGTGGTGATGGCTAGAAGATAGGAGGAACGGCGACCGGATTTAATACTGCCTGCTCGATGAGAGGATGAATGAGCAGAGAGAGAAAGAGAAACAAAGAGAAAGAGACAGACAGAAAGACAGAATGTTGATGTAATGCCAATCACCGGAGGGGAGGGTGTTGGATTAGGAGAGGGGTGAAGCAGGAGGAGGTGGAGGAGGGGGTGGGAGTTTGAGTGGCGTGGTTAGGATGGACGTGGGGAGATGAGCTGGGCTCGTGGGTTGGATTCAATTAAATTAAACTCCGGTACTTTTTCTCACCACTGGCATGCAGGTGTAGCCTCTGTCAACCCAGACTGACATGCATCTGTTTCAAGAAACGTATCATGCACGTCGTCTACATTTGTCAAATTTGACCCAACAGCCATTTGTATTCTAAACCGTCAGCTTCATGCACAACCAAACACACCTGAACAGACGGTATGTTTTTCTTTGAGTCCATTCCAACATGCAATCTACAAAAAGAGCATGCACATATATGTTACAAAACCTCTTCTTTGCAAAGAGCTTTGTCTGTTATTGACCCTTGGAAGTCTTGATTTGAAGTCCAATTATATTATTACAACACATTTCTAAAGAAAATCTCCCAACGATTAAAGATTTGTGTAGGGATTAGAATCAGTATGATGAAGGAAAACAGCCTTATTGGTAGAATGATCAAAAAATGTGGAGAAAGAAAACCATTTAAATTTGAATCTGGTAGAAATTGTTGAATGTTTCCATTTCATTTGAGTAAAAACTACTTTTAAGACTCAGTAAAAGGCAAAAATACTTAAAAAGATATAATTCAGGACGACAACGAACCAGGAGGGTTTTCAAATCCCATGCATGATAAATTCCTCTCTTGTATAAAGAGGGAGCATCAACCACAATCAAGATACTTTTCAGCTGCATGCAGTGGGGAGGGAGGGAGGGGGGGGGGCACTCACTGCAGTCGTGTGAGAAGAGCCTAGTGAGGGGAAAGGTGAAGGTGGGGGAGGCGGGGTTGGTAACCACGGCGGGCGCAGAATTCATGCCGCTGGACACCACCGAGGACGCTGGCACGTGACGGGCGCGTAAATCTGCGCCGGGGCTCGTCGGCTCATCTGTGGGAGGGTCGGGGGAAGGAGCGGGTGAGAAAGGAAGGGGGGGGGGGATAGGGTAACGTGTTAGAGAAAAATGTCAGAAGGATATTAAAAGGGTTAGATTAGGATTAAGTGAGGAAGAGGATAGGTTTTAAGGGAGAGGATTTGACGAGAGACTCGCCATTTCTTCCTACTTTCAAAGTGTTTCAACGGCACAGTCCAGGCATACGACAATCACGCTGAGGCTTTTCTACATTCCACAAAATATGCTTAGTTATCAATCCCAACAAAGCTAAAAGATTCAAAACCTCTACATCTGTCTCCTTAAAGAAGAAAAATACAACCAAAACAAGCAAATAGTTTATAGATAAGGATTTACCTGCGTCTCCAGCTGCCATAGGAAGACCTATTCAGTCGCTAAGAGGGGGTTGTAAGAGAGCTTTGAGATTTACTCGCTCCAGGTTTCAGTTCTTTATGAAATCTATTGTGTGATAAATGAGAGCATACACACAAGAGAAAATGTCCCAATCAAATAAGGACGAAAAAGAATATTGTGTTTAATTGAAGGTCATATTTTGTGGTAGTTCTTGAGCCAAAAATGAAGCTTTAATGTTCAAGACGAAAAGCTAAAAGCAGTTTGTATAGGTCACCCAGACAACACTTCTTTATCCGTTACAGTTGATGGAAAGGGATGTGAAACACACTCGCACTTCCTGACTGACTGTCACCTTAGACTGGCACAATGTTTGCATAAAGTGAGGAGAAGCTCGATTTGCCGGTGACATTTTAAACTGAAGAGCTGCAAGACTTCGGTTTGTTCTGTGTGGAAAGTACAGAGGGCAGCCCAGCCTCTGGGATCCACCCCCACAAAGAGCTTTTCCTGGTGAATTCTTGCTGGTGTTTCATCTCACTCCTGCTCGGATTGATTTCCCCCTATCTTCCCCCTCTGTCTCTGCAATTCTCTGTAATCACCCCTCACCTTTCTCTCTGTGTCTCTTTTCCTCTGGCTTTCTTCCATGTACCACCCTCTCTGTTCTATTCTTCACTCCTTTGCATACTACAGTCCGACATCAGGCGGAAAACATTTCCAATCTGGGATGAGGAATCTGCCTGTTTACAGCTCTGCCCAGAAATAGCCGGGCTGTGGGTTTAACAAAGGCCGTCATTAACAGGCAGCCGGGGAGCGAGCTCCGAGCCACAAACAGAGAGGGACCAGCAGGGGGGGGCAGCGTGCTGCAGCACACTGCCCGACTCTACAGGAGGACGTATCAGAGCTCAGCACTCAGGGAACACAGAGGGAGAGAGGTGAAGAAGGACAGAGCAGGTGTGTGAGATCACACTGCATCGCCCAATTGGTTACTATTACTTATTTTAGGTGAATTAAATAAGTTATTACACGCTGCATTAAGGTTTGACTAACTTTCCCTGCCCTTTAAATTCCTCCAAAACTCCTTACCAAGCTTAGAGCAATGCTGTGTTGACCTACTAAAGACTGAGTTACCATCACCAAAACTTTCTTTCTTTCTTACACCTACATTTGAGAAATATAAACTTAATTATCTGCAAATCTTTGTTTGTATTAAATACAATAAGCCAAACGTATATTAAGCTGCACAATAACTTCCCCTAAATGATGTAGCCAACAATTAGCAAGTATTTATTAAATCAGTAAAGTCATATTGAAGAAAACAGGCAGCCTGCACCTTGCATTGCCATTAACAATTATTGTGTTGATTGCTGTCCTCATTAGGAATTCATTGTTGGGCTAGAATGAAAATTCAAATAACAATTTCCTGAAAGGTGATAACTTCAAATTGCATGTTTAATCCAACCAGCAGTTCAACACCCTCAGCTATTCAGATTATACTTTGAAAGATGACATAAATGATGAACTGGTTATTGAAGTAGTAATCATTTCAACTTTATAAACAATACTATAAACCTGACCCAGCATGAGATGGCAACTTTTGCTACTTTTATAAACTTGGTGCTGCGGTTGCATTGTGGTTGATATAAAAAGTAAAGTTCAATTCCCAGAGAGAGTTAAACATAGAGAAGAAATCCAGGAATCTAGAAAACGAGACGGAGAGGGGTCGAGAGGGCTTGTGGGAGCGGGACAGAAGATCTCAGTCCTGCTCTGCTGGGTCCAACCAGTAAAGATAGTCATAGACTGAACCTCCTCACACCCACACAAACCCCTTCATCTTCCACAGCAGCACAATAGCAGCATTGAGGG
The DNA here is from genome assembly GCF_949606895.1 of Notothenia rossii. Taxonomy (NCBI): domain Eukaryota; kingdom Metazoa; phylum Chordata; class Actinopteri; order Perciformes; family Nototheniidae; genus Notothenia; species Notothenia rossii. The sequence goes on from NC_136906.1 coordinate 21,940,377, forward strand.
CGGGAGCTGAGAGTATGGGCCCCTACTGTTCCCCACAAGGACCGCCACAAAAACCTTCTGGTAATTTACAGCTAGGATTCATGTCGTAAGACTCCAGAGTTAAATAATGCATCTGTGGACGTGCCTCGTCTTGTTTACTTCACATTGAATGAGCTGTAAAGAATAATATCAATGTGTTCAATATACATCTATACTAGACCTGAAAAAAACATAACTGCTGTCAGACAGAGCCTCTCCTTGTTGTCCCTCCCTCACAGATATTGTGCTTTGCAGATAAGTATGAACACAGCTTATTAAATGTTCCCCAACAGTCCCAGATCATATCAGCATCTCTGTCAGTCAAAGAGAAAGGAAAGAGAAAAACAACGTTCTTGTCTATCGGGAGAAGCTAGCCTAGTTTCAGTTTATGGCCGTCAAACGTGCCCCGGCCTGCAGCTGCGACTGCCTGGTTTCGTTTATTTCATGCAAAGTTACGAGGCAAGAATGTGCTCTGACACACGGACTCAGAGAGAAGCCTACTGAGTCCTCTGGTTTTACTCTTTTTAAATGATCTTCTTCTGGCTGAGCGTGGCTTGGGTGAAAACTGTAAAGTTGATCCATGTTGGGTCGAGGCGTCCTTGTCAGCTGATTTGAATCTATTGGGCGTCATGGTAAGCAGCGGCTGTTTTCCTCAGGCTGTGACAGGGTGACCGAGGCACGACTCGCCTGATTGAAGAACTTTGTTTGCGTATGGCTTGACTTAATGGCTGCTGTTCATGACAAGTGATACAAGCCAACACGAAGGTCACAGAGCCCCTTCTCTGTGAGGGTTTCAGAGCAGACAACAAGCCGGGACATGACCACAATCACCTCCCACTGACAGCAACATATGTAGGTCATAACTGTACAGCACATATTCATGCAAAAAAGCTCACATAGACACAGAACTGCACATCCTCCATGCACAGAGGCTATTACAGAATATGTTTTAGGATACTTTACTTTGTGTAAGGTTTTCCTAGATGCATACTTGTTTTCCTAGATGCATACTTGTATTTCACTGCTTTCATTTAATCATATGCTAATAGGAATGTAAATAAGGAAATGTATTTAGGTTCCAAGTGTAATGAAGATGCAGACATTGTTTATTATAAACAGCCCACTTTCAAAAAAACAAGTAATCAAGGCTACAAGACTACAGCTATGCTTGCAACTCTGTGAGCTTGAACCTGGTGCTTTTAGCTCAAGGCTAACGCTAGCATGGTAACATGTTTCACAATAACAATTTTCACTTTGGTCACAATCCGAGTTTAGTACCAAAGCATGCTAACGTGTGCAATAAAATAATGTGTTCAGTGACTTTTAGATCAGAAAAGGAAAAATGGAAATGATGACTGGCAGAAATTCTACAGAAATAGATCTGGAGCACTACCATGCTCACACACACATTCAAAAACACACATTCAGGAAGTCCTGACTTGACATGACATGAATGGTGAGGTGACCTTAGAGACCAGGGGCAAGCAGCAGGATTTGGGAACTCCCATCAAAAATGATTCAATCAAACTACTAATACTGTCTGTAAGAGTGGGAAGCGCCTGTATTACCACACACACACACACACACACACACACACACACACACACACACACACACACACACACACACACACACACACACACACACACACACACACACACACACACACACACACACACACACACACACACACACACACACACACACACACACACACACACACACACACACACACACACACACACACACACACACACACACACACACACACACACACACACACACACACACACACACACACACACACACACACACACGAGAATGGAAACTGCATTTGAGAAGAGCCTGGAGCCTCAATGGACAGACAAGAAGGAAATTAAGGAAACACACATTCCCCCAAAATTCATAATTCTGTCTGCATAATGGTTTTTGCATTTCCTCTTAGTTAAGCGTTCACTAACATTCAATAAATACTCTGTGTGAGTTACAGTTTCAAAGGAAGTGGTACAATCTCAAGGTTAGTTGGAGGTTAGAGTTAATTAAGGTGTAAGAGAAGAGACAAGGGATGAAGCCTAGATATTCTTAGCTTACCTATGTAGGGGATGGAGGCCAGGGAGTCGTCCTCTATAGGGAGTGGGGCAAGGTTGCCATTTGGTTTCCGAGGGGCTACATCTCCCGTGGAACTAGTGGCAGGATCCTGGGCATCGGGAGAAAACAAAGAGGGTTCTAGCCCGTCTATGGGAAGGGCGTAGTGAGGGTGACGCATGCCATGGGCGTTCCTCCGCCCAGTAGGAGGTTTCTGCCTCAGCACCACTTCCTGGGTCTGTGCCACCTCTGCCTCCACGGACCCTCGTTCCCTCTCGTGGTTTGTCGGCCTGTACGCTCGGTCCTGGGATTCGGGAGTGGCAGAGGCAAGTGGAGACGCAGCAGAAGAAGTGAGGGGTGCTGTGGTGCCCTCTGGGGGGCTCGTTTTTGGCGTTGGGTTCCAATTCATGTGAGGGCCAGAGTACGAAGGGTCCCTGAAAGAGTGGGCTTGCTGCATGATGCGACCCGTCTTCCGGTAAAAAGAGGGGCTGTAGCTGCGGTAGCCCACCGGCTGGTCGTCCATGCTCTGCCCAGAGGGGAGCCGCCTGCTCTGGGGAGCAGGCTGCTGGGGCTGAGGCTGGGGCTGAGGCAGGGGCTGAGGCTGGGGCTGAGGCTGGGGCTGGGAGTGGGCCTGGCTGTGAGTCTGGGGTTGAGTCTGGGGGTGGTGTTTAGAATGTGACTGCCGGGGCATTGGAGGAGCTTGAGCTGCACCGTAATGGTTCCCCTGCCTTGTGTAGGTGTCAGTCCTGGGGGGCGGCGGGGGAGCCTGCTGAACCCAGGACGGCCTCTCAAACCGAGGCGAGACCAGTGCAGGTGCTGCTCGGTCCAGCATCTCTAACGAGTGGCCATGGCGATCGTACTGGGCCAGCAGGTTTTCAGAGCGGGTTCGGGTATAGTTAGTGGTAGGGTGGCCGGGACCTGGGCCCCCCTCCCAGTCTGCATAGGACCAGTAGGGCTCCCCATGGGGCCCGGGTCCTGACTGCTGCAGTAACATCAGAGTGTCTTGAGAGGCGCTGTGCGGCCAGCCGCCCGTCCGCTGCTGCTGCCTCCGGGAGTCGCTGAGCCGGTCCTGAGAGTAGCTGCGGTGGCGGGTCTGCATGCTGTGTCCCGGGCGCTCAGGCACCTGGTTGTAGTACCAGTCAGAGAGCGCCTGCTGCCGGCGCCCCGTGCGGCCATGGCTGACCTGGGGCAGGGGGGGGCTTGTCCAGGCTGAGCTGGACTTGCGCGGCGGTGCCTGAGAGGAGCTGGCAACGTGGTGGTTCGGGTAGTGGACCTGCAGCGGGCTGGACAAAGGGCCTCCTGATGAGGAAGAGGAAGAGTAGGAGCGTCCCCTGGTCTGGCCCTGAGGCTGCTGGCTGGTCATACCGTACTGGATCTCCTCTGTGCGGTGGGCCGGGCTGCTGTGCCCCACGCCGCCGGGCTCACCTGCGCGCCCTTCCTGCCAGCTGGCGGGGCTGCCCACAGCGGAGCGGTTGTCCAGGGGGGAAGAGGGGCTTGAAGATCCTGGCCAGCGACTCCAGTTATCCAGCTGGTTCTGGCCCATAGAGCCAGACAGAGGACTTCCAGCAGGGGGTGTGGCCTTGGTGTGTGGGTAACAGAGGGGGGGTGGTGGTGGCAGGTACTCAGCTCCCCCTGAGTAGGGTTCGTTGCCTGTCAGGTAGGCATCTTGGGAGTAAGCCTGGGAGAGGGAAGACAGAAGAGAGTGATTTAATATATGACAGGACAAATGCTTAAAGGAAAGGTGGGTGTGTGATGCCGTGGCAACTTTAAATCATGTGCTCTTACGGTAAACAAGCTTGATGACAACACACACCATAACCATAACTCTGTAAGACATCTTCATGCTGCTGTACATTACACAACAAGCCTGACAGTGGAACAGCCTCTCAGCTCAACCCCCTTTGTCACAATTTGTCCCCAGGGCCTCAGCCACACAAACACATGCTAGCTAGCAAACTGCATGAACTGCCTTGAGCAGAAGCCACAACACTCACTCAAACAGCAACCATCTGCAAATGTCCCCGGCACTGTTGTGTATACATGCATACCGGATATATATCCAATCCACACTGCGTAGCTTTATGACTATCCATTTGAAATAACTACTGGTGGTTTCCTAGATACTCAAAACCTAACCAAAAATACTATTTCAGTTTTATCAGCCCTGCTTCAAAACTTTGGAGCAGATTTCCAAAAGCTTTAGTTGCCATGTCATTTAAAAACATGTTTCCAGCACTACATCTTACAATGTACATGCGTTACATGAAGTCCCACATTCAATTTTTAAATGACCAGTTATACCTTTAAATGAATAACAATAAACAATTTAAAGCACCATTAAATTGGCTGGCCTTCTCTGCAAAGCTGATCACATATATTTTGCCTCAATTTCTTTCAGATTTCAATGTTGTAAAGCACCTTGAGCTTTAACAATTAAAGTTTAATATTATTATTAACACGAGAAGAACAAAAATATACTTGCAAACTATGATTTTTCCACTCTCGGGGTAAACAAATATAGTAGTTCGAAAATCTTTTAAAGTTTTACCTACACCGGCCAACAGAATCAGGAGTCTTTCCTCAGGTTGCGTGTAAAGCTTGTGGTCTCCACAAACAGAAGACTGATCCTTACCAACTTCCTGCTCCTGAACCTGCTGTTCTTCTCCCAGAAATATTCAATGTTTAGTTATATTTGTATTCCTTTTTTCCGATAGTTTTCTATCTGTTGTTCCTTGTTTTCTCCTGTGTCGGATACTTCCAAACACCCTCTCTCCTCCCTCTCATTCCCTGCCTTACTCCACCCTGTGGGAGTGTGGAAGGAGGCGCAGCTCTGGTGATGTCATGCTAGGAATGCAGCAGATACAGGCGTAGCAGCGAGGGGAGGAGTGTGAGGACAGAGTGGGTTTATAATGTTAAGACATGGCAGTTATAAGTAAATGGAGAACTGAGTGTTTGACTCTTTTGGCCAGGTGTTTCTGCATGTGAGAGAAAGGATCACTAAAATCCGGTGAAATCGGGTTTTGAATGTTGACATGTTGCTCCAGGTTAAGGGGAGGGGTGATGCATGTCTGATCATGTGAGCGACAAAAATGTGTTGTACTGTACATGGGTGTGTGAAGGAGCACGGAGCTGCGTTGTTTTGTTTTTCTCACATGCTTTGACAGTCGGGATAACAGTGGCTTTTAATGAATGCGTGTTGTAATCTAAACACAGAGCAAGAGTCTGAGTCACTCCGCCGCCATTCTGACAAAATCTCAACATTCTTCTACAATGACTGTGAGAATCCAGGTTGAACAAACACCATAGAGTATTCCTGAAGTGTATGAAATATCAAATACAAAATTATATTTTTCTTGATGAGTCAGGTGAGTAAGTTATTAATTGTGCAGTTCATCAAACGTGTGTGTGGGTTAGTTTGTTTAGAGAAGGTGCGTGAAAAATCCCATACTCACACTTACCAACTGAAGCACATCTTCATCTTTTGGCATAATGGAGAGCTCCAACACACTTTCACTGTCAAACATGTACAGGGAGGAAGAAGAGGGGAGGGCCGGAATAATTAAGAAGATTTAGAATGATGTGAAAAACAGATTCACATTAAATATCCTGACTTGGTTCTTGATACAAAGTTGAAAAAAACGGAAAAAAACGTATCAGCATATTTTCGAATGAATCCTCTCTGCCCGACCTATTTATAGAAAGGTTTAACTAGGCTCAAAATATCAACAGAATCAGTCCTGTAGAAGTGCTGATCAGCTGGGTATTCACAGATTCAATAATAGGCATATAAAACGGATCGGCGTCATCATCGCTTAAATCGTGAATGTCTTCATATAATGCAGTGTTTCCTCTATCGTTTCCATTTTGGTACGACAGAATTCCCATACGTCACCTTACAGATGAATGCTCCCTTATGATATCCATGCTGTTAGCTATGTGTGTTACTACACAGTCATTATTATGTCAACATATATATACATCAAAATAAATACAATATACTAAATTGTTACATAGGTGCATTCAATAGCATGCTGAATTTAGTTTTTTAATAAATAGTCATAATGTTTAAGGATTTATAAAAATAGTTTAATCAAATATGTTGTGGTGCGATGCCCTAAGGTACAGCAATTTCATTTAATTGAAATAAAATAAGAGATAAATATCACTACTGTTCCAAAAGAGTACAGTGTCCCTTTTATAAATCTTTGAGACTGTGTATATCATTGGGAGAGTGTAAAGTACACTGCTTCAGGCTACTGTTCTTTTTAAAGCAGAGAAAAGTAGTACTAGCAACTATGCGTTTGCAAAGCTTGCAAAGAAAAAGAAAAACATGTTTTTTCTAGATTAACACACCAAAGGCTCAGAGTGCTGAGAGGCAGGAGGTCTCACCTGTTCTGAATGAGGGCTATGACCTGCGAGTACGTCTTTCCCAGAACACTCTCTCCGTTCACTTTCACCAGCCGGTCCCCTGCAAGACAGATGATCACATATCATACAATTATATTCAGCACATTTTAAGACTACGGCTATCACAACTCTAAAATCAGGCGTGGTAAAGGGTATATTTCAAATCAATACAAAATCTAAATTTTCTTTATTTCAAATGATGGGCAAGGTGTGTCTAACTTAAGCAAAACATGAATCCTTGTATTTAGACTACGCATTCATCCTGCAGGAGATATGACACTGACACATGACTTCAACCATAATGCAATCTATGAGTCCTGATGTCATGTTGAAAGCACTTCTGGGCTTTCTAGTGATCCTACACACATGGGGGTGTTAGCACATCTTCTATCTGAAGGGGAATCGCAGTAGACATGTTTTTTGGCAGTGAGGGAGTTAAGTGTTTACATTTGTACAGATGTTTGCATCTGTTCTTGTTCAAAATGATTGAGGGAGGCTCAAACACCCGCCAGTGAGGAGACAAGGAGGAAACATGTACAGTGGGGGCTAGCAGTAGAGCAGGTTTTACAATTCCTCAATATTCATTGAATGAATAATTAAAGAAGATCATTTACTATTTTAAGATGACCACATAGTGTCTTGTAATGTTATTTTTGTGGGAAAGCTTTTCAAAGACATGTGGTGAGAATATATTAGATGTATAACATTATTAATCACATCACAGGGCGGGAAAGAAATATAAACATTCTAAGACCCATCTTTTTACCTCAGCCTAGGCCAATTCAAAGTTAGCGTTACAGTTTTCATTATTACAATAAAAAACAAGGATTATTGTAATATTGGAAGTGTCTTTTAGTGAACTTCTAAACATTTATGAAATCAAGATATCTATCAAGTCATCAGTAGTTTGTCCCCAGATATGCGGTCAGTATGAATCGGTCGGCAGAGCTGTGGTATCTAAAACACAAAATGGCGCGATGTCAGCACAGCTCAGTGTGTCCTAAACTGAGGCCCTTGAAAAAGACGTTTGATAACTTTGTGTTCAAAGTCTGTGTGCATTCATGTTGACTTTCATGCAAGCTGAAACACATACAATGGCTCAGAGTGTATGAGTTTGCATGTGACTTTCTGGATGTGACACCTTGTGTTAAAGCATGCACACTGGAACACTTCAATAGCCCTGTCACATCCAAATGGACTTGAACATTTGAGTTGTCATACTGGTATCTGAAATATATCAGCCAAAGACATAATGTCTCTAGTCAGGGAAAAAGACATTCTTTGTATGATATAGTACTAAAGAGAAAAGGTTGGTTTTTATTCTTTGCTTCCTCCTTCCTTCTCTGAAACTGCTCATGTCAGCAGCATCACATGACCCACGCTCTCCCCAAAAGATTTCCAATGCAAATCAGGATGTTTCCTGCATCATATGTTCCCTTTACCTGTGCACAAGCCCGCCAGGTGGGCCGGTCCTTTTTCTCTCACACTCTTCACAAATATGGTGTCCATCGGCTCCAGGCGACCTTTCTGGTACCCTGCATGACAATACCAATACAATGAAGAAGAGGTAAAAAGATCATAGCTTGTGCTGAAATTGTAAAAATGTGTGTGAGATTTTTAGAAATAAAGCCGAAGGTTGGTCCTGGTATTTAAAGCTTGGAACTTTTTGATAAAAATGTGGAGTATTTGTATTAATGACGTTCTTGGCCAGGCCTATAATTGTTCTTATATGAGTGTTTAAGTGCTTTGCATTTGGCTGCTTTAGATGCAGTGCTGCAAAATGTCCTGTAGGGGGCGCAAATAGGCTGCAGACCGCAGAGGTGACAGGAGGGAATAAGTGAAATCCCAGTTTCTTACATCATCTTAATCCCACTGTGCAAGATTATAATATTTTGCCTGATGAAAAAGAGAAGCACTTACCCTTTCCGTTACCGTTCTCTTCATCCTGCAAAGAACGGAAACAGACAACATTACTCGTCAAATTCTAAGTTAAATGTATTTTTTTTTAGCACTTTGAAAAACAACAAATGAAGACCAAAGTGCCTTAATAGAGTAATTTCTAATACAATGAAATCATTCTTGAAAAGATGAGATTCATGGAAGTGCTTGTGCTCCAGATTTAAACAGTGAACTTCTTAAGATTGTGACCTTCACATACAGTAACCACATTCATTCAGTTTCCCATTCAAACCTGTGTATTTAGCAGTTTATGCAGTATGTCCAATGGGTGACTTAAAGTAGTGAAAACTTCATATCAAATATCATCACCTCCCTAAAGTTTGGGCTAAAAGGAAGTGAGTATTAATCCGCCTCCACAAATAGGAATGACTTCCCGGGTCTCGAGCCAAATCTCCCGAGACAGACAGACAGACCTGTTTGTTTTATGAGCTTTTAATGTTAGAGAGACTTTCAGGTTAGACCGTCTGCAGGTGCTTGTGACGTTATGTTTCACACTCTGAAGCAACAGAGCTATCAGCAGTGAGGATGCTGGTGGGTGAGGTCTGATAGCTGCAGTTTGTCTGTTCACACACACACACACACACACACACACACACACACACACACACACACACACACACACACACACACACACACACACACACACACACACACACACACACACACACACACACACACACACACACACACACACACACACACACACACACACACACACACACACACACACACACACACACACACACACACAGAGCTGAGTGGACAGTTTTGGGTTAGGGGCAGGGTGGACTGACTGGTGCCTGGCTTTATGCTACGCTGAGTGGGCTCATTCCTGGCTCTGCAGACAATGGTGGGGGGTTTAGAGGCAGAGAAAGGAGAGCTGCTGACCCCAGAATGGAGCTTCTAGCCGGGGATACTCCACAACTGGAGCGGCCCCGGTCTGAATGCATTCAGGACAGAGGAGGAATGGTGCGAGTTGGGCACAAGACTCTGGGCATCTGAGTCAAATACTTCACACTGTCAGTCCACACCTGTACAGTCTGAAGCAGGAAGGCGATATTCCCATATTTAGATTTTAGACCAGAACTGTAACCATGACACCATATAATATTATTGTGCTGTTGTGATTCGTCTTTTCTATCTGTGTTGTTTGTGTCTCTCGTCTTGTTGGTGTATTGCCATGGCCGGTTGTGTTTGTTTTCTTGGCTTTAATCAGCTTTGGCTTTATACAGGAGTACACTACATTGGCTTACACATAAACAGATAAATAATAAGTAGAGCATGTTAGATTGGATTATTAGGTCAGAAGGTCCTCTAGTTGTTTTAAAGACAGAAATTAATCCTGCTGGGACCACACAGGAGGAGATAATATAATTAAGACTTTCAGGACCTGCAGACACCATGAAAGGAAATAAATGCCCCATTAGGTCATGCACCCGGTAGGCCTCTAATAATTAGACACTATGAGGGTCATTTGGGAGACTTCCACTGTCGCTCTTCGGATAAGAACGGATGGATCTATGGGTCTGATTGTCCCAAAACGCCATGTGACATTTGAGGCAGAGGAGACGAGGACAGAACCGGGGCCAAAGGCCGGCAGTGGGCCTATTGTGTGGCGCCGGCCTGGTACGGCCTGACTGTCAGGGAGTGGTACAAGGCTAAGACAACAGATCCCATTCAATCGGTGCTCCTATCTGCAGCTGCTGGATGGTGGGGTGGTAGAATAATAATAGAGGCCTTGTTTCAGCTGGCTCACCCCACCCCAGCCTCCTCCTTATCCCTCAATTTCACATCTGGAGCCGTTTGCCCCCACACCTCAAAGAGCTAAATAACCACTCACTCACATAGAGGCTCATTACAAAACACCAGAACAATCCTGAATTCACCAAATACTTAAAACAAGGCCTGTGAAGTGATAGTGAAAAACAATTAGTAGTTTCATTCTCTTTGGCATGCTATGAGGGTGCTTTTTATATGCTTAAAATGTCAAATTACACTCGTCTCACCAATTAACAGACTATGGCTTTATTTTTTCTCCACACCATGTACCTCCAACCTTTAATAGGCTTTTAAAGGGCTTAGTTTGTTCAATATGTTGTTACCAATCAGCCAGTAATCTCCTTTTGTATAAGAGTTTATTCTGCTCGGCTCAACCTCACTGATCCTTGACTTTGATTGGCTTTATCTCCAAGCTCAATTTGGCTCTATCGCTGCTTCAGCAATTTAAACACAAGGCTCTCAAAAAAACCTTTAAATGCCAGCTAGGATAAAATGGAGACCATGTGTGCTGTAAAAACAAACACGGAGGTTAAAAAGAGAACTTCAGGACACTTAAACTAAATTGAATGACAGGGAAACAGCAGGCCGGTCCATAAGACTGTTTATACTCAACATAATCCAAGACCTTGATACTCTAATCTTTCTGCAGGTCTCACCTTTTGGTTGGTGTGCAGGGCGGACTCTGGAGGGTAAACGATGAAGTGGCGTAGCGTGAAGCCGAAACCCTGTGAGTTCTTATGGAGGACCAGCGTCCGGGGACCCTTCCAGCCCACGCCGACCCCCTCCCTTCCCGGCCTGGTAACCATCGGCGGCCGAGGGTTGTCACCGGCTGAGAGACCATCCCTCCGTCCCTTACCCTGTGAGCACAGACAGAGAGAGATTCAGGTTTAGATGAAAAGTTGTAAAATAGTTTATTCAAAGCAAGGAATATATGACGTTATAAAAGGTTAAAATGAGAGTACTGCCGATAATACATTGAGAAAATATGGAAAATAATAAAGAAGTAAGGAACTTGGAGAGCTCAGAAATCGATGCACAACATTGCAAATGAATGTGATAAAGGGCCTGTGTATATGGCCCGTGATGTAGATACATTTAGAGTTCTTCCTTATATCAAGTTTCAGGAAAGACGTCGTCCAGTGTTTTTTTTTGCTGCAGACAAACAGACAAGCATACCATACCGTAACCATGCTGACAAACACAAAGTATTCACATGTGATTTCTTTATTATAAACTATAAAGATAAAAGATATCAGTTTTTCTTTAAATCAACATGAGAATCTACTGTATGTTCCCATAATGACCACACTGGAGAAGTACTTTTCCAGATGCAACACACTTTATGACTCCCTGGTGAGGCAACACTAGGCAAACAGTGGGTTTTACATTAGCAGCTTCCTCATGGAGTCCTGCATCTTCCTCAGAACAAAAGTCCATATACCTGGGGGGTCCGCTCTAAAGGAGGACCACGTCTAGACAGCAGGAGGAGGGAACCCCAGTTCTGACCTTGGTCTTATCACAGGGAGAGAAGGTCCAGGGGGTATTTGAACCTGCTCTCTAAATATCTCATTCCTGAGGCCAAGTAAATAAGCCCTGCTCGCTCAGCTGACAGACACACGTGAGAACTATCACCCCCATGCTGCTCTGACGACCCACATCTGTCAGTCAAACACAATCACCTGACCAAACAGGTGGGAGTGAGGAGGGGGAGCAGGTCTAGTTATCTTGTACTCCATGTTCACTGCCAAAATCTTTGATCATATATCATTATTCATTTAGGAGGCAGCTCATAATCCTCCATGTCTCATCCCAAACCATCAATCAACCAACCTCTGCGCCGTGCTAACGCCTCAGTGTGCCCTTGTGCTGTAAAAAGAGATGCATCTAAATTTCATACAAGCAATGTATTATTGCAACTGGGTCTTCAGAATTGTTTTAATGCATTCACACTGAAACATTTACAAAATCAGCATGTTAAAACCAGAACTAAGAAAGCTTCAGCAAGTGCTCAAACTTTTAACAGTATATTATTGTATTTATCGATTGACAGAATATGAATCCACAACAATTTCATACATTAATCATATAAGATATGATTATTATAAAAATAATAATCCCTCTTAGTCTAATATAGTAAAATGAATAGATTTGGGTTTTGGACTATCGATAGGTCGACTTGGGCACATGCTGCACAGAGGAATGGTAAATAATCCAAGACTGCAATAACAGCTTTATTTGAACTTCCTTTATTGTCCATTAGTACAAACTTTATATTGTAAATCCAGGGCTTACACAGCTTTTTTTCAAACAAATCAATGGCTGCACTCGTCTCTGCTCCTGCTTCTGTTTTGGTGAAACTCGCCAACTGCTCACAAGGAAATGGTTTAAATGGAGTCATACTTGATTTGACTTATCCTAGAAGTACTATGATAATGATGAGTATGATGATGGATTAAAACATTGCTCTGATCAGAAGCTACATCTGAATTTATAGAAGCTACAAAACACCAGCTGGGTCTAGGTGCACCTCAGTTTGCATGTTTTATTGTTACAAGACAGCGTAATTTAGCTGAAAATAAAACAGAACGCTCCAGGGTTGTTATTTCAAAAGCAAATGAGGTGCAGGAGATAGGTGTGGACATGCCCATAGATGATACAAAAGTCTGGTTCATGTGTTGCACTAAAAAGTCACACCTTAACTTTTTGTTCTCTAAATTCAGGTTCAATTGGGAGAATGTGTGTGTTTGTGTGTTTTAATGTTAGTGCGCCAGAGGTGTCTAGACTACAGGCAGCAACCCCCCTCCAAATGCGCACCCCACGTTTCACTTCCTGTCCCCCTTCCAGACACAATCACACACTGATATATAACAAACACAGACACACAGACTTGACCTGACAGGCCTGGAGTGAGGCCACACAACAACAGGAAGTGGCAGGCTGTAGGCAGGAAGTGTGGTAGTGTTGTGGGGGCGGGATAACCAGATGCTGCTATAAATAAAACTGCTCTGGGCTCTCATGGATCATGGAGGCACTTCCACTCCTTCACTCCTCTCCTTCCATCAGCTCTCCTCCCTTCCACCTCCTCTTCCTCTCTCACCACATGCTTTCGTGTGATGGAAATCCGGCTGTGCTGACCTTCACCACAACTTATTTTTCCTCCTCTACTTCAGACTTTCCATCCAATAACAAAATAAGTTCTGACTTTGAGATTTCCTAATGAAACATGTTTGCATTAAAGAGAGAGTATGTCTTTTCTTTGTGTATATAAGCTATTTTCCGTGGCAAACACTGAAGTATGTATGAAGTGTATATTTTGCAGATGCATAAATCCCTGTGGGAAAGGCCTGATCTGCAGTCTGGCAGTCCAAACAATGTAAAGTAACCCCTGCTATTTTCTCAAACAAGCGAGCATTCAGGCCTTTTATGTGGCATGAGAGCAGCATACAGAGGTGCGTGAGGAAGGAGGAATGCTTGAGGCGCCAAATAAGAATGATACAGAAAAAGAAAAGGCGCAGAGTAAATAAAAAAAAATAGGAAATAAAAGAGCAAAGGAGGAAGAGACCGAGTGAATTCCTCAGAGGGAGCGGTTTGGCTTGGACAAGTCGGAGCACACACTGTAAGCGGCGGAGGAGGGGGGGGGGGGGGGAGAGCGCAGAGAGAGTGAACGAGAGGAGAAGGATGAGGAGGAGGAGTAGTATCGGGCCCCTGCGAGGGACAGGCTCCAGCACGCCGGTTTCGACCGCATGGCCCCTCCCGGCGCTGAGAATACCAAACCCTGTGATTACCCAAAACACACAGGGTCTGACTGGGTCTCCGAGCCAGCGCTGCTTCTCACTCGGCTGCTCGGGACTGTGGGGGAAGTCTCTGCTCACTATTCTGCCTTATCTGCAGTCCACCGTTTCCCCTGAAGCCAGAATAAAATCCTGTCCTAATTGTCACTTTGATAAGACTTCTACAGGTTTCACCCAAAACAACTTGCTGACAGGCTCTGGCCTCTCCAGACTCTCCGTTTAACCGACGACAGACTGGGAGAAAATGTTCCTGAGGTTTTTAAGTCTAAACTTCCTGCGCAGGCTAGACGCGGAAAAAAGAGAAACCTTGCTCTTGTTATTGCTGAGAAAAGAAGACATTTGGTATTTCCTCCTCTCCTACTGTAAATGATCTGTTAAAAAACAGTTTTCACCTGACAAGTCTTTCCTCTCAAAGCCAATTACAATGACACAGCAAACTCCTCAGAGAATACAGAGCCTTGAGGGATCTTATTACCACCTGAATGATGTCATTAAAACACTCAGAAAAAGTCGCCCAAAGAGACAATTGCATTTGAATATGCAGAGCAGCTTGTAATGCCACGCGACAGCTTCCTGCATTGAGTGTGTGTAAAGTAGTGTACACACACATGAGAGCACACACACACACCACACAGAAGCAAGCTCTTCCCTGTGGATATTTCCCCTCCTGCTTTCAATTAGAGAGCATATCATTAAGATGCATGACTAAGTGTAAGCGGAGAGCAGAAGACCCCCTGCTGACAGGATTAAAACACTTCTGTTTAGTTAGAAATGTAAATCTATAACATCTTGAGCCAACATTTAGAGTTCAATGTTCTAAATAGTTTTAAAAATAAACAGCGACAGTTATAATCTTTCATAATCTGGATTTTAAATCTGAAAGACGCTTTTCTAGAACATGATGATATAGTCAGTAATAATCATCAGTAACAGTGTACGTGTTGGGTTGTCACTCCTCTCCTCACTCACTCACTCACTTTCCAAAGCAGTACGCAGGAATACAGTGGCCATCGGGGAGCTGGGCTCCTGCTAAAACCCCAGCAGGGCAGAACAATAATGCTCTTTTAAACAGCTGAGAGCGGCAACCTGTTTGAAAAGTGGAGCTTTACGCACGTTACAAATGCTGACGAGCCTTTCATCCTGATAGCCGTAGCTGTCTGCGGCCCCTGAGCCAGGCTGCCAAGAGAGAACAGGAAAGGGTCGGGGATAATTCCTGGACTCACCGGCCACATCCAGGGTCTGTAGGTCAAAATGCATCCTATGCCGGCTTGTGAATGCATGATGAGTCTATGAACATCCCGCTGTGCTGTTTACACTCCAACCTGCTTTATGAACCAAGGATTCAAACTAAATATGTGCAGCACACCCCTCTGAATTTACATAACAACATGTTTTATGAGTCATGCACGTGAGCCTATGTCAATACGAATAAAGTATGTATGCTCAAAAACAAGTTCCACCCTATTGTCAGTTCAACAAGGCGATCAGGTGACGATGTAATGTCGGTTAAACAGGGTTTGCAACTTGAAGAGCAAAACATATTGTACTTCTTTGTTTAACAGACAACTGCATCACTGCCAATGATGCCTGGGAAATATTTTATTTATGTGTGGTTGTTGTTCTGGTTACAATTCAAAATGCTGGAAGGGAAGGAGCTTCAGTTTTAGAATAACCTTTACAGGATGACTTGGTAGCTTGGTGAGCAGATGCATGTGGCATGGAGTAGTTCGTTTTGTGGCGTGACATGGCTTTAAATCTGGCCAGGGACTTTTCCTCATTCCCGCTTATACTGTCGGGAAAGACGGGAACATGCCACAAAAAGAGTTAAATGAAATGATGATGCATTTTACAATATGGAACTTCTGATTCTTCACTTAAAAATATCTGTCTTACTGTAACAAACACCTCTCTCCTTAAACACATTGTGTGTACAGTGAGTGTTTGTCCCAGCTGTGTCCGTACAGCCTCGCCCCCCCCCCCCCCAACACTCACATTCCTGTTTGTGGCATTTCTTAACTGTGTCATGGAGTCATCCGGGGTGGGGGAGGGGGGATGGTAAAACCAGGAAAAAAGGGTACAAAAAAAGAGGAGGTAATATTCCACATAAATGCCCACACACACTGCGATGAGATCATGTGGGTGCCCTGAATTATGAGGGCATGGTGGGGGGTGGGGGATGTACAGCTTTTCACAACTCCTCGCTAAAAGTGGCAGTTGAAGCCCCCCCTTCATCTGTCTTAAGCCACTAATTAGTAACCCTTCCAAGGAAGGAGAGGGTCAATATGCCACCAGGACAGAATCACACAGACGAAAGCACACGGCAGCTGTGGTAAAATAAGAGAGAAGTGCGGCAGAGAGATATAGATTGTTGTGTAGAGGAAGCTTAATCGACCTCAGTTACAGTGTATGCACAATGTTTATCCTTGCATGGCATATATTTCTTTGAAAGTGTGTTAGAAATACTGTAAGCTTCGTAAGGAAACGGACTTTACAGAAATAAAATGAAGATTAAAGTAATATTTGGCTTTTTGTATAAATATGTAACTGATTTGTCTTCATACGGGTGGCTGTTAGCCTTGTAATATGCATTGAGTCATTGTTTACACACCTGTGTTTACCACTACATCACAACAATTCATACCAAACTAAAAATGAATCAGAATAAAAAATGTCACATATACCCACTACCGGTGGATTAACCACTCTAGTCGGTAAGTGACAGCTGTCGGAAATGTTAAAGTGATACGAGTTTGTAGATATATACAGTAATAATCTAACTATGCATCTTAATCAATATAAACCACAAGTGACCCCACAAAGCTTTCTGAAAAGTACAAAAAATCCAGTGAGTAAAACAGAAACAGCGTGAAGGCAACACAACTTTGTGACACTGAAAGGTTAACGAACCTGTCGACAGCTGAGTGGTTAACATACTTCAAACAATGGCTACAGATACACAGATGTTGACAGGCGTGGCTGAGACCATCCCACAGAGCGGTTTCTTGAGAATATTCTGCTGATATCACTGTGTGTGTGTAATCTCATTTTTGGAGAAGCACACAAATCACCGCCAGCAGCAAACACATCACTTACATAATCATCTTGGCTGCTTACAAGGTCTTTTAATTTATGATGATTTGATGATTAATTGGTTAGTTGAGAGTTTCTTTCTCTATTACACTGCATGAAGCCATTTCAAATGAATCTGCCTTATTGGCGTACATTTAAAAATGCAAAACAATGGATCTGAAAAATAACCATTCATTACCTACTTTGGCAATGCATATAGCAAGTCCATCTTTCAGTTATCCGATTGAAAGAAAAAGAAACGTACTAAGTATTTTTTGATTGAATCTTATCAAGTTAAAGTAATTATTTGCGCAAAAATAGCAGAAAAGGCTGCTTTCATCCACTTAAGTCTGGAAATTGAACATCTTTGGGTTTTGGACTGACAAACTGAAATGAAAGACATCACCTCGGATTTGAGAAACTGGGATGGTTATGTTTTCACAATTTAAAAAGAATGTCATAGATCAAACATCTCTAGTTGAAGTCCAATTTTCATTATTATTATGGCCTGCAAATAAACGAGTAAATCCACAGATCATTGAACTGCAGCGACAGACTCATGCTTTAAATCACAGCCTCCGCATCCGGCCACTAGAGGAAGTTGGGCTGAGCTCTCCTTACCCGGGGCTGATGAGCGCTCTGGATGGGCCCGGTGGGCATGGCGGGCGGCGGCCCTGAGCCCGCGGCCCTGCGGAGCACGGCCAGCCAGATGCAGCGGGGTTCAGGCGCGCTGCAGTCCACCCCCACCGGGTTCTGGAAGCTCCAGTCGGACCCGGCCGGCACAGCGCAAGGGAGCGTAGCAGCTGGCATCGAGGCGCGGCGTTTTCTCAGATCTGCATCCCTCCCCGCCCGCATGGGCTACACACACTCTCCACACAAGCTCGTGGACAACCTCCAGATAAAGAGACAATCAAGCAAAAAAAGAAGACGGGGCGATTTTTCGTGGACCTTGCAAATCCTCCTCTGGGATACTCCAGTCAATCAAGAGTCTGAACTTCTCGTCTCCCGGCTCCAATCCATCTCTGACACTGCCACTCCAGAAAGTTTAATCCCACAGGTTCCACATCACAGACTCCTCCTGACCTCCGGGAATCAGCTCTCCAAGACTCTCACACGCATTCGAACCCTCAGAGGAGACCAGAGGCAGCAGACGGCAGGCTCCTGGGCAACAGATGGAGGAGTGTGTGTGTGGCAGGGAGCAGAGGTAGGTCTGATTTCACTACACACACACACACACACACACACAGAACAACTGACAGCGTCCCTCCCGCTGGTGTCCGGTGATGTTCTGCATACAAAGCCACTCTGTCCACCCCCAAAACACACACTGCTGTCCCAGAGGGCTGGATCCTCTGTCTCTCCTCCCTCCCACTGCGCTCTCTCTTTCCTCTTTCTCTTTACTTCCCTCCTTCTCTCAAGACCGACCCCTTCACCTAACCGTCATCTCTACCCAAAACTCTCCTTATCTCAGCGAGCATCAGCTATGTCATCCTTCGCTCTGTCTCTCCGTTTAGTTTTCTCTTTCTTCTTTGTTTTTGCTACTCAATCCCTATCCAAACAATCACTCACTCCCTCTGAATGAACCGGCCCGACAGTCGTCAGCAAACAAACAAACTGTAATGTACAGTAAACTCTGCACTTTAATCCAAGAACACAGGTCATCCCTGAGCGGATGGGGGCTCCAGATGGAGATCTCTCCGGCAGACTAAATCCACTCTAGATCTTTGTAGAGGAAGCCTGGTGGTCGCACGTGTGCAGCATGTGTGTGCGCGAGCGGCACAAACAAAAGTGACAAAGCTGTGATCCCCGCGCTAAACTCCACAAAAGCCAGACCTGCCTTCGCTGTCTGCCCTCCACCCAGAGGGGAGACAAAAAAAAAGAGAGAAAGAGGCCAATTTCCAGCACAAAGAGAAAAGAAAACATTTGCCTTGCTGCTGTATTCTCTCTCTTTTCGCCTAAGAGGAAAAAATGAGGGCAGACGATAATGAGAAGAAAATGGAAAAAAAAGGAGCGCTCTCGAAAATAAAACGGCTGCTACTGGATGTCAACATGACCTCTCTATCCAACTCCCACACCACTAAATCTGTCAGAAAGGTGACCTCGCCCACGCCACACAGTTCTCACCAAACAGCCAGGCGTCCAGTATCCATGCGAGAACGGCAGACAGGTGACCATGTTGATGAAGACTTTCCCCTCCAACGCTCATCGCTGTTAACATGCCACACATCCGTTACCAACGAGGTTAGACAGGTTTCACCTGCCGCACAGCGGGCAAGTTCCAACTTGACAGAAGCGAGCCGTCATCCCGCAGAGACTGTACACGCTGGATACGCTGCACGTTGTGTTAAATACACTGCGGGTTGGAATAGTTGATGAGGTCATAAATAAATAAATGTTAGTTAAAAACTGCAGGCTCCAGCGAGCTTAATTCAATCAAAAGATCCAGGAATTCCATGCAATCTTATAACTTGCATTGTTTTATTTTTGATCTTCCTTGCTTCAATAAAATAAATATTAATTTACAAGATTCTAGAAGATAATAAAATGTCTTCTCGTTTTCAAGATACTCACAAGACTTTATTTTAAGCGTTATTGAGGCAAGCATAAGCTGGAAAAGAAAGTGCCTGATAAAGAGCTGCCTGAAGGCCTCTTGTTGTTTTGCTTTGATCAATTCAAAAGTTGGTTTGACAGATAACTGACATTTGCATCTGAAGTTCAACATCAGCTAAAACCAGCCATTAAAAGCAACTGGTTAACTCATACCTGCCCAAATAGGGCTGTAGTATGAAAACCAAAAGGTTGTGAGAAACATCGTGTTATTTCTCTGTTCAAAAGATACACAGCGTCCCTTTAATCTTTTCTGTAATAATCACATATTAGGTTTAGGTGGATGTACACTCCCCATTAACTTGGGTTTGAATAGTAGCACACACTTTCACCAATACACACACATTCAGAATCCTCGTTTACAATGGCTGCTTACCCCGTGCACGTACGCACACACGCCACATGTCCAACTGAGTCCCCAACTTGTTATAAATAAACTTAGCTATGTAATTAGGTTTCCTCATAAAGTCAGGAGGCTGTGGGGATTTCTCTGCTTTCTCTCTGGGTCAGAGCCGAGCTCCACGCTCTTCTCTCTACCGGGCAGAACCACCCTGCAGGAGGAGGTCCGACTGTCCTCATGCAGGGAGAGACGCGAGATCAGAGGAAATCACACACGGCTGCCAGTGAGAGGAGCAGCAGCAGTCAGATTATAGTGCATCTCTGGTGGAGAGCCAGACTAGGGCTTATTATTTGAAATCTCATAGGTGCTCCATTTCATAGTGGCAGCAAGGAGTTGGAATTTCATCATCACGTGTTTTACACTAACAGTTTTGGCAAGGAGGGAGCAGGGCCTAATTTGGAAACAAAGGGTCTGTTTCCACCCCTCTATTTCTCTTCTTCATGAACCATGGAGGCATTTACCAAAAGAGGAGGGCGAGAGTGAAGAGAGGGGTTGACAAAAGAAAAATGATCAAGAAGGCGTTTGGTTACAGTTTACATGGAGGACACACAGTCACACATGAGGAGTTGTGACAACAGCATCCCCTCCCAGCAGTGACCCACACACTGTCTGCTGCACCCTGGAGACGTCACAGACTAATTACTCATTATTATTTTATCATGACCAAGCAGCCTAAAGCTCTCCAAGTCAGGAAATCAAGGGCCGACACGTGCTGCTAATCTCCGAGAAGAGATGCTTCGTTGCCTCCTGTCTCAGCCCCCCTCTGCTCTCTGACAACAAACACATCAGTGGAAAAGTGAAAGGGGTGAGGAAGGAAGGATGGAGGGAGGAGGAGGGAGGAGGAGGGAGGAAGGTAAAGCAGTTGTTAGTGTAACAGACAGATTAGTTTGGTGATATGTTTTAATCCCCTTACACATAACATAACTGCGGGCCAACAGATTAACACAGAGGCCTCCCTCCTCCTTCTTTCCACTGCAGGTCCCTCACAAGACAGAACAAGGTTTCTCTCCTCTGAGGTGTGAGGAGGAGGAAAAGGCTGAGGCCTGACAGGAAGTACACAGGAAAGAGAAGAAGAGCCTTTAGTTAGCATGTCAACAATATAGGCTGCAGACACAACGATGGGGTGTTTTCTCTAAACACAGGCTGCAACAAGTCAGAAAAAGTGCGGAGAGGGTCAGTGAATGCTGCGGTTGATGCTCACAATGAAAATCCTAAAAAGGGACACATAAAACAAAGAAAGGGCTGAAAGACTACATTTATACTCCTATCTGAATCTATAAAAGTGGAGAAGCATTCTCTGCTCTCAGTGGGAATCATGTCCCCTACTGGTGAGAGAAACACTGATCACTCCTGACTCAACATGTGGCATGTGAGGTTTCATAAGGTTGATGCAGCAGCCACATAAACGATGCGTCATCACATTGTTGCTATTAGTAAAATAGGTGAACCACACAAATATGAGGCGGTTATAAAACACTATGAAAAAAACCTGCAAAAGGGTTCAAAGGATAACTCAAATTTAGTAATTTGATTATTTTTCAAGACATCGTTTGATTTAAAAAAGATTCTGCAACCATTATTTCTGATGACAGGCAGAAAATGCATTGGAAATAGAAAAAAAGGAGAATAATACTATTTGAAAAACCATTTATTGATAGTAATTATTTTTCATTTTTAAATAGACAACAATAATCGAGATTTGGCAGAAATAGCTGGTTTTAGCTCGTCAAATATGTCCTGCTTTCCTCTGTTTTAAATCCTGGGGCTTTAAATTGACAAAACAAGACATCTAAAGACATCACTTAGGTCTTTAACAAACTTGGATGGACATTTCTTTGACTATTTTTGAACATTTTTAAACATCAAACAGTTGATAATTATTTTCCTAAACGTCACATAGATAATGAAAATAATCACTAATCCAAAATGTAAAAAGTTTTCAGATTTAGAATCAAGAAACATAAGCATTTTATGAAGGAGGGATGGAGTCACTCTCTCTGTCTAGACAGTTATTATCAATCGTACGATTGGGTTCTACAAAAAAAGTGAAAAAATGGACATGGGTGTTTTTAAGCTGGTTATTTATTTTGAACTGTAATCTCCTGTAAATCCCCCTGGCACAGAACCTATGAGGGTCTTTGGCATGTCAGAGGTTAGTCAGCAGCCACTAGAGGGCAGCTACAACACACTGACAGCAGGAGGGTGGGGAAGAGCCCAGAGGCACATGGGACACAGCAAAGGGTGGGGCGTAAACATGCAGCCTTGAATATCCTAAAGCCCGAGGATTTTCGAAATGAGATGATATAAGAAAGAGAAAAGCAGAACATATTTGTGGAGCTTAAAAGTAATTTCTAACAAAACCCGTCCAGTTTCATCTTTCCTGTGCATTTCCTTTTGTTTGGCTGCAGCGGCAAAGGAAAGTGTGTGCAGGGCGAGTCGACCTCTGAGCAGTTATCTGTGCTCTTTGGTCGGTTACTAATTGATAACTCCAGTGGGGGGTGGGAGGCAGCGGCTGCAGATCAGAGAGGTCACACCTGCTGTGGGCTTTGACGTGGAAACAGTCTTGGGAAGTTCAGAGACGAGAGCAGGTGGACTAGCAGACAAAATGTGCAAGGGGTCAGATATCCCATCAACCCACAGCTGAGGGGAGCAGGGTGGTCCGCCCCTCCCTGACTGACCGGGACTGATTCAATAATAACAACAACAACAACAACAACAACAACAACAACAACAACAATGCACAGCTTACTGCTGCAGACCACAGGATTAAAGCGGTTGAAGAAGCCCACCTGACCTTGTGTTCCTCCTTGGAAATCTAAAGCATTATGCATGCATTCTTCACATGAGCGTGTTAATGCCATGATGCCATGCGAGTCCCGTCGGCGTGTAAACCCAACATATCTGAAAATAACTTTTCATTGACCTTTACCTCACGTGTTTTTAATTTGTGGTGTAAATCAGTCAACTTGCACACTTGTATTATCAATCAGGCAATTATTTTCTTGATTATTTCGTTTTAGATCCAATGTCAACAAATAGCAGAAGGCTGTCAGGTCACAATCTTCCTCAACAAAAGGTGACCCTCTCTTGAGGAAAAGCAAAATATTTTCCTCACACAAAACAGCAAATATTCACATTTGAAAAGTTGAAAGCATTGTTTGTCCAAATGTTGCAGTCTCCAGCATCTCAAAAGTGAAGAATTGCTTTACACAGATTGTTTGTGGATTGTCGGGAAAACAGAACTACCAATTTCTCTCGAGGGTATGTCATCAAATGTCTTGTTTTGTCTGACCAACAGCACAGATTACAGCAAATCATTACTTTGGAGAAGCTGAAACCAGAGATGTTGCCATACCATCAATTGATAACATTTATTCAATTATTTAGAAACACTAGAAGTATTGGTTAGTTTTAATGTGCCGATCTGTTTCAAATATATATCTATAAAGTATAAATATAATCAGCCATAATTCAGTCATGACCACATCTTTTTGGATAAGCAAACTGCAAGAACAACCGGAAAAGCAAAAAAAGCGTTTGTCATTCATAACACAAAACCTACGGCTTCCACCATACTAAATATGCCCCAAGGGAACGTGGGATATGCGAGAAAAGCCTCTACGTAGGCAAATAAAAGTCAGATAGAGAGTAGGAATGGGAGGGTGGGTTGGTAACAGATGTTGGAAAGTGAACACCGGGGGAAGAAATAAAAATGAGGGCAGAGAGTGATCTAAAGCAGAGGAGTGAAGAAGTTTGAGGAGCAGATGGCGAAGAAAGAGAAATGACACATATTTACTCAGAGATACTCTAATTACCTCCTCATCAGAGCCCCTTCACTGACTTCATAAATGCATTAACACACATTAAAACATTTACCATGCGTGTCGGTCACATTCATGCAAATCCTGGTATGATGATACATTATTAAATGCTATTAGACTTGCATTCGTGTATGTGGCCATGTTTATGTTGGGGGAGGAAATGTAGCATAAGCCTTTGACCGTGTTTCATAAAGTGTAGCAACATTTTATATTCAAGAGAGACTTATCAGAACTGTTAGAATGAGTGTTGACACAGAGAACCACAGCTGAATAACACACCCATTATGTTTCCCTGCAGTAAGTGGAGAGATGGTGCTCTACTTTAACATAATTAGCAGGGAGTGTCTATTTCAGGGGAGAGCTATGTTCAGGTCACATTAACAAGAAAACAACTCAAAGGAGAGAAACCTACTTGTTTTGTTCACCTTATTTTCTGTAGTTGCTGTAGTTTTGGTTTTAAGCATTGCAAAAGAAAAGAATAAACAGCTACTTCTGTCCTGTTTGCATGAGAAATGACTAAAAACATTATACAAATATTTGTCTTCTTTCCATCCACTAAAGATCTAATATTTTGGTATTTCTGTTCCGAAAATGATCCTGATGCGGTATATCTGTCACATATAATAACTCTAATCCAAACTATCTGCATGATTATTTGCAGCTAGGTAAGTGACCTTTATGTTTATAGGGCTAAGTGATCTTTTTTTCGGGAGATCGGCCTTCTTACTACAAATACAGATTTTGGGTTGTCAGTCTGCACTTTGACACCCGTCCTCCACCTAATCACTGTCACCCATCACCTTTGTAATGACAGTTGCCATGGGAACCAACAAGGTGCCTCTGCTCGAGCATGAGAACAAACCTGCAGGGTGACAAGTTTGACGGCAGAGACTTTACGCTCATTAAAAGGTTGGAAATCGGTTTTCACAGTTGTTTTTTCAGAGCGTGAAGGTTCAGAACTTAACCCTCCCACACCTTCACACATGTTTTATTTTGACTACTTCAATCTGGAAATCGGTAGCTAGTCAGTAAAACTGTATTATGAATTCAGCAACTTAACCAGTGAGCACTGCAAAAGTGAACATACTACTGATGGCGTTATTATCGTGCTGAAGTAGCATGAGAGCTTGCAGAACCAACCAATCTGTTCCAGTTAAAGGTGCAACAGGTTTTCAAAGTGCGTTCTCAAACTTAAAGAGCAACTTGCAGGTTGTTTTTTTTACTAGATTTATGCTTAACCTTGCCTGAAAATTACAATTAAAAAAGTTAATGCAGGATTTGATATGTTTTACGAGACATAGGGCAGGAATTCAGAGGGCTAAGGAGCCGTTTTGAGCTCTGCTACTAAAAACTGCCATACGTCAAACGCGTCATATTACGTCACATGGGGGAGCAACTTTCTCGGACTTCTTCTCTGCCCAATCCGCGGCAGTAGTTGGTTTGAGCGGTTGTGATTTAGTGAGCTGGTATTCTTTCGGGAATTTTACATTGCATTTCCCAATTTGTAATCATTTAATCAAACTCCAGCCTGTCAGGACATCGAGTCCACAGTTTCCCTAACAGGAAAAGGACCAGATCTAGCTTTCGTTCCTGGGTGCATTGTGCGAGGTCCATCCACCTCCCTACAGCACATACTCTCCACAGCTGAGGCCTATCAAACAAAACGTTTATCTGGAAACCGTATAATATCTCTCTCCCCCCCTTCGCTCCTCTCTCTCTCCCCTCCGGTACACTGCACCTAGTGTGGAGTTGCATTAGGTAACGCGAGATACGGCTGATACTTGCGCATTAGTTTCTGTTATGGATCAGTATCAACAGTCCTGCCAGTAACGTTGCTATATTATCAATGCTACGTTAGTTATAGCCTGATATATGATAGCTAACTTCACAATGTTGTGATGTGACCGACGTTAGCTAACATTCTGTAGCTAACGCCGATCACTCACCAAGACAGCTGCCCTGTTCTCCACTGGTTCTCCTCACACCACAGCTCAATTTCTCTCCGATGGCCGTTATTTCTTCTAATCCTCGGCTGCTCCTGGTCTCTTGGACGCCTAGCAGGCTCATAGTTATAAGGTTGTGGTCCATCATATGCATACGAATATACATGTTCAACTTCTTCCGTGTCAAAACTAGCATTGTGATCCATGTTTATTAATACGTTAGACCGGCCGCTCTCCCTCATGTGACGTCAAACGCGGGTGGTCTTTTTTTATGCGGAAGTAAAAAATGTCTTACAAAAACGACGGCAGATGTCACTGTAGTGTATATTTATGTACAATTTTTTGAAAATCTAGTGTATACATCATTTTCCTAGACAATTATTCACTGGGGTCTCTAACTTGCAAGTTAGATAAGATAAAAAAACATGGACACAGAGACGGACAAAAGCTTTCCGTTTGCCACATCCTGCTGTGTCAGTTGTGAGGCGGCGGCTGGGATTTTTCAGGTAAGCTTGCAGCTGTACTTTCTCTACAGTTGATACATCTGGCTCTTGATGTGTGTAAACCATTTATAACATGAGGCCAATGACGACATCTGGCAAGAAGCTAACCCTGCTTCTCTTGCACTGTACCCCCCAGCCCCCCCCCCTGTACTGACCACAACCGCTGGGAGCAATCAGAGCGTCACGTCTGAGCTCCGCTGCAATAAGAGCCCCCCCCCCCCTCCCTCTCATTTTTTCTTTCCTGGTTGTTTTCAGGAGCAGGCTTCAGCAGCAGAAAACCACAGAGCTCCAGCAGGCCTCTCGACTCGCTCCACCCCCCGCCCCCTTGTCTGCGTTTGGGCCAAGGACAGAAGGAGCCCCCCTTTTTTCTTGGCAGCTCCCCATCTACAAACCCAGATATATTTAGCTCATATTTGCCTCTGTGTAATTAACAGAAAAGTATAACTTTGGGACTGGAGGATGACGTCGTTGTTCTCCTTGGGTAAAGATGGGAGCTGCACCCAAAGCGTGTGTCTCGGGCCCAAAACCAGGCAGCGGTCCAACATTTGGGGCGTGGTGGAGGCAATGCTGAGCAAGGTTGGGAGGCTAACTCAGCGAGGGTGGAGGGGGAAAAAGCAGAGCAGGACTGCAGAATGGAGTCTGGGTGTTTATTAGAGCAAGCGAGATGGCCTGCCTGCCTCCACCAGCCCTGGAGTTTCCATTTGAGGTCATCTGGTTTTTACATTCCTGCCATGCACCGCTGCTCACACAACACTGAGGAAGTTCTCCATCGTACAGTCCAGCAATTCTCAAAGTAGAGTCCGGGGGTGTAGAGGAACCATTTAAGGAGCCCTTAGAGCAGCGAAGAGTCGTTTTAATTTAATAAAAAATACTTCTAATTGAGGTGCTCACGTACAGGATGTGGTCTCCTGGGAATCTTTGGTTTAGACTGGATACTTGGTAGATTATTGATGTGAAAATATCTGAGGATTGCTTGTTTATACACGCTGCTTTTACTGAAGCATGGACACATTCTTGACAGTTGGCCAGATCCACAATATAAAAGTTTAAGGATTCACTAAGATCTTCCTCTTAGACCGTCCCAAATTTGAGTCTGTTTTCCCACCCTCATGACTCACCTCGGGTTCATTCTGACCTCTAAGTGCTGAGCACATGCTGCCAGTGGGCAAAAGATATTCAAGCAAACATAATTAATTGATATATGATTTTTTTTTTTAAACCGTCTCTCCTGACAAATCAAATCAAAGTTAAATGTGATGCAAGAGGCCAAGGAAGACTTATGAGGCTTGATTATTCTGATATTAACATAGGCTTCTTTTCTCACACTGGGTGGACAGACAAACATGGAGATTAAATTCAAATGGTATTTACATCCTCCACCTCAAACTCTCTTCGGCATTTCCCAGTGGCACAAAGATGGTATACAGATACCGCCTGGCATGTTTTGAATACAGGAGAATTACCCTATCGTGTCATCTGCCTGCTTCTTCCTGTTTACTCTAATCAGACTGTAAAGCCTGGCTGCAGAGAAGGACATCTCTAGAGGAAAAAGATGCTGCTGGTGTCTGTGCGTTCTATGATATTAAACGTGTTGATGACACCCATATGCTGATGCTTCTGCATCTTTAGCATCTGTCACTCTGTGTTAGCCGCCTTTTAATGCAGGGTTGGTAACATCTCAGAGTCTAAAACTCACCCCGCAGAAATGAACTGTCCACTGTTGGTGTAATGACTTGTTCCACCCCAGAAAAAAGGGTTAGACCTCGAGGGGGACTGGGTCTCAGTTGCCTCTCTGTTTTGGCCGCCCAGTGGGAGGACAGCAGAGGACTGGGACTGTTGACATGAGTCACACACACACACATGGTTTCACTCTGTTATTCAGATGAAAGACTCACTGGCACTGCTTAAAACAAAGAGGAATGCTAACAGAAACATACCGTCCCATTAGTATACATTCTGTAAACTGAGAAGAAAGCAGTGGATATAAAAGAATCATACCGAAACAAACCTTTTATGGCACAATCATATGAAAAACTCCTGCTCTAAAGATGGCATTTAGACTCAGAAAACCATGATAAAAACAGGTAAAAATGAAAATGTCTACGGTGACATAAGATAAAACTTGACAGCAACAACTGCAATTCTAAACAGGAGTTTCCCGAAAGAAGATGACCAAAGAAGGTAACATAGAGGAAGCAAAGCAGGACAGCAATTACTCGGAGTCACGGGGAAATGAAAAAACAAGATTCTAAGATTCACAGAAAGCTCGCAATTTGGAAATGTTAGGGTATAAAAGAGAGAAACCCCCAGCACCTACCCAGTTTTTAAAATCAGAATTAAAGAGGGGCTTACTGCCAAGTTGTAATCAAACAGGGAACCCTTTGATGCTGTGAAATGCAAATTGATTCCAAGCAAAGGATTGTAGCACATTTACATGTGTGAGTGGATGAAACTAGGTATCAAAACCACTTTGTTTATTTTGTAAGCTTGATGCAGTATTCAAATTAAGAACTCAGCAGGAAAAACCTAGCATTGTGAAGGACATTCATTTCACATTCAATTTTAACATAAACTCGATAATTTACTTTTCGCGTATGTTATGATAGTTGAAACACTGAAAGTCTCTGTGCTTCATCAAGAAATCACAACAACAACACAATTGATAAACTTGGCAGTTGATATAGCGTACAGATATGCACTTATATCTAGAGCTTGCAAAAAACTAGATAAAAGTTATCTCTCAAAACGTCAAACAATTCCTTCGAAACTGCAACTTGTGTACAATACTGAGAGACCACATTCTGGACTGTTGGTACAAACAAAAACAAATCAAGCACAACATTATTATCTTTTAAGAGAGTCTCGGTGAGCATATAAACAGACCAGCAGGCATGAGGAAAGCCTCAGTGCCCTATCTCTTCCCAGCATCCACAGCTCTCATTAGCTTCCCCATAATCTCTATCCCGTGATTTTGCCAGACTGTCAAAACAACCTCCCTCTCCTTCCCTCCGAGACTCTGGACAAACTGTTGCCCAGGTTCTTTAGGAAGTACAGACAGGGGTCAGTGTGTCAGCTCACTAACCCCGATGGAATGGCTCTGACGGACGTTAGCTGGCCGACGGCCACAAACAACCCCAGAGGAACCTCCCGGAAAGTTACGTACAGTGAGCAAACATCGCCAGAACTCATCTTCTGCTGATTAATGACTTCCTGAGCTGAGCTGCAAAACCAGAGCATGCTGTGATTATTCTCCAACTAGTGGATTATACCCTTTTCTAACTGCATAACTCTAATTTCATACTAGAAGATCAAGTAATATCTTCTTTAAAAGGTCCCATCATATGCTTTTCTGGTGTGTTACGTACAGGGCTGCACATAACTGGTGCGCAGGTGCGCATGCGTACCTCCGCCAAAAAAAGAGCACCGGGTCATTTGAAAAAAAGCGCATTTGCGTACCAACATTGAGAGAGAGAGAGGGAGAGAGAGAAGGGAGAAGAGAAAAGAGAGGAGAGAGAGAAGAGAGGATAGAGAAGAGAGGAGAGGAGAGAGAGAAGAGAGAAGAGAGAGAGAGAGAGAGAGAGAGAGAGAGAGAGAGAGAGAGAGAGAGAAAGATATAGAGTTGCATATGAACTCAAGGCCGGCCCGTAGCACTGGCGTTATAACTTTTTGCCTAGGGTGCCAGATCTGGGGAGGCGCTGCGCTGGCATCTCTGGGAAGGAAAACACATTTTTGACCGTTGGTGCTCATCCTAATTTTCGGCTTTGATGTAACAATATTCATAATTAAGTAAATGTAACACCCTTTTCACCCCGGTTACACGTTTCATTTGCCCTGTGCGATTGGCGCTGTAAGTGATGAAAATGGGGGATGTTGGCTTATCTGGTGCCCGCAGCTCACAGCCAAAGTGCGAGTGAGCAAGGGAGAGAGGGAGGGAGAGAGGGAGGGTGCACCGGTACCGGCGCTGTTGTTATTAGAATCTGGTGCTAGCTGCTCTAACGGATATAAGAAGAAGATGTTTCTACAATAATGTGGAGGCAGAATCCTCTCCAGTCAGACTGAGAGGCTGATAACTACAGCTCAGTGAGGTAAAGGACTGAGTGTTTGATAGTTCACTTTAGTCTAAGTTCAAACGGTTTGGTCACAATTTATGTAAACACATATTTCCAAGGCACTTCTTTATAATGATTGGGATAAACAGGTTTGAAATCATTCCAATGTATACTATAGGACAGTAACCAAAAATATCCTTTAAAACTGGAGATACAAAAAAAATGCATAAATAAATAAATGTTAAGGTAAAATAAGATATGAATGAACAACACAAATGAAATAAGTTACATTAATTTGTTATTGGCTATGGTAGGTTATTGGTTATGTTCACTGCATGTGTGTTCTATGTTCACCTCTGCATGTGTGTTCAGTGTGTCTGGCAAATAAAGTCAAAACCCCCCTCAAAAGTTACAGTTTATTTCATTTTAAGGATGAGCACCAAGCAACATCTCCAGGTGCTCCTTTGAGAACCAGGGCAAAAAAGTTATGTGCACCCCTGCTTATGTAGCTTTTTCTGCATTTTTCTAACACAGAAAAGACCTGTCTGTGCTGCTCCAGAACACCTCGTTGGAGATTTTTCTTTTTCAATTTTTTTCTTCCGGGGCAGGTTGATGTCACTCTGGACCAAATGGACCAATCCGCGCGTGTACGCACGCACGCACGCACGCAGGTTGCTAACAAACGCCGTTGTAAAACATAACCACTGACGTTCCGCTGTAACGGTGGTTGACTCATCAGAACAGAGTGGGCGAGCTGACCAATCAGAGCACAGTGGGCTCATAGGGAAGAGGGGGGGGGGGGGGGCAGGAGCTCCAACAAGCCTTTTAGGACAGAGAGTGAATACACATACTATACAGAGATGCTGTATGAGAAACAAATGTGATTTTGGAACATTGATCAATGTAAATCTATTCTAGTAGACCTCAACAATGGAATTATGATCAGTAGAAATGGCCAGGTCATGGGACCTTTAAAGTAGTCAAAAGTACTGTATAGCATAATATTTAATAACACAACATATATGTTTTATGCACATGAAACAAAAGACTTGACCTTTATCACCCATCAGTTTAACATCCGAGATCAGCATGTCAGTAAACACACGCCTGTGCCACGACAGCAGGGAGAAATTTGGCAGCTGTCCCGCAAGAGGATTGTTCGTCTTCACTTTCCATTGCTTCTTTGTGTTTTGGCTGTCACACGGGCATCATTCTCCCCCCCCCGACTCATCAAGATTCACTATATTTTGTTATCTTCTTCCCTTTTTTCCCTCCGTACCCCCTCCTTCTCTGTCTCTCACATTCCAGTGCAGTCCCTGCTGTTCGTAAAAAGCCTGAAAAGCTGATTGGAGTGAGACACAGTGCAGCATTCAGCTTTCTGCACACATTCTTATCGTCCGGGGCCTCTTAGCAAAAATGTAAACACGATGAGAACTCTGAGAAAAAATGTCCATATCTAGACACGAGAAAGACAAAATAAGATGCAGGATTAGATCCTCTGAATGGAGATCAGTTAAACGGCCCCTGCTTAACCCTGTGGACCCTGACGCACACAGTGACAGGGTCCCCTTCTGCCTCTTTAGCCTATTTACTGGGGGCCAAGTGTGTGACGAGGGGGGGCCCTCACCTCTGAACCTTGACCCTGATTCAAACCCCTTCTGGCTGCCTTCAGGCCGATCACGCAGACAGATACAGACTCAAGTCTGCATTTCAGAACAAGACCATACCTGCTCCTCTCTCCTGCTTTGTACAGAGCATCACACAACACAAAGCCCCTCACATATCATGTGTTCCTGTACAGGAACAACACACGTCGACAGCATCTCTGCAGGCACACATATACAAAGAGGCACTGACGCAGACCAGACCATCAACAGGCTGAATCTAATTAACCCTCATCTGTTTCTGAGAGAAGCTTTGTTTCACAACAAACCTCCCAGTGCCTGCGAGTCAGACGCCACATGAAACCCATCCAGCCGAGATACAGAGGACCAGTGCTGCCTGCACCACAAGAGGAGGACTGTGATCTGACTCGTCTATAGACAGGAACACTCAAAGTGCTGCTAATATTTTGAAAAGAAGGAAAACCGAGACATCAAAATAAATAAAAAGTATAGGGGAAAGGAAAATGCCAGTCACAACATTTACATTTTTATATCAATTACTCACCCTGTGATGCTTAGAATGATTGGCTTCACAGTGAACTAAAACCTTACAACTACTACTACTTGTATTGCCATATTAATCTCTGGCCTCCTTTTATTTGACATAAAATGGTATTAGATCAGTAATGGGCATCAGCAGATAACGGTAAGTGAAGGTAAACAAAAAGTAGTAAACGTCATCAACACATCAACGGGACAGCTCCGTATGAGTACACATGCTGTGTAGCCAAGCTATTCCAAAACAGAACTTTAAAATCTAGGCAGGATCCCAAAGTTTTAAGAGATAACGAATATGCCGGGCTGCATTTTTAGAAGTAAAAGCTTATGCACAAGAGATCTTAAACATTTCATGTCATTGAGTCTTACAGAGCCAGAGACCAACTGAAGAGAGATCAATAAAGAACCATTAGCAACAGAAACATGCCTGCTTGCTTTGCAGAGCGGCAGCCGCTCCCCTCTTGCCACAGTAAACAAGGTCAATGATGACTGATGTCCTTCGCCCGCTATTCACCCGCTGCACGCTGTTTGTAAAGCATCAAGGACGACTTCATACAAACAATAAAGAGAGAAGGACAAATCAGACACTTCATGGAGCTGGTTCTCCAGTTTGATCTCCAAAACAGAAAGCATCTTTGTGTTTTTGTAACTGTGACCCGTGAAGTGTGATGTAAACATACTGGAGTGCCTAAATCTGTGAACACCTGTGCTTGGCCGTGCGTGTGATATAAGTGTGTCAACACACACACTCTCCAGGTTAATGATTGTGGATGTGAGGTTTGAGCGGTGGTGCAGCTGTCGTCTTGAGGAGTGGAGGAATGCAGCAGGGGTGACGGTGTCGAGGTGGGAGAGTGGAACGGTGTGAGAGACGTTTTAATTGCATTAACGGACCACTGCAGACACACACACACACACACACACACACACACACACACACACACACACACACACACACACACACACACACACACACACACACACACACACACACACACACACACACACACACACACACACACACACACACACACACACACACACACTAATGTTGTGATTTCTGTGTTTGCGGTGGAGCTCCACCCAATGCACTCAAAAAAAGACAGTGTGTGTGTGTGTGTGTGTGTGTGTGTGTGTGTGTGTGTGTGTGTGTGTGTGTGTGTGTGTGTGTGTGTGTGTGTGTGTGCACCAAATGCCTGTCATGTTTTGGGAGTGCTGCTCGTTTAACCCTGTGAAATACTAAATTGTGTGTGCTTGTACTATTGGGGTTTTCAGGGTTGTGAGCAATCCTGTCCCACAATGCAATGCAAACCGGGCTGGCTTTTTTTGGCTTGAAATTTGGCAAAAGTGTTAATTGAAAAAGTGAGTAACTTTAGTTGTTACACAACTTCTGCATCATATCTGTTAGAACACAATGGATTATAATAATGACTTTCTCACTAAATCAGAATCAAGATGCTCATTGTGGTCTAAGAAAGGAGTAATTGTTTATGAATTACTTTCTTGAATAAATTCAACGGGTTAAATGATGTTGCTTCACATGAGAAACTGAGTATGAGCAAAACATGAAAAGCGAAATCAGAATATTGTGTAACATGGTTTTTTGTACTGCCAATTGCCTTATAACTAACTAGATTCATCCTGTACCCCTCAGGTTCAGACCCCTCACTCACTTGTATACAGCATGGAGTCACATAAATTCCCAGCGTTGCAGTATTGTCTGTGCTATGTGCCAACCAGGCAGTGAAACCATCTGCTAATGATCACAGTAAGGTTCTCCTCTGCAGCATCATACAGCCACTTACAGTTAATGTTGCCTTTGAAAAGGAGCTGATCCTGGACCTGCTGACTTTGAGGGGGCCTCTGGTCTCAGCTTTGAGAACTTTCTGAGGTGGTTGTCCTGAGATCAGCTGGCGCTCAGATCGGACTAAAAGCCTAAAACTAATCAAATCAAATCAAGTTTTAATTATATAGCACATTTTTAAAACGATTTTTGGTCGAGCCAAAGTGCTGTACATGTAATAATTACCTTACAGTAAGGACACTATACAGCAAATACAACAGCACAGTTTGTGCAGAATATCAGTTTGAGAAAACGACACCCTCTGACCTTAGACCCTCACATCGTACAAGGAAAAACTTCCAGAGGAAAAACCACAGTTTAAATTAAAAAAAAAAAAAAAACTAAACTAAAGCCTCTGTCTGAAGCTCGGGTGTTTTACTGTAAGGAAGCTATTAGCAGGTTTAACCTCAGTGTATAGACACTCCTCAGTGCCTGAGAGACAGGCTTTTTCTTGCAACACCGTAAATGTATCAATATAATTTACGGAGATGTCCTACTATTTTTCTCTGTTATCTATCATACTAAATATGGATACCTGAAGGTTTGGAATGATAAATACATTACTTTGTTTTTGTTATTAACCAAAGGAATAATCCCGAAAACAGATAAGATAAGTAGATAATGGTAAAGGAGCATTAGTCATCAATAGCGAGCATGTCATGTATGTTTGCACTCAGGGGACGGCAGGATGATGCTGCATTAGTCTGCAGAATATCAGAGGGAAATACGTGCCACACAGACAAACGAGGAGCTTAAATAACATCGACCAGCTTGCTCAAGATTTTTCATAAAAGCGCTCTCATGTTTCCCATCATCCATATACTCCAGCCTCACGTGACACAATGCAGCAATAGACATAAAGCTGCTCCTGCCCTCTGCCCCGCCCTGCCTCTATTGATCTCACCCACAAATCCTGCACTGCTACATTAGCGCAGGCCTGCTAACAACATTGAACTACTCCCACTGGAAATCATCATCACTGCTAGACACTCTCAGGCCTTCCTCTCTCTGCTGCTCAGAAGCTTAACTAACACACCAAATGTATTTCATGCCTTATTTACAGTGTCATTTTGCATCTCTCTGGCTTTTTCGCTTATCTGCAGAACAATAAAACAGCCATCAAGAACTCCTCTGTGTGGCCAAAGACAAGCGAGACATCCAGAGAGAGGAAGCTACATGAAAGCTGGGTGTTGGCTGAGACATGATGTCAAAGGTCAGGCATGAAAGAGAGATAAGCGAAGTGGGGTCAGCATAGAAGTCTGTATAAAAGGAGACACTACTACTAGTAACAGTTTAGAGAGTCATACTAGTGGATTTGAGAAACTTTGAAATGCTGTTTAATTACTTTTTGTTCATTAAGGCGACAGTTTTTAACTACAAAACGTGCAAATGGAAAAGTGAATTTAACGAATTTAAAGGAAATGTTACCAGAGGGGTTAAATTAAAGTGTGACCACTGAAGAGGAAGCTTTATCCCTTGCTGGAGGGGATATACACTCAAACACAACAGATGAAAAGGGAGCAACGGTAGTGGAAAACTGGGGAAAGAATCTACACATTTTCTAACCGTCAGTTAAATATTGAAGAGTAACAATCGAGGACGATAAGAGCAACACTGAAAGACACAGTGGCAAGAGTAAAGGACCAAAGGACATATCTCAGCTACTCCCTGACACAACCACATCACACATGGAGCCTCAGGACACACACACACACACACACACACACACACACACACACACACACACACACACACACACACACACACACACACACACACACACACACACACACACACACACACACACACACACACACACACACACACACACACACACACACACACACACACACACACACACACACACACACACACACACACACACACACACACACACACACACACACACACAATATGTATTAGGCTATTTAATGTACCTGACTCGTTCAATCGACTTTTAGATAATCAGACACAATAAACATATGAAAACCAGGTGTATCCATCATTTTAGCTGAATATAAACAGCTGTTAAGATGTGCAAAATCTTTTTTGACTTAAATGGACCAAACCATTGTTGTATGCACAGTTTATGAAGGAGTTTCTTTCTTCTGTTGGCTGTGAAGTCTTGTGATGCTCATTGACTTAAAAGGTCAAACTTCCCCATCTTTTCATCTGCTGTTATATCACCACTTAAGAAACATCCACCCTCCATGTGTAGTACTATTTCATGGCTGGTATGTGTGAGTATAATAACAGCAAATAGGACAAAGAAGGAGTTGATCTTCATATAGAGCTTATTAACTGACTCATTTGACTTGATTACTAGAAATCAACCGATAGAAACCTATAGCCATCCCTGTTTGGGACGTTCGGGCTCTATTGACAGGCTGTCCGCCTCCATATGCAGCGAGGGGCGGACAAAGAGTGAAGCAACCCGGGCGTTAAATGTGACTCTGGGTCACTTTTGTTAAGCAGTCGCTAAATTCATTCGGTTGCGCACCATTTGCCGTCAACAATAGCGGACAAAAGCTGCAGAAAAACCCTGATCAAACACTTGGTTTCTGTACAGTATGTCACCGAGAGTGTGTGTACACAGTGGCTATGTAAACTAGTGTTAATCCTCTTAGGAAATCACGCTCTCTGACCACTTCAGCCTGTCCAAACACAAAAACGGCCAGGCATGTTAACTTATAATTATAAATATAAAAGTGGCGTCCGTATACTTACGTTGTTTTCAGAGTAGGGTGGTATTCCAACAAGGCAAAAGGCAACTCCATTCATTGGACAGCAGAGACTGTTTGTCTGCAACCAGGAGAGGCAGAGTTGTTGCTGCAAGAGCGGCAACACGAGCAGCTCTGATGGGAACACACCCCGGTCAAACACAAACGTATAGGTTCAACTCTTATCCGGCTTCCTTCCTCCCGAAAAAACCCCACTCTGTTCCCGTTGCTTGGGGCAGTTCAAAGCGCTCACCCCCTCCTCATCTTCTCCTTCTTCCGCCAGACCGCATCAGTTGAACATAAGTAAGCCTGCCTGGAAACTCACTGAAGCAGCGTCAACACACATGGCGGACACCGGAAGTCAAGAGGCGCCCTGCCTTCAAAGTAAATGCGTGGGGGTCTGAATTTCAGGGGAAAAGTGTTTTACATTTCTGTGTTAAGGGGTGGAGTGCAACGTAGTACAACCTTATTATACATCCATGACAATGAGCAGTGGCGGCGCTAAGGGGTGGCTACTTGGGCTCAAGTCCCGGATGTTTTCTGAAAAGCCCCGGATGTTTTTTTTTTTTTTAAACGTCTCGGGAGTAATGTGCAGTACCGGAGTCCACCAGAGAGGCAGCCGCTGCGGGACAGTAGCCTGCGTACTGCGTAGCCTTCCCTGCCCTGAAGAAGAAGTGATCCTTCCTAGTGCCTGACTAGTTTTAAACTAATAGTTATGGATATTAGAAAGTTATTTTCATCGAAGCAGGCGCCACAAGCTGCAGCAGCAGCAGCAGTATCAGTAGCTGACAACAATGTCAGCACCAGCAGTGAAGAAATGGATGATATTTCAGGTGTATATATGGTGATATCTGCACTCTGGCTGACTGAGTAAGAAGTGAAAAAGAGTGATGTAACGTTAATTTTATAGCTAGTACACATGAAGTAACCACACTAAGTATACCATTATGTTAGTATGTATACAGAACATGACAAACAATTATCCTAAGATGTAACGTTAACCCTTCATACCTCAGTCTACTTTTAAGACACTAAAATAACGTATTCCAATTTTTATTTTGTTTTCGCGCGTGGAATTAATACAGGTGTCGGTACCAGATGTGTTCGGGGTACCATATGTGTTCGGGGTCCGTCTCTTACCAGTGACGTCACGACGTAATCACGTCAATGATGTCACGCATTGTGATTGGCTGTACGGTAATTTACCCACGCTGTAGTATAGAAGGTTTTTTTGATCATTACATTACATTGCATTTAGCTGACGCTTAAGTGCATTCGACCAACAAGATAAAGACTTGAAGAAATACAATAAAACTTGAAGAAAAACAAAGACGAATGAGGAGAAGAACAAGAGAAATCGAAGGTAAGAAGTATATAACGTAATATGGTAGGTAATATGTAATATGTTCAGTGCCGTTGGTACGTTAGTTCAAACAGTAACAACGGACTATTTTTCTTAGCGTATGCATGTCAATTTAAATCAATACATACAACTATTTCACATGTACAATATTTCCTTAGCCCTAATACTTAATACTACTTATTTCGTTTTGATTGTTATATTTGATTATATTATATATTATCAATAAATTATATATTATATATCAATATGATATACTTTTCTATATAATAGATTATCAAAAAAAGTATTTATTAAGTAAGGGATAATGTGCAGCAATCACAATCAAGTCCACAATCGAATCCATAAAGACAAAGTAAATCTGTTTACAGTTGTTTCATATGGATGTTGAGAGGTATCCATATATCTCTTCATTTTGCTCTCAAAGTGCACCAGATTGATGCATTTAACTTCAATATTTAAAAAAAATCACTCCAAAGGGAGTGCTTGTTCTTCCTTCTGTCTGTCTGTATCTATGTATTCTCATGTTCCGATTAACCCAGCCAAATTTTTCTTCTTTTGTGTCTTGATGTGATCTTGAGTCGAGGCTGATCCTCTTGCTGTGGTCCCGCATCCTG
The DNA here is from genome assembly GCF_949606895.1 of Notothenia rossii. NCBI lineage: Eukaryota > Metazoa > Chordata > Actinopteri > Perciformes > Nototheniidae > Notothenia > Notothenia rossii. The sequence continues at coordinate 21,979,507 of NC_136906.1, forward strand.
GATCCTCTATCCTGAGTTCTGGATTAAGTCGTGGACTTTGGGTCGTGGCTGAACCTGTCTCTGCGGTCCTGCCTGGGTCTCGTCGTGCTGCCTCCCTGAAGGCTCCCACAGGATCGTTGACATCTTCGTGTATTCATCCTCTTATTATAGACGCATGCATTTCCTAACATTCGGTCTACCTATGTTGTAAAATGTATTATCTCTTCGATTTACACACGGCATCTATTGCACGTCTGTCCGTCTTGGGAGAGGGATCCCTCTTCTGTTGCTCTCCCCGAGGTTTCTCCCATTTCCCCCTTTAAACTGTGGGTTTTCTCTTGAAGTTTTTCCTTGTACGATGTGAGGGTCTAAGGACAGAGGGTGTCGTTTTCTTCTCATACTGATATTCTGAACAAACTGCTGTTGTATTAGCTGTAAAATGTCTTTACTGTAGGGTATTTTTATTATTTGTAGAGCACTTTGGCTCGACCAAAAATCGTTTATAAATGTGCTATATAAATAAAACTTGATTTGATTGATTTGATTTGAAAGGGTGTGTGCCAAGGTTCCATATTAGGACCAATAATTTCACCATATACTGTATGTAAATAATCTCTAATAATTTTTCAAATGCTGGTTTCCATTTTTATGCAGATGATACTGTTATTTATTGTTCATCCTCTTATATAGAGCAAAGTCTTGATTTCCTCCAGTCTGCCTTTGATGTTATTCCGTCCCATTTATCTCAACTCAAGTTAGTATTAAATGCAGACAACTCCAAACTCATGATATTCTCAAATGGCAAAAAGTTAACTTCTTTTCTCCCCAACATTTGTACTGTTCAAGGGACTGACATTGACATTGAAAGGGTCACTACATACACATATCTAGGTTTTATTATTGATCAGAACTTATCTTTCAAGTCACACACTGAAAATGTTGTTTTAAAATTAGGTTTCTCCTTTCAGACAAGGAAACATTTGATCTCTGCAACGTTTTTACCAGTATTGGATTCTGGTGATCTGCTTTACATGAATGCCTCTGACCAGTGCCTAAATAGTTTGGATACTGTGCCATTGTGCATTATGTTTTATTACATATAAATATAAATATATATATATATATATATTTATTGTGAGTTTGGAATAAATATGCACTTTATGAAAATTATTAGTTGGTTACTGTTAGTAAAACACAGTAAGGTTAATACTGGATGTTTGTTACACTTGGATATGTTTTCTGTAACACTTGTAACATAATTATTCTCCAGTTTATGCATTTGAGTGACTTGCAGTTAATGCTCGACATTCAATTCAAAACCTTTATTTATCCAGGTAAAATCCCATTGAGATCAATGATCTATTTTTCAAGGGAGACCTGCAGCAGTAGGTTCCACATGAAGACATAAAAACATAAACAACAGAACAACAAAAGGACATCATACAGCAAAAATTACAGGGATTACAATTTACATATCTATCCACATGTACAGGTACCAACAGCATCTGACTGTGGAGCATCCAACCGTGCTTTAAAAACATGTAGTGGTACCAACTTGGTAATTTTACATTCTTTTTGCAGACTGTTCCAAGTTAGTGGAGCTGCACATCTAAAAGCTTTCTTCCCTAAGACAGTCCTAGCACTTGGCACATTTAATAAAACCACAGCATGAGATCTCAGGCAATAAGTACTTTCAATTTGCCGAGAGATCAGGGAGCAGATATAAGATGGTACTTTATCCAACATGGCTTTGTAAATGAAAATGTACCAGTGACTGAGCCTCAGTACAGTAAGTGATGGCAAAACCGCCTTGATTTACAGTGTACAGTGATGCGTAAGTGCTTTACAGTTTGTCACAAATCTCAGTGCACTGTGATAGTAAAACCTTATTGTGGTGTAATTATATATCCAAAGCAGTCAGAAGTCAGAAAATCATTAGTGATGTTTAACCACTCAGAAGACAGCCCATCAAAATGAACACATTGGGACCTTTCAGAGAGGTAGTTCATCTTCTACATATAATAACGGACAAAGTAAAGAATGAAGTGTAGGCTATGTTTAAATGTTCGGAATTTGACCGTGTATGATGGTCCTCTTGAGTTGCCGTACAGCCAATGAAGTACAGCCATTGCTCCGTTTTCATGATTTTTTAACATGTTTTTCACAAACATTTTCACACGCTAGGAGCATAGGAATAATTCAATTCGGTTCGTAATGATCTGTAGATGTGATTTGCCCCCGAGCACCCCTGGGTAAATTACCGTACAGCCAATCACAATGCGTACAATGCGTGACGTCATTGGTAAGAGACGGCCCCCGAACACATATGGTACCCCGGACACATCTGGTACCGACACCGGCTCTCGTTTCAGTACACTTAACAACGGAACCATAGCAACGGAACTGACCGGCAACCCTCTGAATCAGACTCCGATTGGCTGTGACTGCATCCACTCAGAGTGTCCGATTCAGAAACGTGACTCTTACACTCTTTACGTCAGAAACAAAGATGGTGGATGAGAATAGATCTATAAAACGATAAGCAATGCGCCAGAATCAAGGTGAGACTATCCGCATCCTTTAAAACTCTACGCACATTCGTTTCACCGAAATAAGTAAACAACTGTATTTGAGTGAGTTAAGGCATTAGTTTGCTTCATTAAAGGATGTTAATGAATAAATGTCAGTGTTTCCCCTAGGATGGAGTCATAGCAGCGGTGCTAAGGCACGTGGGCCCAGCATAATGTGAGTGCGGAGCGCGTGGAATTTTTTGGTGTGTGCGCGTGTCAGCACAAGAAAAGGCTCTTGAGGCCTAGTACCAGGGCAGGTTCTAGACAATTTTCTGCCCTAGGTGAGATTTTATATGTAAAGAATAAATGAAAAATCTCTACAAAAGGCAAATACACTACAAAAACAGAAACTTATTGACATAGGTAATATACGTCAAAATGGCTTCAAATGTTTTCATTATTGTATGAACATGTTTTAATTGGGGGGTGGACGTCACATCCTCTAGGGGGGTCCGGCGGTAGCCTATGCCCCCCCGGGAAGATTTTTTTTGAACATTTTAAAGTAAAATGCTTCAATCTGGTGAACTGTGAGCACACAATTACTAGAGACCTGATCTAGGGGGTACAACTCTAAAACACATACAGTATATGAAAAAGATCAGTTTACATTTTAATAATCAAATAAGTATATGAACATAACCAATAACCTACCATAGCCAATAACAAATAAATGTTGCTTATTTTATTTTTGTTGTTCGTTCATATCTTATTTGACCTAGTTAACATTTATGTATTTATGAATATTTTTGTATCTCTCCAACTTTAAATGATATTTTTGGATTACTGTCCTATAGTATACATTGGAATGATTTCAAACCTGTTTTTATTTATCCTAATAATTATAAAGGAGTTCCTTGAAAATATGTGTTAACATAATTTGTGGTCAAAATGTTTGAGACCCATTGAAATAACTTAGACTAAAATTAACTTATCTAAACACTCAAGAGTCCTTTACCTCACTGAGCCTCTCAGTCTGACAGGAGAGCTCTCCTCCACCCTGGTTGTAGAAACATCTACTTCTTATATCCGTTAGCGCTGCTAGCACCAGATTCTAATAACAACAGCGACGGTACCGGTGCGCCTTCTCCCTCGCTCGCTCTCTCGCTCACACTTTGGCTGTGAGCTGCGGGCGTCTGATAAGCCAACATCCCCCACTTTCATCACTTACAGCACCCATCGTACAGGGCAAATGAAAAGTGTAACCGGGGTGAAAAGGGTGTTACATTAACTTAATGACTGTTGTTAAATCAAGACCCCCTGGGATGTTCGGTCCACGCCCAATAGCACTTTACCCCTGCGAACGCGCACATGACCAATGAGGGCACGAGATACATTTGTGCATGAGATGGAAGGCTGACAGGCAGGTAGGCCATCCAATTATCTGCCGAGGGCCGAGGCAGATCATTGGACTTGCTTTTTACAGCGCCTTGGCTTCCACAGATGAAATATTTGTATATATTTATTGTCAAAGCATTTCATGTATTCATTGCTATCGGGATGTTAAGAGCATTCCATGGAATATAACAAAAGTGTTTCTGAAGTGAATTACCTACCCTACCTTTAAAGGGCCCATGTCATGATTTTCCGGTTATTACCCGTCCCCTTGTGTGTTATGAAGGTTTTTATGCATGTAAACGGTCTGCAGTCAAAAACCCTCAAAGTACACCTTGCATCGAGTAAAACTCTAACACAGTCTATGCTGCCCCAAAACGCCTCGTTGGAGATTTCTCATTTTCCATTGTTTACTTCCTGGGTTATGTGACGTGTGAATACCCAGAGGCCACACCCTCTGCCAACATTTCACGAGACAAAGCTTCACAAACCTTTCAGTGATTCGTGCCAGATATGTACAGCGTAGGGCACTGAAGAACAATGCTGTTCCTACTTTGTTTGGACCAGCGGGGGATTCGGGTACACAACCTGTAAGTATTCATTGTTGTTTGTGTATTTATGATGTTTAAAACAAACAAGGTATCTACCACGACTGTTTAAGTAGAGGCATTATCGGAGCATACCATGTAGTGCATGGGCACGGGTGGCAATTTTCTTCCAAGTGTAAAAATGTTATTGTTTAAGGCTTCTTTGTTCAGAAATATAGAATATGTTGACCTACTTGATTTATTGTGTTTAAATAATTTGCCTTACATTTTGAATATGTTTGTAGATAAGAATAACATTAATTAAGGGTATAAATAGTGGATTGTCCTATGGGGAGGGGCTTAACATATATAAACCTCAGGCATAAATAGTGGATTGTCCTATGGGGAGGGGCTTAACATATATAAACCTCAGGCCACAAGTGTTTTTGAAGTTAGTCTGACTGTGGCTGTAGAGCAGAGAGGTACCAGTTATATGTCCTCGACCATATGTATATATTAAGGTTTTCTTTCTGTAGATCCTTGTTACTTTGTGTTTTTTCAGCATTTTGGCTGTTAATAAAAGCACCTAAGGATACATTTTTTGTCACTCTAGCCATCTTATTTAATTCCTATTTTTTTCATCGACCCTTTTTGTAACAGTGTGTTGGAGGAGGGGCTCTGTATTTTCAAATTCTAGCGCACTCGAGCTGATTTCTCCAAAATTACCTACCCCACCTTAAAACCTCTTAAGCCCGGCCCCCCCGATACCGGGGGGGAAAACGCATCACTGCAGGAGACAGCGTCTGGGGGCTTCTTAATATTTAAAAATCTATGAATGTCTTCTACTCAAATAACGGGAAAAAACTCAGCAGCCTGACGATATGAGCCATTTTTACCGAAACAAAACACAAGTCTCACAAGAAGCGTTAGCATTAGCCCTTAGTGAAAACAGGCTGATGCTACTTCCAGTGCTAACTAGCAAAAACGATCTTTAAAACTTAATATGTTCTGCGCAAACTACATATCATCTGAAAGCTGATACTCCACAGATTATTTTGATATAAGTATCATCACTGTAGGACACGAACTCACTGAGCTAGCAGCCAGAACAGAGCAAGAAAACAACAACATTGTTCTAAACCATAACAATAATTATGTCTTACCGTTGCTGTTTTGTGATCAAAAGTCGTGTTCAAGGGAATAAAAACGCTGCTCAACGTTAATCCAATGTCTCTTATGGCGCATTCACACTGCAGCTCGGAGCTCGCTTTAAGCGTGCCGAGCCGTGCGGGGCCCGTTTTTGGTTGCGCTTCCACTTGGCCTAGTTTTGGCCCGGGGCTACTTTTTCACCTTTTTTCTGGCCCGACTAAATCGTGGTTCTATCGAGGCCAACAAGCGGGGCCAACGACCGGGCGGAATATGCTAAACTAGTGACGACTGCTGATTGGTCAGAGAGAATTGTCACAATTCTCGTGCGACTTAATCCCTAGTGTCGCATATATTAAGGGAAGCTTGTAGCATTTTTTAAAACAGTGAACCTAAGAAGAAAAAAACCACATACCAAGAAGCAAGGACATGATGGCTTCCACATCCTCCATTGTTGTTGTGTGTTTTGTGAGTTGTGTCGCATTGAAAATGACGTCACGGCAGTTGTATGCAGCGTCGCTCCGCCCGCCAAAAAGCCGATCGCCCCGCCTACACTGCGTTACTATGGTAACTATCCCAGTTCCTGAACTGTAATGTGAGCGCAGCATTAAAGTGAGCCGGGCCTACTAAAGCCTAACCAAACCGAGCGAGGCCGAGCGAGGCCTGCAGTGTACAGGACTGTCTCAGAAAATTAGAATATTGTGATAAAGTTCTTTATTTTCTGTAATGCAATTAAAAAAACAAAAATGTCATACATTCTGGATTCATTACAAATCAACTGAAATATTGCAAGCCTTTTATTATTTTAATATTGCTGATTATGGCATACAGCTTAAGAAAACTCAAATATCCTATCTCTAAATATTAGAATATCATGAAAAAGTATACTAGTAGGGTGTTCAACGAATCACTTGAATCGTCTAATTAACTCGAAACACCTGCAAGGGTTTCCTGAGCCTTGAAAAACACTCAGCTTGGTTCAGTAAACTAAATCACAAGTATGGGGAAGACTGCTGATCCGACTGCTGTCCAGAGGACCGTCATTGACACCCTCCATCAGGAGGGTAAGACACAAAAAGAAATTTCTCAAAGAGCAAGCTGTTCACAGAGTGCAGTTTCAAAGCACATCCACAAAAAGTCTGTTGGAAGGGGGAAATGTGGCAGGAAACGCTGCACAACCAAGAGAGATGACCGCAGCCTTAACAGCATTGTGAAGAAGAGTCGCTTCCAGAATTTGGGGGAGCTTCAAAGACAGTGGACTGAAGCTGGAGTCCAGGTATCAAAAGTCACTGTTCACAGACGTGTCCGGGAAATGGGCTACAATAGCCGTATTCCCATGGTCAAGCCACTTCTAAACTCAAGACAACGGAAGAGGCGTCTGACTTGGGCTAAGGAAAAGAAGCACTGGACAGTTGCACAGTGGTCCAAAGTCCTCTTTTCAGACGAAAGCAAGTTTTGTATTTCATTTGGAAGTCAAGGCGCCAGAGTCTGGAGAAAGACTGGAGAGGAGCAAAATCCAAGTTGCTTGAAATCCAGTGTGAAGTTCCCACAGTCAGCGATGGTTTGGGGAGCCATGTCAGCTGCTGGTGTTGGTCCACTGTGTTTCATCAAGCCCAGAGTAAATGCAGCTGTGTACCAAGAGATTTTAGAGCACTACATGCTTCCGTCTGCTGAAAAGCTCTATGGAGATGAGGAATTCATTTTCCAGCATGATCTGGCACCTGCCCACAGTGCCAAAACCACCAGTAACTGGTGTACTGACCATGGCATTACTGTCCTCGATTGGCCTGAAAATTCCCCTGACCTGAACCCCATAGAGAATATGTGGGGTATTGTGAAGAAGAAGCTGAAAGACACCAGACCCAACAATGCTAATGAGCTAAAGGCCGCTATTGAAGCATCCTGGGCATCCATAACACCTCAGCAATGCCACAGGCTGATTGCCTCCATGCCACGCCGCATTGATGCAGTAATCCGTGCAAAAGGATTCCCAACCAAGTACTGAGTGCATTAATGGACATTTTCAAATGTTTGATTGTGTTTTGCTGTTATAAATCTTTTTTTTTTACTTGGTCTGAGGAACTATTCTAATTTTTTGAGATAGGATTTTTGAGTTTTCTTAAGCTGTATGCCATAATCAGCAATATTAAAATAATAAAAGGCTTGCAATATTTCAGTTGATTTGTAATGAATCCAGAATGTATGACATTTTTGTTTTTTTAATTGCATTACAGAAAATAAAGAACTTTATCACAATATTCTAATTTTCTGAGACAGTCCTGTAAATGCGCCACAAGTCACTTTAGAATTGTTGCTGATAATCCATCATTACATTCATGGCCGCAGAGTAGGTATAAAGTTTTGCAGTCCGGGGCTCCGGCTGTCTCACGTGCTGTTTACGCAAGCCTCTCTCTCCTTGACGTAAGTGTTTAGCGGGGTTGACTAACTCCCCCTCGATTCTATTGGCTCTAAAGTTTCAAAAAATGTATCAATCAACCAAATCGACCAATGGGTTCCAGAGATAGGATCCTGCGTAGTATGAATAATGCCAGCAGCGGCTGCTTTGCGCACATAATAATAATAATAATAATAATAATGCATTACATTTTTTATTAGAGCGCTTTTACATGTGCTTAAAGCGCTTTACAATTACAAATTACACATATTAGACATGTAAGAGTCATTACTGTGGACATTACCCACAGGAGCAAATGCGGGTGAAGTGTATTGCCCAAGGACACAACGGCCTGACGCAGTGGCGGCCGCACAACCAGCACAGCACGGCACAGCACAGCACAGCACACAGCACACAGCACACAGCACATAAATAAAGCTGTATTGTATATCAGTCTATATATAAATATACTATAGCGTGTGTGAGGAGGAATTATTTCTGATTGGAGTTACATTTTTGAAAGAAAAAGCCAGTGAAGTAATCAAAGTAATTGTTTTTTCCACATTTTTTTTCACAGCGATGAAGACGAGTATCAAATGGCTTCTGGATCACAGCCATCAACATCTGCCTCATCCGAGCTACGACGTGCATCAGATCAGCATACAGTTGCCCCAGAGCCATCAACATCCAAGCTACGCCGCCGGACGTCTGCACCAGTACTAACTCAGCCTCCCTCTGCATCTTCTGATTCATTGGACAGACTGTCAGGAGACTGTCTACTGCACTAAGTGCCTGGTGCCTCAATTCAAAAACAACGGAAATAACCTTAAGAGGTTAAGTACTGTACCTAAGTACAGTGCATAAATACACTTAGTTACACCACTGCCATTAAGTATTTTTTACTGTGTCATAATGTATATGGTCACCATATTTTCATCTAAAATTGTCAAATAGATGTCAAGTAAAGAGGAAAATATTTCACTCTGAAATGATGTGATGAAATGGAAATACTGAAGTTCATCAAAATTGTACTTAAAGGTAGGGTAGGTAAGAATGGAGAAACCAGCTTGAGTGTGCTAGAATTTGAAAGTACACAGCCGAAAAGAATCTGCCCCTTCCTTCAGACTTCCTTACCGAGCCCCTCCTCCAACACACATGAGCACGCACACATGACCAATGAGGGCACAAGATAAGTTTGTGCACGAGATGGAAGGGTGACAGGCAGGTAGGCCATCCAATTATTTTAGCCGCTAAAATTGTTTTTTACAGCGCCACGGCTTCCACAGATTTTTATTCATTTATTTATTGTCAATGCATTTAATATATTCATTGCTATCGGGATGTTAAGAGCATTCCATGGAATATAACAAAAAGTGTTTCTGAAGTGAATTACCTACCCCACCTTTAAAGAGCCTGTGACACGGGTTTCACCCATCATCCAAACCCATACATTTTAGTAAATATTGTCCCTTTGAAACCGTCACTGAACTGATATGGGATATTTGTACTTTGATAACCATTAATCTCTCCTTCAATGTTGACCATATTCTGGATCTTCTTGGGGATTTTTCAAATCCCGCCAAATTATGTGTGACGTAATTGCGGGCCAAGAGCTCCAGCTGCACCGTTCCTGATCCCAGCATTTGCATGCAAACGCACGATGGCGCACACAGCAGCAAGCTCAGACACAGTGGCGTTTTCTCCTGGAGGCCAAGGGAAGCCAGGCTTCCACTGTTTTTTCGGATTGTAGTTATAATTTTAATAAATAAATGAAAACACTTTGTTTAGTTTCGGAAATTCTTTGTTGTGTGTTGCTGCCGGTCCATCTCTCCCCCATTCTCATTGAGTATTTTACAAAGAGTGAAACAGCGCCCCTCTAGGTGTTATGGTGAAACAGTAGATTGCACTCTCTGTTGCGAGAGGAGGCCAGCCGAAATTGGCCTCCCTTGGTGATAAAAAATGGAGGGATTGACCAATCAGACAAGACTCACGTCATGCCCCTGCCAACCTGTGATTGGTCAGGGCCATGCCAAGGGAAGCTAGAGGCGGCTGGCTTCCCTTGGCTCACAGTCTAATCAAATCGCATCAATTTAGTGGTGCAGTGACCATGGCAGTGACGCGTCCCAAAAACGCGGAAGTAAGCTGCGCTCGGTTTCCCTCGACAAAATAGCAATGGGATTTCTTCATAGGATTTTGGAAAATAGCTCGAAATCAGGTCAGTGGGAAACGAACCTGTTAGATGAATGCATGTTTTTTTCAGTCGGATAATATCCACATGTCTACCCTACTTTTATAATTTTCGAATCATAAATCTAATCGATAGAAGATAGATGGCGTCACTGCACCGGCAGTGAGAGTCACTGCCGTTAGAAAGTAACAAGCAACTGAAGCAAGGGTAATTATGGAGGGTGGAGATTTGGAGTATTTCATCAAAAATAATTGTACTAAACTTCAGCTGCAGCAGCAACAACAAATAAAATCTGATGACAGTCCAATGCCCAAACTGGAGCTGTGTACAGCGAGGAACAAAGGAGCGAATCGGACGTAAAATGTTAAAGGTCTCCTGATTTAGTTTGTGAATGAATGCTTATTAGAGTTTCGGCTGTAGAGTGCGTGCGGACCTGTCGGTCAGATAACAGGCGTGTGTAGGTCCTGCATTTGTATGATACAAATGTGTGTAAAATGATACCGGGTGCTGTAATCAGTCATCTGGTTACGTTATTACATTGACCACCACACCCCCGACCCAAAATAAGGGACGTATTATTGGCTTCCCCTAATTTTTTCCCCACGCCACGCTACTGCTCAGACAGCGATGACAGTTTAATTTTGAACGTGTCTGAGAGCTCATATGAGGCTGAAGGATCGGTTTATGTTTTATCTGTTAGAAGTTTAGGAATTAGGAGCGTCAATATGGGCGATAATACGGTCATGTTGCCAGTGGTGGACTGGGACTAAAAATCAGCCCGGGACTCTCGACCGGCCCACTTCGGTGCCGCTAGTAAATTGTCAACAGGGGGAGTGGGGGGTGTGCTAGTGACTTATCCGACCGGCCCACTTCGGTACCGGCCCATCTGGATTCGTTCCGATGGCCAGTCCGCCACTGCACCCAGCCCAGCCCACGTAAACTGTCAAAAGGGGGAGTCTCGCTGCGGGGAAACGGTGGACCTAGTGCCCTGATCGGAGTGGGAATAATAATAATCATAATCCGTGCATTTTATCCATTAATTTCCCCAACATTGTGGTAAAAAAAAACATACATTTAATCCATGTTGGTGTACTACAACTACAAAAAGCATCGGTTTGTTTTTTCATCAGGAAATGCAGACCGGCTCAAAAAAACTATTTTTAATCATCATCCTCACGATAATTAAATGTATCATATGTTCGCCGAATTGACATGAAAGCACTAATAAATGTAGTTTAATCCACTTAATCGATTTGTTTTTATATCACATCCGACGGGAGGAAATTCAGCAGCTCTCACTACCGATTTGTAATCCTAATTTAATCATCATCTTCACCACGATCATTTATGTTTATGTTCGCCGAATTGACATGAAAGCACTGACAAATATGAACATACTGTAGTCAACTTCATTAAAACGTTATTAACGTGCCTAAACTCAGTAATTCACAATTTCTACGCATGACAACACACTTTGTCCGTGTTTGTTCTCTCTCGCCGCACAGTGAAGCATTCCCGCATTGACGTCACTTCCGGCTTCCCCCAAAACTTCCAAATGAGTCGAAGGAATTTCCCCGCGATGTTCGAAATTATTGATATTTATCGGAACGGTATCGCACCTTCTTTTTTAAGCTAACGGTTCGAGATTACTAGTAGCCCAATATTTCATTGCACAACAGTTGTTGGGAGGCTGTCACAGGCTCTTTAAGTAGAGAACTTGAGTAAATGTAGGTGACTTAAATATTGTGGAAACTCAAATGATTAAGATGTATTTATGTTTTTAAAATGGAAATACAACAGCAACATAGGCAAATAAATGATTAATCATTATGCATATAATAATCTTATAGCCTATTAATATACTGTATGATTCTCAATGGCAAAGTAAGAGGGAACTTACTCATCAATAGAACAGGAACTTCCAACTGCTGCCAAGAGGTCACACTATTCATATTCTAGGGTTCAATCAGTTTTGTTTGATTTTGTATTTGTTGATGATCTTTTTCTATAATTGATCTAAATCTTCAAAGTAACTAAAAAAGTACAAAGGACAATTTTTTCCTCTGGGTTAACTTAAAGGTCCCATGACATGGCCATTTCTACTGATCATATTTCCATTGTTGAGGTATACTAGAAAAGATTTAAATTGTGCAATTTTCCAAAATCACATTGGTTTCTCATACAGCTACTCTGTATAGTATGTGTATTCACCAGGTATTCACTCTCTGTCCTAAACGGCTTGTTGGAGCTTATTTTGATGTGAAATATTATTTATTTAATATAAATAAAAAGCCATTTTAAATTTTGTTCAAAATGTGTTTAGTTAATCTAATATATGTATTTTTGAATCAAGTATTCATCTTTATTGTCTTCATTGTTAGTTTCCACATGCCTAAAACAACCTCAAGCTAAATCTCAAAGTTGATGGCTAAATAAGAGCGTTTGAGAAATTGTGCAAGGCATACAGTAATAGTCCGAATAGTCGATTAATCGTTTCATTAATCGATAGATTAATCGATTATCAAATTAGTCGTTTGTTGCAGCCCTAATATATATATTATATTATCGGTATCGGTCTTGAGAAGCAGGAAGTTATCGGTATTGGTATCGGTCTCAAAAAAACAATATCGTGCATCCCTAATATTTACCAACACATGTTCTACGCCACTACATACTTACATTTAAATGTGTGCTGTGCTGCGTCGGTACAGCCATTCTCCGCAAGGGTTTTTGAAATTGGTCCGTGCGCAAAGCATTGTGGGGATTTGAAGGACGAGAAGTCTACCCATGTGCAGCCTCGAAATTACCCCTAAATCAAGGACGTGGCCTCGGTGGAATTCCAAGTATGCTGGAGATTGGAACACTCCGTTTACATGCATAAAAACCTTCATAACACACAAGGGGACGGGTAATAACCGGAAAAGCATGACATTGGCGCTTTAACAAGCCTCTTTATTGCTACTAACCTTACGATTCATTGTATTGCATTGTGTTTAAAAAAAATGTAGAAGGAGGGAGGGACATATAGAAAATGGGTGGACCAAAGAGAAATGACGAAGACTAAAGTGGGAGTTTAACAAACAAGGTGTTACGATGCGTGGAAAAGGTAAGACCCAAATGCAGTATTAACAAAAAGCGAGCTTTAATTTACAACAGCCGATGACAAAAAGAAAACAAGAGACAAACTTAACATTACCGAAACAGGGGAGCATGAGTAAAGAATCCAGGATCAAAACTACAAGGACAAACATGGAGCGTGACGGGAAGGGAAAGACAAACAATGAACCGACAGGGGAACACAGGGAAAGACAAGACTAAATACAGAGAGGGGTAATCACGGGACAAGAAACAGCTGGGTAAAGGAGGCAGAAACGCAAGGGCAACAGGTGAACACAATGAGACAATCAGACACACCAGGGAAACTAACGACAGGAAGGCAACACAGGAAGAAGGATCAGACAAGACACAAGGAGGAAAACATGCGACAGGGAACACAGAACAGCTAAATAAAACCAAAACTTAGCACACAAAACTCAAATCCTGACACAAGGATATTAGTTCTTATACCCATCTGACCCAGACGCAAACAGAAGGGGAAAGACACGGATAAAGTGCAGTGAAGAGAGGACTTGCAGAAAGAGATCGAGATGAAGCGACACCCTGAGAACAAGTTATATATCTCTTTGATGATCACTGTCCTCTGTTTGGGGAGCTTGCTGACAACTGCTCTCTGGATCACTGTGGACAACAGGTAAGCGTGTCATACTTGTTTTCCCAGGTATATGTTCCTCACAAGGCATAATTTGTTGTAGTTGTTAAGTGTACCGATTTGGTGGAACCTCAAAAATGTAAGTTAAGGTCAGTCAAATATATTGATTCTGTCTAAGACAGAAATGTACATTCACACATACGATTATTCATTCTGAAGACAACACCAGTTTAAATGTTTATCCATTTAGTGTTGTGTCAAGATAAACACCTAATGTACCATCTGTCTTTTTATTTGGCTATGTGTTAGCAAAGTTTAACCATGTGTAACCAATTGTTTTAAGGATGGCTTAACCAGATAATTTTCATACATCATGCAAGTGGCGATTTTTTGTTGTCGGTTTGACAAGTTTTAAATAATTGCAAATGTTATATTGGTTTCACATAAGATATTTAGTGTTTGCTAGTTTTTAAGCTGTTTAACCCAACCCTGTATCCCGGCAAGACGTGAACATGTGACGATTTACCATGCTGGGAGACGTGAAGATGTCACAATTTCGTCCCTTCAAACGTGACAGTTACACGGTATTGTTAACATGGGCAAAAAAAAATGCTCTCCTCTCACTGATCACCATGGAAACCTTTGATCTCTGGACATGTCGTTAGCTCAAATATAAACACCTGTGTCATGGAACACGATGATGTCATAGCTCCAATTGACATAATTAGAGCAGCAGACTAATGACGTGGTCACTGGAGTTTAACAGACTGACAGCCTATTATTTTCCGTCTGATGGAGACTTCACACTGACTTCAACATGTTCCACATATTTTACACATTATTGGTGACGTATGTTTTTAGTTCGAAAGTTTTCAGTTCAAATATTCTGCTGCTTTTTCATGCATTTAGACTTATTTTCTTGTTCTTATTTCACATTCAAGTCCCCTCTTCATGAACCCTTTCAAGTACTCAGCCACACCACTTACCAGGTGCGACTGTTGCTATGTAAGTTAATCTTTCAAATACAAGGTTGCTTGTTTGATTCAAGCTCTTGTAGTCAATATGTCAAGGTATTTATCCCTAACATTTTATCAGCTAACTAATGACACACACTCGGAGGATCTTTATAAACGTTTTAAGTATTGCACATCTTGCTTTTATAAAAAAGAAACTTCAATGTTCACATCTTTCTAAATGATTCTACTTTTCAATGACACAGGGGCGGCGCCAGGGGGTAGCTTGTTGCTATAGCAACTCCAACAATTGGACTAGCAACGGCTTAGCAACCCCATTGTTTTGTTATGAAAATGTATCTATATATATGTATACACATTCTCGCTAGATCTATCAGGGGTCGTTGTAAGTTAAAGCGCAAACTGTTACTTGGCTAATGTTGTTATAATTCTCATTAGGCTATGTCAGGGGTCGGCGGCCCACGGGCCGCATGCGGCCCTTTAAGTCCTCTGCTCTGGCTCCCTTGAGCTTAGACAAAAATAAGAAGGAAATAAAATAAAAGTATTTGTAGGACTATTTATATTTTGTTGCATGGTTGAAAATGTTTCGTATTTTGAGGTGATACTGTGACACATAAATTAAAAAAACGGTTTTAATTAGGTCAACTAAAATATGCGTCACAGCCTGCTACGGTCCCGCGCGAGCGCCTTTTCCTGCGGGTGAATAATCTTACCCCCGGCTCGATGAGCGAATGGATAAATCAAAGAACAGTACTGGAGAAACACAGGATTTAATTCTGTGTGGACAGTTATATGCTTTCACAGCAAACGATGCTGGTTTACCGGTATGTTTTGATATGTAGAGAGAAGTTGTTAAAGGTGCTGCACTGCAGCCTTTACGTATCGGGGAACAACACGGAGAGGAAGACCGCTGACGATCTTCAGCCATAATCATAAACCTTTTGGTCAAAAAGGTTGCAGACCCCTGGGCTATGTGAACACAGATCGAAAATGGAAAGATTGCTCACAAGTCAGCGCAAACGACCGCGATCGCCAACGGAGCCGGTCCAGCCGGACAACCCCCCCATTTATTTTCACAGTTTCAGGTAATCCCTTTTAACAGAGGAGGTGGTGGAAAGAACATAAAGCGCTCACAAGGAGGAAAAAACTAGCTTAACAAAAAGAGGACTTAATAAAATCTTTAAGCAAACAAGATAAACAAAATAACAAAACCTGACATGAGTGAAAAGCGATCCTTTCAGAGCTGAGACTTGGCACGACCATTCGGGGAAACAAACAAGACGAACTGACACAGGACAGGGGAGAGACAGGACTATTTAAACATGAGGTGAGTGGGAACAGGTGGAAACAATCAGGGGCGGGGCAGAAGCTGATGATGGCGGGAAAAACATACAAGGGGAGGAAGAAACAGGGCCTGAAATGAAAGACAAGAGGTAAATACAAAATAAAACAGGAAATGACAGACAAAATACATAAACATAACTAACACATTTGACGAGACACAACAGTAGGGGATTTGCAAACAAGGTCCAGACAAAGATCCCCATGGCTCTTGCTCATTCACAAACATGGTGTAATCACATGCATGTTATTGTTCTGTAATACATTTTTTCATTGGTTTTATTTCCAGGAGAATCCATTTCCAAAGAAAAAATGGGACACGTGTGCTGTTGTTGGGAACTCAGGGATTCTGACAAACAGCAGCTGTGGAGAGATTATTGATTTGGCTCAGTTTCTTATCAGGTGAGAAAGCTGTCAAGATCAGAGGACTGAAAGGCCGATTGCGACATAAATCCACAGAATAATCCCAAATAATAATTTCTGACTCGTCTGTTATGCCTTTTCAGGTGCAACCTACCTTCTTTGGGTAAAGGCTATGAGAAACATGTGGGCACCAAGACTGACCTTGTGACAGCCAACCCAAGCATTATGCTGAAGGAGTGAGTAAATAAATGAGTCTCACTGCACCAATAGAGTGTTCCCTTGGTGTTGTTGCTTGACATATTTTTATTTTCAGGTATGGAGGTCTAATGGGACCACGCCGTCCATTTGTGGAGAGTCTACATAGCTACGGCAAATCCATGATGGTTCTTTCCCCCTTCTCCTATGCACACACCACTCCGGTGTGCCTCAGGACAGTATACAGCATTAGGGACTTGGAAAGTCCCATCCAGCCCATGTTCTTCAACCCTTGTTACTTCCAGAGTCTAGCCCTCTTCTGGCGCTCCAGAGGTCTACGCAGAGGCCTACTCCGCACCGGCTTAGTGATGGTTAACATAGCGCTGGAACAATGTGCCAACGTGCATCTGTACGGTTTCTGGCCCTTCAGTAATCACCCATTTGAACTCAATGCGGTGAATCACCACTACTACGATGATAAAAAAAGCTGCATGGACTGTCCACTTTATGCCTGCTGATTTTGACCTCTTGCTGCGGCTGCACAGTCAAGGTGTGATCAGGCTTCACCTGGGGAACTGTCGACCGGGTAAAAATGAGTTCCCAGGTCCAGAGATAGAGGAGACTGGGCATCTGAAGAATCAGGACATTTCCTGGTGGACTGAGGGTTCATCTCAGAATTTGTCTCTAAACTATGCCTTTTCAATCCAATCCACTCACTCTCCCCCCATATCAGTTCCTAGACCCTCTGAAAAGAGGGCTAAACCAGAAGGTGCAATAGAATATATTGTCACTTACACCAATTCATACATTTGATAAATAATTAGGATCTCAACTTTGATAAAAAAATCCTTAGTATTGTCATTTTGGCCATAATAATAGTCAAAATCATCTTTTACTTTTTCCAGCAAAATTGCAAGGAAATGGTTATTCAAAATATAACTTTCAGTCATGGAAAGTTTTTTAATATTTGAAAAGATGTGTGTTTATTGACACATTGTGAGATGTAAAGGAATTCCAGTTAGATACAAATACATAAATATGTAATATTCACTCTGAAATGTTGTGATGGAATAGTATAAAGTTGCATGAAATGGAAATACTAAAGTTCATCAAAATTGTACTTAAGTAGAGAAATTGAGTAAATGTAGTAAGGTAACTTAAATATTGTGGAAACTCAAATGATTAAGATGTATTTATGTTTTAAAAATAGAAATACAAGAGCAACATATAGGCAAATAAATGATGAATCATTATGCATATAATAATCTCATAGCCTATTCATATACTGTATGATTGTCAATGGCAAAGTAAGGGGGAACTTACTCATCAATAGAACAGGAACTTCCAACTGCTGCCAAGAGGTCACATATAGGATTCAATCAGTTTTGTTTGATTTTGTTTTTGTTGATTATCTTTTTCTATAATTGATCTAAATCTTCAAAGTAACTAAAAAAGTACAAAGGACAATTTGTTCCTCTGGGTTAACTTAACAAGCCTCTTTATTGCTACTGTC
This sequence comes from Notothenia rossii, assembly GCF_949606895.1. Taxonomy (NCBI): domain Eukaryota; kingdom Metazoa; phylum Chordata; class Actinopteri; order Perciformes; family Nototheniidae; genus Notothenia; species Notothenia rossii. The sequence continues at coordinate 21,997,739 of NC_136906.1, forward strand.
ACCTTACGATTCATTGTATTGCATTGTGTTAAAAAAAATGATGAAGGAGGGAGGGACATAGAGCAAATGGGTGGATCAAAGACAAATGAAGAAGACTAAAGTAGGATTTCAACAAACAAGGATATTAGTTGTTATAACCATCTGACTCTGACGCAAACAGAAGGGGAAAGACACGGATAAAGTGCAGTGAAGAGAGGACTTGCATGAAGAGATCGGGATGAAGCGACACCCTGATAAGTTATCTATCTCTTTGATGATCACTGTCCTCTGTTTGAGGAACCTGCTGACAACTGCTCTCTGGATCACTGTGGACAACAGGTAAGCGTGTCATACTTGTTCCAACAACCTGTTGAACAGGTTTTTTGTTTACCCAGGTATATGTTCCTCACAAGGCATTTGTTTTAGTTGTTAAGTGTACCGATTTTGTGGAACCTCAAAAATGTAAGTTAAGGTAAGTAAAATATATTGATTCTGTCTAAGACGTTCACACAAAGTAATAAGACTATTCATTCTGAAGACAACACACCATGTGGTACTTTGTTATAACTACATTTCTCCTTTTGGACTGAGTTCATGTTTATTATTAGATCAAAGTAAAGTTTTTAATTATACATTAATATAATTTATTTAGTTAAAAGCAAAACCGTTTTATAATGAACATCAGTTTGTTTTACCGTAAATAAATTACATTTACTACTATATCAAAGAAGAATTTGGACTTTTAAACTTAAAACACTTATTTACACTCTGTTCACATATTAATAAAGACAGGAATATTCCCTTCAAAAGACCTTAACATTTATAGAGATGTCTTTTAAAATATGCATCACCTATTCTGTTTTATAATAAAAAACAACTCCCAAAAAACTCCCAACATTTAAAAAAATTAAATGAATGCAGATCTTTTTCTTTTTCTGACTACGCATCCTCTGGAACTTTACATTAAACAAAGAACCCTTGCATTACACTGTATTTGAATCAGAGTCCTGCCAACCCTGTCTCCTAAAAATTACGTTCCCACAGAACTAAACTGCATTCTCAATTACGTTTAGCCAGAAACGTATTTTCTCCCACGTTACGTTCGTTATGAACGTATCTCAAATACGTTTATTTTCTACATATCTTTGCCATTTATTGTCTTGCTTATAATAATGATAATAGTCATTTATAAATATCATTTTCTAGCACACATTTGAAATCAGTAGGCGAGGCTGTAATGTCGCCAGCTGTTACTCCCAAGAACGAGGCAGAACATAATAGTTTTAACATGCCAAAAAGCTGCTGTGTTGTTTATTGCACCTCAAACATTAAAACAAATCCAAAGTATCTTGTTTCTCTACTTCCTCTATGATCATATTGTGCTAGCTTTTAGATGCTTTACCTCTCCCTTAATGATGCAAGATACACAAGGTAAACGAGATTGCAAAGCAATAGCCTATTATAATATTCATATTTCATGGCTTAAATTCTGCATCAACTCGCTCACATTGTAAATAAATTTGGGTTAAAGCCTTTAACAATATTAATGTGAATAAAAACAGCAGTGATAATGATTTTGTTGCCTTGCCATGTCACATAGGGCTAGAGTGCTGGTAACGAGTGGGGTTTTGGTTTGAATCCAGCATGAGAAGTTTTGTTTTTATGTCGATAGGTACTGAATAATATTTTTGTTAGAAGATGCATTAGAATCTCTGCTGAAACCAAAATGAATAATCAAGCATTGGAACATTCTTAAGTCGGAATGTCCCCGTAACCCCGCTAATAGCATTTCTGTCGCTATCATTGGAAAACAAGAGTTAACAGTCCCATCTAATCTGGATAAGTGCTGCAAAGTGTAACGTTTTGATGAAAGGTGTAAAGCTATGTACAGTAGGCCTTGTTTTTAAAATAAAACATGACTGCTGGGCTACAAAAGTTGTATCTCAATTTAATCGGAGTAGATCACAGCTTCCCGCAGCTGAAAGACATGAGTAGGCTAAACAACGTGTGCGTCACTAATATACTGTCTGAATGTGTGGACAGGCATCAACCATACTAGGAATCACATTAAGAATGATGAACAAACTGTAGTTTTAGTTGAAGGAAAAAGCAGTAATATACCAAAAAAGTACCTCAAAATTAGACTTAAGTTTAATACTCGTTTAATGTACTTCGAGATAAAAACAAAACATTGAAAGAAGATAAAAAAATGTGACGCTGGCTTCAGCCGCTGTGATGGCTCACAGCTGGAGGAGGCCCATGTGGCTGCTATTATTCCGAGTGAGGGGTGCAAGAATCAGAAAGCCACTTCAGAAGCCTGCCTGACTATGGGGAAACAGACCGGAGTCATAGGGGGACAAGCAGCTTACGAGACCCTTCCCACGCCAAGAGCTGAAGCTGCCAACTCAGCCTCCACCTCAACATGTCCCCTGTGGGCCCCTTCTCTCTCCACGGCCTCCAGCCTGGGCCCGCTCTGAGACATATAATACTCCAGCCAAAAGCTTACAGAGGACACTCTCCGAAAGTCCTAGTCTTGACCTTCACTCATCCCTCATTTGAGACGGATAATTACCATATGTGGGACTCAAATCCTCCCTCCATGTTACTGTTATGGTGCAGCCAGAGAAGTCTTTGTGTGAGCACCCGGCTGTTTGGAAATCCACCGTGTCAGAGTGAGAGCCCGGAGAGGCTTAGCGGCAGTATTCTGGTCTTAAGGTGAGGGCAGATGGTCTCTAAGAAAAGGAAGGGTGATGAGGCAGGCAGTGGGGGTCCTGGAGCTGGCTTTTGGGGGGGTCCAGGATCGTGAGGGCTGTCACAGCTGGACTTTTTCTACATTTTATCTGACCTCAAGTCTTGATCTTTCTATCCTTCCACAGCACAAATATTTTTTATTATATAATAAATCAGTGTGTGGCCTGACACCTTTCTGTGGAAGGAAGGGTCCGATGTTAGTGAACTCCTCCTGTGAGGAGCTTGGTCCATATCTTATCCCATATTGCATGCAGATACACACTCACGCTACGCATCAATTTGCCTGTCTGGCGATCAAAATGGGCTTTCTATTATTGATGTCCTGCTGGTCTGCTGAGACTGCGAGGTGCAGAGAGGAGGGTGTGTGTGTCATTTGTGAGCAGGTGGGTAAGCAGATTTCAAAATGCTGATTAAGAAATGCAGAAAGAGCTGTAATCTATCCACCTTTAGCCAAAAGAAGAGGCTTTTTTTCTGACGTACTGCACTTGACATCTTTCTTTTCCTCGTACTGCGTCTCTGGGTCAGCCTTAGTCACTGACACACAGCCTCAGGCAGTGCGTGCGTCCCTGTGATTGACTGAGCCGGCCCCGATCTGAATGAGGCGACGGGCCCCGATCTCTCTCCCTTGAGGGCCAGCAGGAGAGGGGCTGGGAGCATCCAGAGACTTCCCCTCGGCCAATACATAATCACACACACAGCCCAGCGCCTTGTAGGCCAAACCCATAAACAACCATCAACCCTTTACTCGCTTGACCGCGCCTCCCCCGATTCCCACCAAGAGAGGGAGGGATGGAGGGAGAGTCGGGTGGGCATCCTCCATACAATTCTAGGCCACTTCGCAGAGCATTGTGCTGAAGTGCTACAACTAATCTGGAGCTACAACCCCATCTGAGCTTCTTTCTGCCCTCCCTCATTCTTTCATATCTCCTCTGTTTCAATCCGCTTCCCTCAAGTTATTGAGTCTCTCCATTCAGTAAATGTCTGTCACCCCCCTCTGCACACATACTTTAACTCTGAGGAGTGTAGTAGTGTCGCCAGATCTTTTCAACATCATTTACTTTAATCCTCTCCAGAGTGTGCCAACTACTTGATACAGTTGCATTTAATGAAGGATGGTTTTCCTACTGCCAAGAGCCAAAAAAGACACAATGTGCAAGAACTCTGTCTCTCTTTCTAGGTGGATTTAATATAATGAGTAACTCTATTTGCGTTCGAGGCCTCAAATGTTATAAGAAGATTGTCGATGTCTGGGCCTGATAGTGTGAAATGTGTCCGGTTCACACTCAGGAGCCATGGAAAATGTGGACTTTGAGCTTATAGGTTTGTATGTTAGTATATGCTCAAGTTTGTATGAACACATACATGACTGCACGTCTGTGATTTAAGATGTTGGTGATGAGGGTGGGATATTTGTGTACTTGTGAATGAGATGTATGTGTGAGAGTGTTTCTGCTGTTCTGGTTGTGTTTGGCTGCCTGTTGACACAGAGGCTCCTCTGGCACTCCTTTGAAGGGGGTTGCGGGAAGGTTGAGAGGGGGGTTAGGTTGAGGGTTAGAGCCGTAAATTCCCCCTTTCTCCACGACAGGAGGAGTCCTCTTTGTCTGGCCGGACAACTGGCACGAGGGGAGGAAACAGCTGACTGGGCAGCTCAGCCGGGTTTCATCATCTTTACTGCACAGGCATAGTGAAACTTGATCAAAATGTTTCGATTTGCCTGAAATGTATGAATATTATAGTCACATTTCTAATTGCTCTCTTCTCTCAATAAGAGATGATATTTCAGAGTCTGAGGAACTTTGATTACGTGGCCACATACAGTAACTCCACAAAATGTCAGTGATGCAGTGTTTCCACTAAACTCTTTGTGTGGCTAGGTGGAAACAACATTCATATCTGGTTTGTGATCTTTTCCCTGCGATATGACTTCTGACTTCTGTAATCCATCAAAGTCTGCATTCATTATCCTGAGTGCTAACTAGGTTTAAGCGTAGCTTAATTTAAATAGTCTGCACTTCATAGCAAATGAAATGAGACTTGCAAAAAGTAACATAACTCAAGCAGGCTTTAAGTTTCAAACGGAAACCAATAACCGTCTGGGTAACTAGTCAGACACATAGTTAAGCTAATGAAAAGCTGGAATGCAACTCAACATGATTTGAAGTAAACTGGTTAATGCAGGCAAACTTAAAGGCTTCTCATCTGTAAAAGAAAGTGATGTTTTTCCTTTTGAATATGGGCAGAAAGGAACTTCAAATATACTGTCTAAAGATGACAATATTGCATTCTAACTATCGTCTCTCTTTACTTTGTTTTGTGTGTCATTTCTGTTCTTCTGCTGACCCACTGACCCCCTTGTCCCACACTACATTTCATTATAATCCCCCTCCTCTCTTGCAGCTGCCTCGCTCATTCTTCTGCGGGCCACAGGCAGTAACTCAGACAGAAAACAACTCTGAGCCTGTGGACATGACTGGCTGCTGCATGGCTGCAAACACAGCTTTAAGTTGGAGAGTAGGGAGACCGTTCGTCTGGGTAAGATCCTGGAGAGAATTACTCATCGAGGCCAAGAACGCACACACACACACACACACACACACACACACACACACACACACACACACACACACACACACACACTCAAACCAAGTCTAAACCCTAAGTTCAGCCCTGTTTACACTGACACAAAAACATTAGTATCAACACCTTCCTCAATGTTTAAATTTTACTACGTAAGTGAGACTATCGTCAAAACTGGCTCAAGGCAGTTTATGTCCTATCTACATGTACAGGCTGATACACTATCTTATTTCCAAACAAGAACTACTGAGGCTCCACTTCATGAAGTTTTCTTAACATGGCGAGAGCTGATTAGAGCGGCCATGTGGCAGTGTTAGAGATAAAGGAACAAAGGAAGGGAAATACCCCTGTCTAAAAAGGAGAAGTGGATGTTCAGGTGTCACAAAATGACCACTGATTCAACTCTCCAAAGTCTCCGGTCTGTCTCCATCGATATGTTCTTTTAAATGAAATGACAAGTGAATCACATCCAGGGTATTCATTCCACTGTTTCTATAAATGTTAGCTGTTACTATAAATGCTTGACACATTCATCAAAGGACATTCCTGTAGGAGTCCCCCCCCCCCCCCCCCCCACACACATACACACACTCACGTTTCTCTTCTTCTGAGTGACAGAGAGGGAAAATAAACAGTAGTTCCAGTAGCAGCGCTTCACGTTTCCTTCCTGCTGACCGTCACTTCATAGAATCTGAATGTGTTTGTCGCCTCTTTACTTTTCACGGATCCACTTCCTGCCTCTAGCATCATTTCCTGAGGCATGGTAGGGAACACAATGGAAATGTGCTCTAAGTATAAAATATGTCTTATGTAATGTGATCTAAGAGTCAGATTCGGGAATTGTATCTAAACTCAGCATCACATTAGTTTTTCAGCAGGTCACTGTTGAGTCAGGAACATATATAAATAACTCATGGAATATTAGGACATATTATTGGATTAGGTGGCATGTTCCCCGAATATACAAGCCTGAAAATAGACATACAATGGACAATTGAAAGATTTTTTAGTTTGGGAAACCCTGCAACTTGATTTGATCGTACATCGTAAATCTTGTCAATGCAGGTTGTTTTTGAGGCTTTTTTATGCAGTTGAATAGATCATTTAGCTTCATGTTAGCAGTAACTTGAGGCGTTTCGGCTGTAATGGGCATGTTTTCCTATCATGCCCGACGGCAGATTTGCTCCATCAAATTAGTCTCCTGCTTGAATTGCACTGCATTTTTATTCACATAGGTCTAGTCAGATTTCATGCTGCCTTCTTGGCCAAGTCTCTCTCAAAAAGGAGGTTTGCATCTAAGTTAGACTTCCACTTGTTTGTACAAAAACCCAAACTGCAGTTTTGGGCTGATTCATTTTCTAGACAGGTCATTAATTATTCATGCATCTTCTCCCTAAAAAAAGATTACGGATCTAAATAAAAGATGGCCAACGTCAGATGTTCTGAGCGTTAGTGGTACAACAAAAGCTTTAGGCCACACCTCTCACAGTTTATATAGTAAACTAAATAATCCTGCATGTTCGTGGAGGATCATATCCTAATCCGAGCATTTTGCCAGCCTTAAAACTCAGAGATAAGTTGTCTAGACAGGGCCTTAGAGCAGGGTGTTGTGTGTCCTTTTGGAAAGAAATGCTTTGACAGATTGACAGGAAAGGTCCCTGTTCTCTTCCAACAAAACAGCAGTGCAAAAGGCTGTTGTACGTCTCTTAGGATTGTAATTCTAGTGTTAGATTTCACGCTTGAGTCTAAATCATAGACAGAGATAAGAACAGAGTGAAGAAAAAAACTGGCATTGATCACCTCTATTTAGCCTTTAAATATCACAGAAACTTTTTTTAACACAACACTGATAAAAACTATAATTTCATTATATTTTAATGAGTAAAAATGTTGCTATAGTATTGAATGAGGGTGAAAGGTCACCAAGAGGGAAGTACTTTGTATTTCCAATGTGGAATGAACATAAATGTGCAGTGTCATCAGCCAAACAAACAACTTATTCTATGTTCAATTCTGTTAAAAGAACACCATCTGTTACTTTGCAGAGATTTCCCTAAATAGATTATCCTCAATCTACAAATATAGAAATTGAGCTAAAGTAGCATTTGGAGGCCACAAGGGGGCTCTGTACTGTACTGCAGGACAAGGCGGGGTCAGGGTGGAGGAGTTGTCCTCAGAGCTCTGCAGCAAGTTTTTCATTTTCTCTCCATCAGTGGGATTTAGCAGGATTTACGGCGATGATAGTGATGAAATGTGAGCACAAAATATGACAAAAATGTGGCTGACTGAGACATATTTAAAAGAACAGTTTGTTCTGGATGAGACACAACATTCAAAGTGCCTTGATGTTTTGTGATGCACACACAGGGTCGATTTGGTGATTGAATGATGGGGAAAACAGGGAGATGTATACACAGAGGAGTGTTGATATACCCAACATTGGAAGGAATATCTTCAAATTCAACTCAGATGTAGCTGAAATAGGCATCTCATGTTTTTGTCTTGGAATATAGGCCAAGAGGTCAGTGTCTCTGTAAGCATGCAGTTCACTACTGACATGCAGCTAACAGTAGGGCATCTCCGTGGCCTGTTTAATTATCAAAGTAACGAAACAGCAGGCATCAGCTGCACAGCTGCTCATTCCAGACTGATATCCTCCCACAAAACCTGCACACTAAAGTCAAGACTGAAAGAAGTGGAAAAGAATGAGGTCGGAAAACTGATATCAAGACATAGACTGACAGCAGGGGGCAGAAATTGAAAAAAAAAAACATGTCAAACTCAAATGCCAAACAGGCCTATTAGCTTAAATTGGACAAACTAAGTAGCAAACTGCCTCCTAATTGGATGCTCAAGATAAATCCTATCCTTCTGTTTTTTTTGTTAGCCCTGCTCATCCTGTGTCATCAGCCCGCAGATCCCCGACATGACATTAGCTGGACTGACACAAAGTGCTGCTGACAGGAAGGGCTTTAGCCACACAGGCTAACCTTTGACCCCTGTTGGAGAGAAACCCCCACCGCCCCCGCCATCTGCATTCATTCATTACTCGCCCCTCAAGTGCATTGAGGTTGAGGTCCAAAGTAGTCGTCCTGGGCTGAGCAGGAGCTCTTTACTTCCTGGAGATGGGTGTCCTAGTTTTCTTTCACAGGACAAGTTGCTCGTGGTCCGCCTGCAGGCATCTACCATTTAGTAATCGCCGGGCTGACAATCCAATTGAGCCTGAATTAAGAACATGAACCCTGTACTTACATCCTTCAGACACAAAAACATCCTCATCTTAAACTTGACATGTTCTACTTTGGGGAAATAAATCATAAAAAGTTCACAGCTACTTCTAAATATGTTTTTTATATATATTTGAAATTCAAAAACAGCACAAAATGGTATGTACATCTGCAAATATTTGGAATTCAGGACATTTCTCTCTCTTTTCCATATAAGGAAGAAAAAATGAAAGAACAGTGTACGACTCCTTCTTTGTATATATACATTGCATACAGACTGCATGCTTCATGCTACAGAGACCTTGTAATGGCTGCCAGGGTCAATCAACAACTCCCACCGCTCCATATGACAGCTGCATGTTTCGCTCACCACATGCAAATCCATCTTAAAAACTCTACTTTCCCCCTATAGCATTGTTCATTTGCATTGTATTTCCCCTCTTCCCTGCAGTGCAAAACTGACAAGCAGGTCAGAGAAGCTGCAACGCCCTCTGCATGGGTGAGAAGATTGATATTTATGCTTTTATATGGGTGTTTAATTTCAATTTAGATGCAAATATGCATACGAAATTCATTCTTTCAGAGTTTCTCAGTCTCTACCGCTCAGGACAAAAGAACAAGAAATTCCTAAGAGTTCTAAGATTGGATAGGCGTAGGCGGGGGGGCTTTGGGGTGCCATGGGTGGGGCGTCAGATTAGACCACCTGTTCCACCATGAGGCTTTTCCTTTATCCTTCCCTCTCTCACACTTGTTGTCTTTCACATTCCCTCTCACTATCTCGTTTGTAACTTAATAAGACCCTTTCTTGTCTCTCACACACACTTTCACTCTCATCAAATATCACCCTCCACGGCTGCTTTGCTCTGAGCTAATTTTGACTGCATTCCACTTCAGTCACATCTGTGGGAAGCAGACAAAGCTATTTGCAAGATAACTCTGGCTGAGAGCCACTAGCACTCACACACACACACTCTTGTATACACACACACAAAGTACAGTTAGACATATGTCGCCTTGCCGCCTAAACTGAGCCTCCAGGGATTAGTGTACGGACAGCAGCATAAACACAGCAACCTCCACCCTGTCCACATCACTGAGGCTCGTCCAGCAGCATGAGGGATTCCCTCCGACACACTATACAGCAGGAGTTATAGGGTTCATTGAGGGTAATAAAGTAGTAGATTGCAGACAACATTATCCCTGCTCTTTTCTACCTCTGTCTTTAACGATCTGGCACTAACTTTTCTCCTGGACTCATAGGCTGTTTCGGCAAAGAGCAATGCTTGTTTCTGTCTGATGGATGTGGTCACGATGCATCAGGGCTCAGAAGGCAGCAGCACCGCCAGGTCTGCCTTAATGACTATTGATTGGAAAGCACTAATGACCCAAAATGAGGTTCAATAAGTATGGCATTTTAATCACCCGCAGGCATTCCTTTTTGCAAAAAGAACTGTGTTGGTTGTGAGTGTGTATCATAAACAGACAGCACCACAAAGGATGAGTAAGGAAGATACTTTAAAGTGGACCTATCATGCTATATTTGAATAATATAGTGTAGGAACATACCTATATAAGGCATATTTATACTTTTTATTTTTCAAAATACCAAACAGATCATGCATTTCAGCCATTCCTCATTTCGCTCAATTTAACACTGTCTTTGCATGGGCTGATTCTGTGAGAACAGCACCATCTGCAGGCCTGGCATATTTACTACAGCGTCTCCAGCGCTTTTGTACGGCACTGTCCGTGGCTGTCTCCTCCTGATTGGTGGAGTTGGCCCAATAGCCGTAGCGCCACTTCTGTGACGTCATAGAAGTGTTCAAATCTGGATCAGTCTGTATCAGATCCGTTGCAGCCCCTTTTTAAGAGATTTGGGTATGGAGGAAAATAGAGAGGGTTGTGTTTTCTGACACTTGGTGAGTTCCCTGGAACACCGGGGACACATGTTCATGTATAAAAGACGTACAAAAGTGCATTTTGCATCATACAGTAGGTCACCTTTTAAGAGAAAAAGGTGTCCAACACTTGCCCTTGATTCCCTCTCACATACACTCAATGTAACCTGCCTTCTCCTGTTCCTCCCTGAGCCCCTGCCCTCATTGTCACTGTGCTTCTGAACATGTGTGTGTCTGTCCTTGCACAGAACAGAATAATGAGGACAGAGAGAAACCCAGATACTGCGCGGTGATGTTCTCTAAACCTTGCATTCTTTCCATGACTATAGTAAACACTATGACTCTGTTTACATTCACACAGCCGTGTTAGTGCATGTTTACGCTGCTAAATGTCAGTAGATCCTTTAAACCTCTTCTCAGGCAAACACTGTATATCCAGAATCATCTTGAAACACCAGGCTGAGAGAGGCTTAAAGCAGGAAACACAAGCAGCGATAAAGCACAAAACGACAATGATACACAGTCACATGAAGAACAGGAAGTGCTATAATCATGTTTGTCTGTTACGTCACAATACAGCCCATATATTGAAATGACACCGGCCCAGCCTTAACACTGCACCAAGGCCATACTGTGTCAGCATTTTGCAGCACTGCGCACTGCTTATAAATAGTTTTCTGTTTCCTGTGAGGTATTGTGCCGTAAGTTACACCATTATTGCAGAAATGTTAAGTGATACTGAAAGTGTGTGTGTGTGTGTGTGTGTGTCACACTGAGGCCATGACCTACGTACTAGGACTCTGTGTGCCCTTTATTATTGCCTGAGGCTTCCCATTTAGGAAAAAACTAAAACACGTATACACAGACACACAGTTTGATATAAGAAGGTCAATACCACTGATTGAAAACAAAAGCAAACAACAATCAAATGCTTTGGACCAAACACAGACACACAGTCTGACCAGCAGCAGGGATGACATCATCTCTGCTATTACTGGGGGGGCTAACGTCACCCCGGCCTCAGTGGACACAGACAGGTTCCCCTTATGGACAACATGCATTATTCAGCCAAATGAAGGGTTGGGCTGGGTTGTCTCGCCCATAACACCCCTCCTAATCTCCCCACTCTCCTCGTCCTTAATCACAAACCTGATGCTCACAACACGCGACGCAACAGAGGAGAAGGAGGGAGGTAAGGGGGGGGATGAGGTAATCAATGAGCAGAACACACACTGGCAGTGCGTTGAGGGTGAGATACGAGGAAGGTGTATGCGTTCTCTCTTCCTTTAAAGCCATTCATCACACGCTCAACTACAAGCAGCTGGTCGCCTCAAGCATGGATATAACACCTATAAAACCACAGCAGCCAAGAGCTTCCCCGCAGAGGCTGTTTTCAAAAACAATGCTGAAACTGAGAACTGTCTGAGGAACTGGAGGTGGTATATTCCTCGCTCTCACAGCAAGCTTGTGGATGACAGTCCCTGTAGAGACTGGTGACACGAGAACACAGTGTTACAAACCTTGTCTGAGCCGTTATGAATGAATGAATGAATGAATGCAGAAACACACAGCTCTGGATGTGAACCCTGTTGCATGGCATCCCGGTCTCCCGCCTGTATCCTGACTCCTGGCAAGGGAGCCAATTTCGGCATGACATGTTAAGACGGATCATGACCGAGGATGCCTGTTAACCCACAAAACTGAGCCACACCCCTCTTTTTATGCCGCTTTCTCCTTCCTCTCCCAAAGTGTTGATCTTATGCCCTGTATCAGGGACAAGCCGGGGATGTTTTCAGGTGTGTCATCTCTCCAGAGGCCTGCCACTCGCCGGTGGCAACACCTCTACCGGCCCCTTCCCCCAGAGTAAAACATAGCTCGCAGTGGGGTGAAGGCGGCAAACATATCGCAGGAAAAGCAGCATGTTTGTTTTTGCCTTGAGGGAATGGAAAGCGGGATGATGGATGTTATGAATTCTCTGTGTGTTTTGTGTCAGCAAGCAAGGTGTGAATGTGAAGCACAGTAAAGGTGGGTGTCCCCTTCACCTCCCCTTCAGTCCCTCCCTTACTCTCCATCCTCACCTGGTCCATGATTTCAGCAAGCCTCCTCCCTTCTCCTGTTCCCAGTCATGGCACGAGATCGCCGGCTGCCTGCCCCGTTTCTTCTTCTCCTCCTCCTTCTTTTCCTTGTTCAGTATTCCCAACAGCAACACGACCCTGCTCTGCTCACACAGGCGAGGCAGCCGGGCAGCCTGCACCTCTCCTCAGAGGCATGGTCCTGTCCCTCCTTGTGTCCGAGTGTGACAGTCCGATACATCCAAGGGGAAACACTCCTCTCTAGACCTTTTTCTGTCTTCTCTTCTTATCCTGCTACTCAGGGTGGAGAATGGAGGGCAAACGGGGCGTGCATTGGACCTTCACTTCTCTCCTTGATAAGCACACAGAGGGAAGAGACTCCCGCTCTACGTTTTCCCTCACAAGCTCTTTCACTCGTTCCCTGTTTGAGCTGGCCTCTTGCCTCGCCTCCCCTCCCTCCCTCCCTTTCTATCTCCACTTCCCTCCTCTCTTTCCATCTCCCCTCCCCCTCCTGCTGCAGCCAAAAGAGAGCCAGAGTCAGCGAATGAGAGAGAGGCAGTGAGGGAGGGAAAAGGGCTGAGATTGGCTGCCGTGGGGGGATCATGTGACTCCCAGTACAGGACTGAGGGACCCTCTACCAGCTGTCCAGCTCATGCTTCCCTGAAAACCTCTGTTGCCATTGACAACAGCTGCCGTGCAACACACCAACCACAGATCCTAAGACACAAAGCCATTGGCTGCCAGGATTTATGGCCCCCACCCCCTATTGTGGGGGGAGCATGTCGGGACGTGTAGTCCAATCTGGGTGGATGTGGTGTTGAAGAGCATATATCCCTGTGTCCCTGCTGGGAGGAATGTTTTCCCCTGTGCTCGCCTCTCTGCTGAAATGTTTATGCATTAGTGTCACATTGGCTGAGCTCCAGCTTTAAAGAGATGGACAGCAGCTAGTTTCTTTAGGATTTAAACTGGGAGGGACTTTGTATAAAACGCACATTATAAGAGGAAAGACCTCAAGGCCCGGGCATTCTTGGCCAGCCAGGAAAAAGACATCCTCTGTCGTTTTCCTCCAGGGCCACATGGAGGGAAACTCCCTGACCAGAACAACAGGAACTCCACTGCTGAAGGCCATTGCTAAGCACATATAACCCCCAACCCCCCCCCCCCCCCCCAATCCTACATCCCTCCCTCTATTTCTCTTTTCTTTCATTGCCTCCCTCTTCTTTATTTGCTCTGTTTCTATCCTATGCCCCCCACCACACCCTACATCTATTGTATTATCACACTCAATTCCTTGCTGCTCTATCCCCCATCAATTCCATCTCACTGGTATTCCAGGACAGATTGCAAGAGGTTACAGGTGCCACAAAGGTGAGATGGTATGGCAGAATGTCAGCATGCGTCAAGAACAGTTGCATTGTACAGCATCAATTAAAAGGAAAAAAAAAAAACACAATAGTTGTCTCAGGTTGTTAAATATCAATTGTTTGTAAGGTTCATTGCAGTCCCGAAGTTGTTATCCAAAGATTATCTAATTATTTTTGTACAATTATTATTATTGTTATAGATTTAGGTATGTTTCAGTGAGTGAAAATACCTAAATCTATTTATTTCCAGGAAGATCGGCTGATTTCTTTTTTTGGGATAGAAATTGGAAGCAGATCAGAAATGCAAGGCAACGGTTGCAGCAGGGCCAGAGTGTCCTTAGGGTGAAATGTTCCTTTTAAAGTAATCATAAACAATTCAAAATATGCCGTATTACCACATCTACCTAAAAATACTGCTCATGGGGGAAACCCAAGTCCCTGCAGCTTAAAAACAAAAGAGCACCTGTTCTGGCTTTTTTTTCTATCCAATGGACGCATAACATAGTACTGATCTAATATAGTGGCTAGGAACAGTGTGGCTGGCCAGTGGGTGAAGGGGGGGTCAGGAATGCAATGCAGCAAGGTCATGCAACATGTGGACAACCAAACAACACCCTGGCCTACTTTCCAGCTCAAATGCAGCTTCAGTTTTCTTGAACACCCTCAAATGTAGAATTCTGCAGCGTTATTTGATATGATCGACCTAAAGAGTGTGTGTGTGTGTGTGTGTGTGTGTGTGTGTGTGTGTGTGTGTGTGTGTGTGTGTGTATATGTGTGTATGTGTGTATGTGTGTGTGTGTGTGTGTGTGTGTGTGTGTGTGTGTGTGTGTGTGTGTGTGTGTGTGTGTGTGTGTGTGTGTGTGTGTGTGCTCTGATATAACAGCGGGTGTATTGTAAAACTGAGAGTAGTAGATTATACTATCAGCAGCAGAGGAATTCCGATTATTTCCCACAGTGGGTCTGACTGCACACATGTGAGAGAAACTTAAACTAAGTGGTTTTTGGAGGAAGGTGGCACATACACGTAATGAGAATAGTTCAATATTTTTGGAAACATGATTTAGGGAGTTTGGTTAGAAGAAGGTCAATACCACTTTATGTATGCACGGTAGATATGAGGCTAAAGCTAGCAGCTGGTTAGCTTAGTTTAGCATAAATACTGGAAACTAAGGGGGAACAGCTAGCTTGGCTATGATGAGGTGACCAAATCCGACTCACAGCACCTCAAACAAGTACTATTTAACAAATGATTCCATGTTATATCTTGTTTGTTTAAAACGTCAACTGTGTAAACTGAAGCAAAGTTTATAATTGTGTGGGGTGTTCTTTGCAGGATTATATCCGTGAGACAGAGCTGTTTGCAGTCTTTAACTAAACTAACCAGCTGCTACTGTGACAGCAAATTGGTATCAATATTCTCCTCTAACTTGACAAGAAAGTAAAATGTGTAACAATATAATTACGGAAATTTGGTTTTTCAGAGTACGTATTGTTAAGGCATTTTTTTAAAGGTTAGAAGTACAGTATGTTGGTAAAAAATTCGCAAACAATGTAAATAATGAAGCTGACCTGTCAATTTGGCGAGTCTACAGAGAGCAAGAGGGGCAACCTGTCTAGGAAATGGTGATACAATGATCTCCTTATCGAGCCAGAATAAAACTGACTTTAGGTTGAATAGTCTTTATGGGTATAAAAGAAGAAAAGGGGAATGTAAGATGTATTGTAGTATACCAATATATCTATTTAAAATACTATAAAAAAAAGTCATAACGAAATACTTATTAAGCTAAATAAATACAAAAACATTCATTCCAAGTGCTCCTAATAAACTCGTTTTTTTTAACTAACTGTGATTGCGGAATTGAAATCGCACTGCTCTTATCCTGTCTTACTTCACCTGTTCTTACATCTGGAAAGAGACAAGTTTATTTACTGTATGGACACAATGCTATCAGCTGATTCTCCACTGCGGATAAACAGCACCATCTGCAGGACAGCATGTAGCTTTGAACCTGCTACAAGGGCTGCTCACACAACCACACCAGTGCGTTAATTTGACAGGAAGTATTAAACAGATTACTTACATATTTAATATAATGCATTGTGTGTTCTCCTTTACAAACATGCATCAGCCCTCGTTTGAAGAGATTATGTCCCAGGTAGTTATTTTTCTTATTTTCTCATAGAGGCAACCATCTGCGTTGTGCAACAAATAGCCCTTAATTCATAGGTTTTTAATTTGGATATCACCAGATATACAGCACTACACAGGACATGATAACTACCATAAAACACTTAAACATAAAGCTGCTGGAGCAGATTTTAGCCTTTAGAAATCAATTGATTTGTGGCTGTAAAGTGCAATAGAAAATGACAAAGGTCTCGCTATCCATAAACACACAAGAGTAATTTCAAAAGCAATATTTGCGCAGTCTCTATGATATCATTTGATGAAATCTGTAATGTCACTTCCAACATGGTAAAATGCCGGAAAAGTAAAACAAAAATATATATATTTGCATTTATTAGTGGATCACACTGACTTTATGGCTCATTAAAGCATGAAAGGTGAGCAGTTCTTTGTGCAGCAAAATGTGTCCTTTAACAGAAATGATTGATTAATTTTGTTAGCAAAATAAAAAATATCTAATGAATTAAGCAGGAAGCAACAGGGTTTACTGAAATCATCTTTATTTGACATATCGTGTGAAATACTTTCAAGTAAATCAATAGTGCTTCAGTAACTTAACATAATTTATATGTGAAACATAATGTATAAGAGGTTTGGTGATAAAACTGATAAGCATGTATTTCTGAAATGACTCCATTGCTCCTCACAGATGTAATTTGCAGCCAAATGTATATACAAAAACAGTTACAAAACAGTTTGAGTAGTATAACTGGCACATTTCCTTTTAACCTGACGGGACATTTTGATTGTAGTGAGGAGCAGAACATATTGTAAATACATTTAAAGCAACACACTGATGTCAAGGCTGAGCCAACCTAGACAATAGACCTCTCACAATACAACAAGGCATAAGCTCTCCAACTGTTTGATGAAACAAAACATGAGTAAACATGAGTAAACAAGAGTAGGCAAAACAAAAACAAAGATAATATGATAATACTGAATGAGACATATTATAATTAGAGCCAACAGTTAGCTCACAGTGTTGTTAAAAAGGCAAATTCTACTGTATTACACTCAATCCAACAAACTGTCCTGCATCCATGTCTACGGATTCATTGGACGTGCAGAGGTATATTTCTCCACCTTTAAAGAGAAACATGCACAACAGTAAGTATAAAAAACACACTGCTTGGACTGATTGCATCAAGGTAGCCTAAATGGGAGCTCTTGTAGTGACATTTATTTGGAGGATCCTGACATAAAAAGGAGGTTAAAGGAGGAACAGGTGGTAATGGTAGAGTGCAAATAGGAGACAGATAAGGACAAAAAGAGCTTCCACTTCAGTCCATTATTTCTGCCCTCAGCTGGATTGCTCTTCCCTCCTACATGAGAGCTCCAATAGGGAGGCCATCATGGCTGGACCCTGGCTTTTCTCCCTGAAACAGATGACAGCTGATATCAAACATTTTTTATTTAGGTTATTATTGTTGATGAATAACATTGTTAGCCTTTTTTATTTAAATTGTGTGATAATGTCGAATATAGTAAAGATACAGTAGGCTGCTATAGCTATGTATTTATGGATAACCATCCATTCCCAAGGAATATCCTCCCTGTATCTTTTCTGAAAGCACCACACCGTGTACAATTTTCGCTTGCTATTATATGCATGATGTCACATTTGTTATATTCTATGAAACGCTGCCTTACCAGTGTCAATGATGAATACCATGGATGCAGGAGAGGAAAAACACACATCCTGTGTTAGCCTGTGCACCGGCCGCCTGTGTGTCCGAGCAGGACGCTTCATCTTCTTCATCATCACAGCAGGTAGATAATGTAGGAAAGGAAGACGAGGCCCATGATGGCGAAAAACATCAACAACAAA
Organism: Notothenia rossii; assembly: GCF_949606895.1. Classification (NCBI taxonomy): domain Eukaryota; kingdom Metazoa; phylum Chordata; class Actinopteri; order Perciformes; family Nototheniidae; genus Notothenia; species Notothenia rossii. The sequence goes on from NC_136906.1 coordinate 22,015,629, forward strand.
ATGTCCACCATGATTGAAGTATTGTCAGAGATAGACGGTGTAAAAGACGCAATGACACGCAGCAAAACAGAAGCACTACCACCGCTGCAGGAGATCGGCTGTTTCCGGAACCGTTCGGGGATCTCGAGCCTCAGTCGACCCCTCCCCCCTCAGAGCAGGAAACGAAGGTAGGGAGAAAGGGTTTAATTCACCCCGCGTTTGGGCTTTTAGGTAGATTTTTTCCACGAGATGTTATATACCCCAATTCAATTCACAATAAACATTAAACAATTTAACAGAAATGTTTGATATCGTCACCTGAAAGAGTCCCTTTTTAGGGCAATTCACAAACCAGAAAATACAAGTATGACCTGACAGGCTAAACTCCGGTTTGCTGTTTCCCATGAATGGAGGGAGATTTCTTGTTATACATTATATCTTTCTAATTTCCTTTCTCGCCGTATATTATCTAATCAAAATGTAATATTTGTTCTATGTCCCGTTATTTTATTCATGTATTTATCCCCTTCGTTTGTTATTGAATCTTCTGGGTCATTCTTTTGGCTCTTAAATTAATGCGGATGGAAGACTATTTGAAAGTCTTTAGGGAGCGTTTTTTGGCAATACAAATAAAACTCCTGTTGCCAGTTTATTTGTAGACCCTTCTCTAAGCTATAGGCCTAAAACAAAGAAAAGCAATACAACTATTCTAACTCCATGAACTTTTTTAAAAAGTTGAATCAATACCTCACTTAAAACATTTAAACCTTGATAAATGAATGATTCAATGAAGACTTTTGGCATTAGGCTGAATGAGCTTCAGATGGCTACCCAATACTGGAAACTCAATGCAACGCATCACTCTTAGCTGTGCCAGGGTAAGTCTTACATAAAAATCAACTATTTTGCCCGGATTTATCTTTAAACAAAATGTATCCCTAATATTCTTTGTACTCTTCATCTTGGGACTGGAGGCTTACAAACAGCTTTGGTCCAAAGCAAGGCTTACTACGTGGGCAGCTGGCCAAAGAGCCATAGACTCCCAGGGGCCCAAAATGCTCCACGTTCACTGTACATTGTTTTTTTGTATTTATTATTTGATTAATTGTACATTTGAGAACATTTTAATAATCACAATATCAAGTAAGGATGGGTCCTGCTGCCTTATGACCTTATCTTTAGCTCTTGTCTTGTAGAGAGAGGGCCTTTTTTATTTTCTAAATTGTGTTATGGGGCATATTTCTTAATAAATGTGTCTTTAATCAGAATTATCACTAAAAGGTTAATAGACATAGAACAGGTTTTCTGAAGACTTTTGCATTTGTTCGACTATTCTTCTGTACAACAATAGACGTAGTATAAACGGTTTGAGAAAAAATGACATTTTATTGAATCTGCAGAATAATAAGTACAATTTGATGTGCTGTAACAGGGCAACGAGATGATATCAGGTCCTTAATTCTGACTGTATCCAGAATGAGTTTTAAATACACGTGTATGTCAATGTGCATATGGTATCTTTATTTTTTTATTTAAAAAATAACAAAATTATACAAAAAACAAAACAATTTAAGATGGAATGCACAAAATGGTCTGAATGCTAAACCCGATTGTGGATTACATGATTTCACTCCGCAAAGTCTACAGTATATAAACCAGTATCATAGAAGCGGGGAATGATTTATTAGAAGCGCAGGAGCCTACGATGAAGGCTGAAGTAAAGAGGGGTCTCAGCAGACAGATGGAAAGGGTACTAGACAGAAACTGAATGGAAACAGGGTTATGATATGAGGTTACAGTTCAGTAGATGAGTGATGCCAGAGCAGAAGAGCAGTATTTGGCGCAAGTGGTTACCCCTGACTAATATCCAGGTCAGACAAACAACTTGCCCTGCCTCACAGCCTGGGAGATACAGAGCGTTGGATCAGCACTCTGTCACCCCCTCCCAGCACCGCATTCTTAAATCCCCAAATGCTCATATTTGACTTAACAAACCCATCCTTAACGACACTTACTCAACACTGGCCCGTCTCTGGCCACTTTTTCTACTTAATCCAGAAAACAAAGTGTCCAAATCCAAGCCCCTTGAGACAACATACTGTTTTGATTGGATGTAATCCGCCGAGTAGCTTTGTTTTTAAATATATCTGAGCAAACATCATCACCAGCTGGGAACAGCAATAGTTTCACTTGAAGCCCAACCACCAACTCTTCAGTTTACTCAAGAGAAAAACACAACCATGAGCTCTAAAACAGCTTTCCCATCAAGCATCTGTTTTGCAAATAAACTTGTCCTATTGTCAAGTGTAGGTCAATGCAAATTACAGGCATACATACAGTGTGTTCATTGTGTTTGGTGTGTTTATCAGGTGCTATTTTCGGATTTATTGTTCAGCACTGTCACAATTAATCACATTAGAAAGTTAGAATGTTATTAATGTTCAACACCAACTTGCACCAAACTGTATTTTTTCACATTACGTCCCCTCAGCCACATTCACAAAAAAATATGAACCACTCTAATCTGCAGGCAAGCTACTTCCCAGAGCACCATGACCTGTAAAAACATGTCCCTAACTTACCTTTATGATACATATACAATTGTACAATGTAATCTAGCTACATAGTGAGAGCCTTTTTTCTTTTAATAAAGCTGAACTTTTTTTCCGCCACCCCCAACCCACCTTAGAAACCGCCCTGATCGCTCATGTCTGTGACAGTCACAGTGCATCACAGGAGAAGAAAACAGCAAGAAAACGGGGGGAGATGTGTATGGCCAGGGAGGGGCCTGTGAGATTATTTACACCACTGAGTAATGGTCAATATCTTTTTTTAAATCATATAAAAAAGGTCCTCACAGAAACAAAGTATTTAGAGTGAAGGAATGATACAGCATTTCTGTGTAATAGCCAGCAACTTAAATGCTTGATTTTGTGTTTATGAACCAACATCCTTTCAATCTTTTTTGACCAACACTGACCAGATGCTCGTAAGTCTCGGCAGATTCAGTGATCAGATTTTGGGATTCACCTGGCAGGTGGACAGAACAAAACTTTGTGTCTGACATCGTTGCTCAAACCCTGACAGGCGGGTGACAGGCCCTGGGTTTAGGAAGTTTTAAAGACCGGGGCTGATTTTAAACGCCATTTGGTAACATGATTCTCTTTTTGAAACTCCAGAATATTAAAGAGCATAAACGAGAATCCACTTATCAGAGACAGGCATGAACATGCAAGCATTTGGATGATTTTTTATCCCGGCTGCTAGCACCGGTCTGACCTGAAACTGCAGGTTGAAAAATCCCAAAACTGATCTAATACCACGACCACACAAGTCTGCCTTGGTTCATAAATCGAGTTGCAGGTTAATTAATTAATTTGATACACTGACTTTTTTTGGAAAATAATTATTTTACAATAACAATAACAAGAAAGGCAAAAAGAAAGAACAGCATGAAAACAACATTTACCACAGCCAAGGATTTGACAATTTCTCTCACATTAAATGGAAAACAAGAGGTTGGAATGTTCACTCACAAAAACAGTGGAATGATTGAAAAGGAAAGAAAAAAATCACAATATAGAGTTGTGCTTGGCCTTCTCTTTTATGAATGTGTTTTCTTGGTGATTTTGTAGCAAAAAAGGGGGAAGGACATGTTCCCATCTCCTTTTTCCTAACAGTATAACCTTGATCACCTTAACTTTGTGATTCACTCAGGACTGAAGGCATTCAGGCTGCAAAAAACAGGAATAAGGGTGCATCCACGCCGACTGAGGTGAAGTATTCAGTGTGGCTGCTAGAGATGGACTGATAATGTCCCCTAACTTGTCCCTGATCCCTCCTGTATCCGACGAGCCCGAGAAAGGCAACTACAGGAGGTGCTCTTCAGTTAGGCTACAATTCCAGTTTTACAACGATGCCCACAATGCAGTGCTGAACACGAGGGTGCCTACCCGAGCACACAATGGCGAGATGTGTGTCAATCGATAAATATATTAAAAACCTCTCTGTTAAGACTGATAACTGGCTGATTGGTGCAACAGCAACAGGGCTAGAGGTTAAAGGAATGTACACAAGTCAAACATATTCAAGCTTCTTTCTGATACACAGAGATTCTGCACTGTGTTTCCAGTCTGGCCAAGATCTAAAGATGCTAAATGAGAAAAAAACAAGCCTGTGATAATATGCCACACCCATCCACATTTATTAAACCTAATTTCTTTACAGAATAAACGTCTTCAGCTGTAGCGACTGACTCTCGAGGGAAAAGGGGATATTTGACTTTTTCTTCCTCTTAAGTTTTGCATGATGTTGTGCTAGGATTAAGTGCTATAGCTAAGATGGAGCTGTGTGGCATGGCATGACCCCTGCCATACTGCAATGAACTGTGTGTTTTATCCTTAAGACTTTCATTTTTCCACTTGAGACAGCACTTGAGATCGGAGCCAGGTTTGGGAAAAGACAAGAGAGGATGAGGAACATCCAAACAGAGACAGACTTCAGCACAGACAGACAGACAAAGAGGCAGGCAGACAGACAGAGAAGGACAGACAGACCAAAGGTAGAAGGTGTCTGTGGTGAAACAGTGAGAGTAGAGCAGGGACGCAGAAGGGGGGGTTGGGGGTTTCAGGGTCTCACAGGACAGATCAGGGAACAGGAGTAAAATCAAGAGGAAGCAGCTTTAAGATGAGATGGCACTGGGCTTTTCATTTCCTTCTTTCCCTCCCTTTCTCTACCTCCTCCTTTTTCTCTCCCTCTTTTTCTCTCCCTTTCACTCAGACGGCCTCCACGTAGTTGGCGGGCAGCATGCCCTGCTGGCCCGTGCGCTCCACACGGCCGTACATCCAGCCCTCGTCGATCTGCTGCACGTCTATGATCACATCTCCGTCCACGAAGGAAACCTCGTCTTCATCAGCAGCAGCGTAATCGTACACTGCCCTGTATCGCTTCTGTGGAAAACAACAGGTACTTCAGTTAGTTCCCCACGACACAGGTACGCTACGGCTAGAATCTTCTATGTAAGAGTGTTTTTTGTACCTTGAAAATGTGGCTTACATACTTTTAAAGTTTTAATCGTCCAAACAAATCCATTATGATTTCCTTAATAGTACAAATAAGAAGGGATAGAAGGCTAAAACAATATTCGACAAGACAAGCTTAAGACTTAGATGATTATCCACAAAGTGAATCTATCCCTGAATAAAGACAATTTGATCTGACTAAAACACATCCAACTTTTTCTTGAAAAAATCTTTTGTTGTTAATCGGAAGATCTGTAAACCTTCATTCTTCCAGAAAGAATCATGCAACAGTCTTGTGTTAACCAAATAAGTGCTCATTAGTTTAATAAGCATAGAAAAAGCAATACAAAGTTGCCAACTGAGTCATTAGTTCAGCTCTACTCATTAATGCAAAGAACGAAGTGTTGGCAGGATTTCTTTCTGTTTAACATTTATTTACAACATTCTTTTCAGGTTTTGAATTCATCAAGGTGTCAGTTTGTAATTAGAGGAGGACTTACCCCAGAGCTGGGCGGGGGGGCGGCGGCCGCCGGTTGCACGGGTTCAGGAGCCTGCTCATAGTGGAAGTTCGGAGAGGCTGCAGGCGGCTGGAAAGCTCCTGGTGAAGCACGAAGGAAAGTGGACGGCAGGTCAATAGCTGCACAGACATCTGATGTACTGGGAACTACACTGTTTATTTGTGGTAGTAGAATAAGGAGTTCTATTCATATGAAGCATAAGCAGGTATTTAGTCCTGTCTGAGCACTGCATTGACTCTTCGACAGCCATTCAGTGACTCTGGGTATTCTTGTAACACATCCTACTAAACAATATCTCTCAAAATGAAGTGTATCATGCTAAATACAAACAGCAGGTACATTCAAATACTTGGCTGTAACCTTTCCACTGCCTTCCTTGTACCTCAAGTGTAACTCTAACAAAATATTCATAATTATGACTTAAAATAGGCCAGTTTTCAGCAAACCATCTTTTTGGCTTGAGGGATAGCCTTAGATTAAACATGTATCGTCAGATTATGCTTCATTAGAATTACTTTCATGACTTTTTAATAAAGCAATTTCTGCAGCAATGCAGATAGTTAACGCAGAGGAGGGAAAAGAACAAGTTACAACTAAGATCCTTAAGCGGTGTAACGAGGCAACACCCAGCCTGGGAGCTCACTCAGCCTGTGGGCGGGCTGGAGCCAAGCACAGACAAGGCAAGAGGCTTAAAGAAACATGTAGATAGGCCTACTCGCTGTACTTTACTCAGAACATGAAAGCACTCATTCGGCCCATTCCTCCAGGTTTGAAAACAGAGACCTCCTGATAGGCCTAACATCAGAATCCATCTAGTATCTTGTATGAATTGTGTATAATGTAATGTTTATACAGAAAGTCATCTTTAAGATTCTGTTTTGTTTGGTTAGTGAAAGTTAAACATGCATGCTTATAAATGTTTTTTTGTTATTTTTTAAATATAAATAAAATATTTATTGTGGTTGTGTGTTAGAAGGGATACCTGGGCTTGGGTTGCTCGGCTTCTGAAATGGAACCTCTCCTCCCATCTTCCTCTTCTCAAAATCCTCATGGTACTTAATCTGCAGGAGACAAACGGGTCACATTTAAAGATGGAGAATACACAAATCTTCAAAGCTTCAAATCTACAGGTGAGGAGAATATCTTTCCAGGAAGCTTTTACAGTCTGCAGTTCATTGTTCATCCACCAGAGGTCTCCCACTTGCCCTCCAGCACCCATGTGTTTGTGGTGATAGGTGGGGCGCCATGCCCTACGTGCAAGCATAGCCTCGGAGTCGGAGAGCAGCTTGACACCGAGAGGAAATTACATGTCAGCGGCCGGAAGTATTGCGAGCTCAGAGTTTCATAGCAACCCTCGCTGACACATCAGGAAGAACAGGTGAAGTGAAAAAAGGGAAACGACTTGAGGCTTGAGGCTTTGGGTGAGAATGAGACTGCGAGACAAAACGGTGAGAGGAGAAGAAGGAGGCGGGTCATATGACTAAGCATAGCAAGAAGCAACTATAATCATGTTCATTACTACCCTCTTAAGTGGAACTGTCCTTAGAGCTTCTTTTTTTTTTATCCTGAAGTTATTAACAGAAAAGCACCTGCACTACAGTTCCAGCTACAAAGTTCTTCATCAACCTACAACCTCTCCAACTGAGCTCCCAGAGTTACAACATGAAACACTGGTGAAACTGAAACAAAGTGACTGCTCTATGACTGCACTAAATAAGCCGTCCCCCTTATTACCAGGCTGATAACAGACTGACTCACAGTGCCTCGGTCAAGATTTACAACCCTGATGCTGTCCACACACACAGCCGCACTCAGAGAGCCACTGTGCCGCCGGCGTTAGCGAGGAGTGTGTTCTCAGAATGGATGACAGTGTTTGTGCAAGGACAGTGAAGCGAGGGACTGAGAGAACACAGTGACTGTCCTCAAGTGCAATATGCTAAGTGAGAGTGTGTGAGGGAGATTATTTTGGTTTGTTTTGAAGGAGCAGATTGAACAGATGGTGTGTGTGTGTTTGGTGTGTATATGTGTGTTTGGTGTGTTTACACTTACAGGAAGTGCCCAGGCTATTGATTGAACTAAACCCCCCCCCATACTATGGTTCTTCTCAATCTTAGCTGTATGAACCAATAAAAAGTAGTTGACCAGAAGTGAAAACCAGGCAAAAAAATAATGAGATACAAGTTGGGACAAGTCAAAGTGAAAGGATTGACATAGCTGACATTCTGGTGAACGTCAAATATGCTTTTTAGTTTTAGATAACAACTCAATCAGTCATCACATTTTAGCCTATTTGAGCTATTTTCAGTATTACAGAATTAGTCACCAAGTCCGGTGTCCAATGTCCTTTTTGAGTGATCAGATCTGCATAAGATTTGATCTTATCCTTATCTGGTGGAACACAGGTTGAATGATTATGAATGCAGTTTTGCTATTTCTAGAGAGTGCCTGTTTTAAAGTCAATCTGCAGCGCCCAATTAGCAAACATATAGAAAGCTTTTTTTAACATTGTAGAAGCACAATTGTCCGAATGAAAGATAGAGAGAGATGGACTGAGCTCTGCAGCAAAGAAAGATTATGGTAACATTTTGACTTTTAAACTACATTTTTCTATAATATGGCATGTTGATGTTGTCACAGTTGGTGTTTAGTGACGTCAGGGCCGTCTTGTTATTCTCTCATCTTAACCAAAAAGGTTGTTGACGACATAACTTTTCATAGTCGAGTTATCATAAGGAGCCCAGGTGTCGACCAAGAGTAAAGAGTCATGAAAAAGACTTAACAAGAGAGGCAAGTTAGGACAAGTAAAGTGAAAAGCTTAACATTGCTGACATTCTGAAGAGCGATGTGTTGCATTTCTTTAAGTGTGCAGGAAAGAGAAAGAAAAGCGAGAAAGATGTAGCATTCATCCGGAGGGCTGGCCTGATGTTTGTCGTGATGCTCTAACCACAAGCAGAGGTTTTCGTTGATCAAGTCCGACTGCAAATGCATCACGATGCGCCCGATCCATCCCACAATAATGCCCTTCATCTTATCTTGATGTGGCATTTGTGCACACCGCCATAAATATTACATTCCATGCGATGCCTTCTCTGTCTTAACTTCCTTGTTTCTTAGACATGGTAAAAGCTTTCATCACACGAAAGCAGTGATTACCCATCACCCTCCACACTAATTATGCCATTAATAATAAGCTGGCTATGTGTGATGACGTACGCTTTGTGTCAGAGTCTGTTTAATGCGGGGGGGAAAGGCCTTTGCAGCTGACTTAAGCAGTCTGAAGGAAAAAAAGGTAAACAATGCATGCCTTTCTACATCACTGCTCTGTATTTACAGAGAAATGGCAAATCAATAACTGGAGCTGAGGGGGAGTGGAAGGGAGAGTGGAGGAGAATCATCTATGTGGAGAGTGATTTGAGGAGAATTCCATTACTATGAATGAGGAGCGGCGTGAGCAGAGGAAGCCTGACATTTACTGATGTCACTGTGACCAAGTGGGACGATGAAAGATACATGAAAAAAGCAACATGAAAAAGATTCTGAACATGATTATCTTTTTCTGCTAAAGCTCTCAGAGATGAGGTAAAACAGGTTCAGCCAATCTCAGAAAGCTAAATACATTTGTATTGAACTCATATAGACCAAATGTTAAGGACCATTTTGCCAAAGAGATGACAGTGAGATAGAGAAACAAATAAACACACACCAATGTTTAGTCTTTGTCAAAATACCTAAAGATAAGAAGCTCTTCTGTTACGAATGAGGGTTCATTTACTTGATGAATGTGACGCTGACACTTACATTGCTGATTTGGTTCTGCGATTTCTTAATTCTCTGCAACTCTGGAGTGTCTGTGACCACGCTGAAACCTTTCCCTTTGTTCTTCTCAAAATCCTCCCTGTAGCGAACCTGCAGAACAAACGGAATTCATGTTAGAAACAAAACAAGTGTTTAAAAAACATGGAAGGCAAGCGTGCAATATGTTAGCTGAAATAAATATGTACAGCCAGTTATAATGCGTTTGTGAGTAAACAAGGAAAATCCAACAAACGCGCGCAATGATTATTTATAGATGCTCTGACCTAGATTCTTTCAACATATACAGATTACAAATCATGTCTTGCTGATATTTCTCTGCTTGTTTGAAATACATGTATTATTACGTAATGCTCTTCATAATATATAATGTAGTTAATAAAAGTATATACACAAATAAATAATAAAGAAGAATAGTCCAGCTTATCAATCAATCAACCTGAGTTTTATTTATTGGACACTATAAAGGATTATATTTAGCCAAATAAAGTGTTTTAAAAGGGAATAAATAAGCTGAAAGAAAAAAGTTTTACGGCTATCTTTTTTACAAGTTAAAACAATTACACCAAAATGCTGAAACATCAACTCTAGTGAAAAGAAGCACATTTCTCATTATGAAAGTATTTCCTTGACTGGGGTTTGCCATACAATTCCAGCCCATATTTAATGTGCTTCTATTAACATGTTGACCTTACAATCCCAATGTTCTTCAAAGACACAGAAGATGAACAATTCTTATAAAAACTATGACTGAAGTAGGAATTAGCAATGTATGTGTGCGTGAGTGTGTGTTATAGGATTGCAAGCAAAGTAAGGTTGGCCCAAAATCTATTGTGTAGTCTTTTGTGGCAACGTTCACTTCCTGTTTGCTGTGAGGGCCTTACATACAGGACGTGGTACCAGCAACCATATATGGTCATAATGAGAGGTAGTGTGTAACAAACGCTGTGTACGTCTATGTTTGTTTGTTCCCAACCTCCCCACCCTATCCTGACCTAAGGGCAGAGGAGGAAATGTCCAGCCCATGCAGCGAAAGATGAGTATCACAATGCACAAAGCCCCCCCCCCCCCGCCCTGTGGCTGATCTCCATATTCACAAACTAGTTTACAAACCTGAAACAGGAAGTCAGGTGCAGGTTTTATTTTTGAAAGACAACAGCTACACACATTTCATCTCCCTGGCACGTGCTATGACATTTCAACATGACACATTTTCTGATTCTACCTACCCTCGCCGACTTAACCCTTACTCCATGGTGACTGCACCAATTTCCTGCTCCCCTCCCAGAATTTAGTCTGCCTGCACAGAGCATTACCAGGAAGCAAAGCTCCCTCCCTCCCCGTTTGCTTTCCCCTCCCTGCCGTCCACATAATGCCTGACACTGCTGAACAGACTGCTGACCAATCCTCCTCTCCTCTCCTGACCTGACAGGGCTGTGATTCACAGATAATGTGTGTGTTGGTGTGTGATACGTTCATATGTGCCGTGACGACCACTGAGAAATTGGGTGAAAACTATGGCTGATCCTTATTCCACGGGAAATTATACACGGCCCTCAAGCCTGCGCATAAAAGACAAGTCATGACGAAGATGAATGTGGCCATGACACATCTTTGTCCTTCATTCTCGCTCCGCTCTCATCACTCAGCGTATGATCCTCCCCCTATTTGTATTTCTCAGTCTATCTCCTTTGTCTTTTTGAGGTCTATGCAACAGCTTCTTCTCCTCCAATCATGCCTCTGCTTCTTTCCCCACCCACATTGCCTTCTCTCGGCGCTCCGTTTTCATTCATTCATATTTTACGGCCTCAACAGCGACAGAGTTGTCGATAGAGCCGGAGCTCTTCCTCATTATAAATCAGTCTCTCTGCTTCTATTTGCATTCCTCTAGCTTTCCTTCCTCTAGGGATTTACTTTTATCTCTTCCTTTCACCCTGCACTCCTCCTTTTCTCTTTCTGTTGGTGCCTTCCTGTCTCTTCTTTTTTTTCTTTCGCTCATGTGCGCCTGATTGCTCTCCCTCTCCTCCTCCCAAATTCGTTCTTTATTTCTCTGTCTTTCTCTCCGTGTTGTTTCTTTCCGTTTCCCCATGCAAAGTCTTGTAATGAGGTGTGACAAACCTCTACCCTGCTACCATAGCAATAGGGTTCCCCTAGCAACGCAGCGGCGGTATTAGTGAGGGGTTAGATGGCCACATTGCTCCACAAACACCTTCAACTTCCTTACGCTGACACAAACACATTCAAGAAGAATAACCATAACACTATAGCACACAAGCATCATGGTTCAAGAGGCTTGAATCATCCAGACACAACTTAACTCAAAGAAACGTTAATAGTGTTACAAATTTCATTTGATTTTGAAAAACGCTTCTTCTATAGTTTACGGTACGTTTTTTTTAACCTGTTAAGCCCCATATTTTTTTTCACGAAACTGGGTCTCAGGGCTTCTTAACATTTAATAAACTATGAATGTGTCATACTCACTTAACGGGAAGAAACTCAGCTAACTGACGATACGAACCATTTTTACCGAAACAAAACACAAGTCTCACAAGAAGCGTCTAAATTAGCCCTGAGCGAAAAAATGCTACCGCACTTGGCACAGAACTCAAGGTATACATACTTTATTACTTATCGGATCTGCACAAACAAGATATTAGCTAGCAAGCTGAGATTCCACAGATTCTAGAAGTAATAGTATCCTCACTGAGCGATCAGAACTCGCGATTGGGAAGCACACACAGACATCACAACACGTAGCTTTATGGAGCACAAATGGGAGAAATGTCTTACCGTTAGCTGTTTCTGATCAAAAGTTGTGTTCAATAGCATTAAAACGAGAAAAACGCGGCTGAAGGTTAATCCATAGGTTAATCCAATGTGTCTGTGTCACTTTGAAAGGATTACTGATAATCCATCATTCCATTTTTCTGTCAAAAACTGAGTTTTCATATTAGCTGCTATGATAGCTACGAGAGTGTATGACAGCTTCCTGTTTTGGGTATTCTGGCTACGCATCACTCTCACTCCTTATTTGGTAACATGTAGGTGGATTTAGGAACTTCGCTGATACAGGGTACTTATATGTTATAGTTTGGATTCCTAAAAGCTTTTAGTCTACTATCCCATCATTCAAGGGTGGTTTTCATGTTTTTATTTTGGACGGACACTATACTATATTGATTCTGAATGTTCTACATCCAACTCACAGGTGTATCATTGCTTTGAGAACAAAGATTATGAATATACCCCTTTTATAAGTGAAGTTATAGTCATTTGTTCTGGGAATGTCATTTTCGAGCCTATGACCTGGAAAACAGGCTCGGGGCTTAACAGGTTAAGGGTCTATTTGAAACAAGCAGCCCATTACTATTCAATTTCTTTATACCCAAAATCATCTTTGAGCCGTTCTTATCAAGCGAGGACTCTGTTTACTTTTACTGTGTTATCTTTTTGAAGGGAACTTCTAGATTTTGTATCTTTTGAGACTAATCTACTCCTTTAATGCTGATGTTATTTTTAGTGACATCATAGTTTCCTGTCTACAAATACCACTGTGCTAACAGGACTGCTATAGAGAGTGCTTAGGTCTTTATTCCTGATTACACAAATCCTTCAGCATCACACACAAACATCTTCTGTCTGTTGATAATCTCATTGTTGGGCCTGACTACGATAAACCATTAGTATAATATCTGTCTCTTGGTGCGTGCTCGAGGGTTTGTTGGGGGCTGTTAGGATGCTTGTAGAAAAACACCATCTGGCCCTCAATCCCTCAGTTATCCCCCTCCCCACATGACCACTGACCCAGCCCCAATATATACACACACACACAGACACGGGTTCATCAGTAGTGTTTGAAACCCACACCCAGATAAGACGAGGGGATGTGCTTTCTTTGATAAGCCCTGCCTGTTCTCTGGGTAACACTCTCTTCTACGACATGCTGAGAAAACAAGCCTCTCCTTCAGCTTTCCCCAGAGGATGCTTCCAACATCCAGATTTATACATCAGTCCCTCCAGGAGCTTGCCGAGCTTTTGAGTGATTAATGAGGTCAAACATGACTGAATTTGAGGGGTCCTTCCTGCTGAATTGTGCTAAAACCAGGATATGTGTGGATTTTTTCGTTAAAATGCTGCATGTGGCTTCTTCTTCTGTGGTTACTTTAGTGATCACATTAGTAGATACGTTCCAAGAACACTAAAGGAACACACAAGGGACATTCTGGCATGAAACAGAGAAGTGAAACCTCCCAACTGCCTTCAGTGTTGAAGCCTGGCTGCCTCAACTTTGCCAGCTCTTATAACATCTTATACAGTTTATCGTTATCTAAAAAGATTGTTGAAAGTCTGTGAGTACAAATCTCTCTGACTCCATCAGAGCCATTTTTATCAAGGCAAGAACACATGACCCAGTTCAGATGGATATTTTGGTCTGATGAGATTTTTTTACAAATTGGATAATATATATTTGGGTCTTTGTTATTAAAGCTTCTGGAGAGCCATAGCAGTGTTTTTCTGTGGTTACAAAACAGACCGGGGACCTAAGACTGGGGGCTATTTGAAGAAACATAGGTTTAGAGGTAATTTGGCAGGATCCATGATTAGACACGTGGGTGGTCCTGCAGTAGAATGCACATTAAAAAGGAAACAGATCAATGTAATAGTGCAATGTAATCATAGTGTAATGTAATGTAATAGTGTAACAGGGCCACAGCAAACATGGTATGGTATGAACAGCACAACATTTACTAAAGGCCATAATGTAGTTTGCAACCATCATAAAAAGACATCTGAATTACCACCAGACAGTTTAACGCCGCTGAGAGCAGCAGTGTGAAACCCGAGGGCTGTAAGAGTACCGTTTAAACTAGGATTATTAAATTATCATTAATTATCCATTGTATATAAATGGCAAACCCCACCTTAAATTCTGTGCTCAGGCAGAATACTGAACTCAACTGAAAGGCCTGACTTCTGCCACTTTATTCATAGTAGAAATGTAAATGAGCTTGAAACTAGGAACATTTATGCAGCAACTCTTACGTAAGAAGGGTTCTTTTTTTTTTTTAAACTGGCGATTAAAGGAAATGGAAGTGACTGCATAACACATTTAAGCAATATCCTATTTGATATTTCCAACTAGTGTTTTTATTTAAAGACTGAACAGATAACACAGGAAGCTGGCTAGGGATCCAAAGCTACAGTAACTGAACCAACCTTATTGTATTAGGATTGCTCCTCGCTGGGGTTTTGTGTCAAACATGAAGCCACATTTTATTTGTTCTTGGTAGAAATGTTTACCTATTTTTGTCTCCAGAACATCCTAATTATTCTATTATTACATGATCATTGTCCCTCCCTCTCACAAGTCTCGTGAATCTTTTGTGTTTCTTGTGAATTAATTTCCCACTTGACTTATTGGGTCTATCTTCCAACTGTGTGTAGGCACTTACTTTGAATTTTAAAAAACTTGAATTAAAGTGATGGTTTTACCTGGAAGTTGGCTTTTAGAAAGTAATTACTCCCAGATAAATGTTTTGGGTTACCTTAAAAGGTAGAGTAGGTAAGAATGGAGAAACCACCTTGAGTGCGCTAGAATTTGAAAGTACGCTGCCGAAAAAAAATGCCCCTTCCTTCAGACTTCCTTACAGAGCCCCTCCTCCAACACAAGGACGTGCACATGACCAATGAGGGCACGAGATAAGTTTGTGCACGAGATGGAAGGCTGACAGGCAGGTAGGCCATCCAGCCTACCTGCATTTAATGTATTCATTGCTATCGGGATGTTAAGAGCATTCCATGGAATATAACAAAAAGTGTTTCTGAAGTGAATTACCTACCCCACCTTTAAGTCATGCAATTGGTGTTAAGCATGTCCTTCTATATCGTCCTTTATGGAACAATGAGAAGAAACAATGTGTGTGTGTGTGTCTGTATCTGTTTCAAAGCCATGAGAGGCTACTAGCAGAGAGAGAAAGAAAGCTACCTGGCTCTGCATCTGGCTCTGCTGTTTGAGGCGGAGGTTCTCTGGAGTGTCAGCCACACAGGTGAAGTTTGACTTGGGGTAGTGTCTGAAAAATAAGCAGACAAAAAAGCAAAGAATGTCAGTACACAGTAAACACATACAGGCAGATGCCAGCTTTTTACCGCTGTGACGCCCAAGCCTCTAAGAGAATAAAACAGCATAACTCAAGCAGTGTGCAGTCTGTGGCCCCACAGTGAGGGTATTTGTTATTCAAGGTGGTCCTGAGGTTGAGTTAGGAGCCCCTGTAGACAAAAAGCATGTCAGTATAACATACAATGCTCTGTTAGTGGGAGCCAAGGTAGCCTGAGAAAGAGGAAGTGCAGGGAGGGGCTGGGTGGGGGATGAGATGCTGCAGAGTTTTGGGAGCGAGCCATAGCAGGTGTGGAAAAGGAAGGACACACACACACACACACACACACACACACACACACACACACACACACACACACACACACACACACACACACACACACACACACACACACACACACACACACACACACACACACACACACACACACACACACACACACACACACACACACACACACACACACACACACACACACACACACACACACACACACACACACACACACACACACACACACACACACACACACACACGAAGAGAAACAGCACGCAACAGACACAGCAACGGGGTCAAAGAGACAGTAGGGGAGTGGGAATGATGTCATGGGCAGCCCCTTCCAGCAGAGCGTGTAAGCGCGGCCTTTTTTCTGAATGGATTCTGGGAATGTTCTTGACAGTCACAGAACCATAACCACCCAAACCTTGTGGTACTTGGGAGAAACAATTCTGCCTGAAAAACAAATGTATTATATACACACAAACACACACACACACACACACACACACACAAACACACACACACACACACACACACACACACACACACACACACACAAGTAAGCAACCATGCACCACTGTACAAGAAGCATGCTTCCAAAAGCCATTCATTGCATGTCTACTTATCGATTGCCTTAAATGCTGTCAGTGGTTTGTCCGTGTAAGGCATAAGTGAGTGATTTAAAACACTGGAGGCTTCTGGGCACTAGTAGCCTTCAAGGCCACTAATAACATTGCCTGCCAGTTCAGAAGGATCCTTAAGGCAGAAAGAAATGCATGGCTTCAATCCAGGAGAGGAATATTCCTCACAGCTCATATGGACTGCAGTTCCCAGCATGCCTCAGGGTGCTGTGTGACCTCAAAAATCCTCAACCACTCCCTGTAACAGTATGTAACCCATTAAGGCAATATGTTTACATGGTCAAAACACTGAATTAGCATTCATCCTGATGTGATTAAGGGATATAACAACTTTAACAAAGGGATTGTGGTTCTACTTAAAGTACTGTTTAAAAAAAAGAGAGGAGCCACAACCTAAACAACATTTCAAAGAGTGGGGAGAAGAACATAAATGCAGCTGGAGAAGATGATTGAAGTGTTCAAGCTCTGTGATATACAACAACCCCAAGCACTTGATCCCTGCTTTCATCCACACAGACGCATGCAGGTGTGTGCACGCTGACACTCGTCTTTCACAACTGCTAACTCTCAAACGCTTATTTTCCTGAAAGGGCAGCTATCCGCAACATTCAGACGTTGTGTTTTGCTAGCTGTCGGGGCGGGGCAGGCTGGAGCAAGCTGATCAAATAATGCAAATGAAGCTACTCTTTTATTGCTGTGACATATCTAATCACAGAGGTGCTTCAAAGAGCAGACACACCACTCTGTTTTATATGAACATCACCAAGTCTTATCTGTCTTAAGGATATATTACATCATGCAAAAACAAGGATAGATGGCAAACAAATCTACACTTGGTTATCTTTATGTTTTTTAGGCAGGTCAATTTCCCATTGTCCATTCATTCATGAGGGTGATTTGATTCTCAACTATTTTAAGTCTAAAGGCTTATCAATGCTCACTGGCCGTTTCTGAACACTATAGATGCATCTAATATACTACATATTTGTGTCGAGACTCGAGAGCAACACGAAATTAATCTAAGTGATTCAGATTTAGCAAAAGTCTCTAAATGATTTCCATAAGTGTTGCTCCTTTAGTCTATTTTTATCTCAATGTTTTGGGTATGATCCCCTTTCTCAAAGCCAGTTACCTAATAATGATGTAAATATGTATCTGGGTTGGGTGTGTCTGGTTTGTGGTGGAAACACACTTCCTTTCACAGAGCATCACTGTGTCTAAAACCCCCACTTCTCTGAAGCAGAGGGGTGTGCGTCCAAGGTACACACCCTCGAAACCCGCATATATGTTAACAGCAATCCTGTCATCATCGATGTGTCCTTAGAAACCATCATAGCACTTACGGGTCAGTAAATTGCTACACAAACAAACACACAACAGGGTTGAAGATTTAAACTTAATGACTAGGTGGGATGGTGAAGTGTGTGTCTTGAGTGTTTGAAACGACCATGCCTGCGTTTTGGTTGAGGCAATGTGTGAGTCACAAGAACACTCATCTGTCGGGTTGCATAACAAGGTAATAAGTTGCAGACGTGAGTGGGTGACACATGCACAAACTCAGTTAGCCCCGGGAACGCTAAAAGGGAGGGATCAAAATGGAGGGGTGAGTGGGGCACGCATGTGTAATCGCAAACAGACACACACAAACCGCCTACTGTGCAGGAGGAGAGGCCTGTTTGCATAGAGGGACCAGGAAATGTTGAGGCTGGCTTGACCCTGTGAGACCTGGAAAGGTTGTAATGCATCATTCAGAGGGAACATTTCATCTACATGTCAAATCTGCACTAGGGCTGTGCAATTCATCGTATTTGAATCTCGATTACGATTTTGGCTTGCAACGATTACGAAAACAATGTAATGGAAATAAAACGATTTTTATATATATATAAATGTAAATAATTTTTTTATTTTATTGGTTTTTCAATTGAATTATAGTTCAAGTTCAGGCTAATCAACTGTTAAAAAAATACTGTTCACATATTTTTTTTTATGAATGGATGTTTTCAAAGTAAATGGATAACCGTTTTTAATAATCATGATATCAATTATTGACCAAAATAATTGTGATTATGATTTTTGCCATAATCGCACAGCCCTAATCTGCACAGAAGTCTCGTAAAAAAACACACATCACAGTAGAGGAGCTGTAGTTGGTAGAGGCAGCGTTGAAAGCAACAGGCAGAACTATCTGCTGTACGGTGACTGGTATTATCCATTATACAAAGAGGCTCATATATCTTTCAATTATGTAAAGCTCTTTCTCAGGCTAATTATATACATACAGCAGCTCAGCCCAGGAAGCACTGTCAGGTCACATTGTAAAAGTGGCTTTCATCTTGACTAACTATTTATCAACAAATGATTCCAGACTGTGTTAAATGGAATAAAACCAACAGGCATCGTCTGATTAATAACACTAACTCAAGACATTTGTGACAAGCTTTAATAACACCACATTGATGTTTAATTTCTGGACTATCAGTGATTAAGGTAGCGCCCTCCAATATCTCCCACGGTCTCCTTGGGAAATGAAGAATGTTATCTCTTCTCCTAAATCTCCCACAATCCCTTGTGACTTTAGGATCTAAACAGGGATGGGACTATCAGGGAAGAGGTGGGTGGGAACACAGTGAAAACAAACAACGCCTATATCAATTACTGAGGGCAAATATAGAAGAGTAATGATAAAGTAGCTATCCCACAGAATAATGACAGAGACCATGGCCTGAATTCCTCTCCTGAAGCGGGAGGCTCTTCCACTTATGATGTTTACTCCAACAAGGCTTGTTTTAAACAAACGGAAGGAGGCATAATAAACAGGCTCTGAAGGGCCTTGCTTCTGCTGGCGAGGGGAGCAAAGGGAGCATTGGAGGCAGGAAAGGGAGAAGAGCAAGAAACTGTAGTCCGTGGAGACAAAGGTGACAGTATGACGAAACCTGCTGTAGGGGGAAACACCTTGAAGTGAAAGAACGGAGGAAGGAAGGTCACAGAGAGATTTCAGGCTAGAGATGGTTACTATTACAAATCATATTCAAAATACAATACTTCATCAGCACATAGGTCATTGAGCTTGTATGCTTTATTTAGGTGAGGATGGGTGGAGAAATACGGAGAATTTGCTGTGGTAACATTCAAGTTTATCATTAACTGAAATGTCAAAGCGACTAAGTAAACACCTGTAAGTGGTGAGCTAAGGGTGTAGGGCTTTTGTTGTTCAAAGATTAAGGGCGCTTATTAGCAAATAGAATCACTCTACAATAATAAAGCACCATTGGCCCTTTCCCAGGAGACAATTTCACATGTCAAAGAAAACATAGCATAGTATCTCTGCTACTTAACCAGTAGCACAAAATCAGCTGACAACATGCTAGCATACTTCGAGTTTCCACTAGGGCTGAGAATGCTAGCATGACGTCTTGATTTCATTTACTGCCAATAAAATGGCAGTTCAGGAGAAAAGGCAAAAGAGCTTTGACAGAACATGAACGCCTTTTCCTCTCTGCTTTCTTCAAACACACACACAGAGAGAGAGAGAGAGAGAGAGAGAGAGAGAGAGAGAGAGAGAGAGAGAGAGAGAGAGAGAGAGAGAGAGAGAGAGAGAAGTAATGGCAGAGGGGGATTCCATGGATTCCTGATGAGTCTTTAGTGTGAGTGCTGGGGCGTGAGTGGACATGCTAGTTTTCAGTGTGTCTGCCCGTGTCACTGTAGAGGAACTTTAGGAATTTCCTTTGTTGATACCCCCCCTTTCCCCACGGAGGGGGAGGAGGGAGGTAGGCACTTTCCCACACCACATATAGGCCCTCTCTCTAAGGGGGGGGGACGCTGTAATAGTCACTGATAAACAGCAGAGGAGGGATAGAGGGGCCTTAGTTGGGTTGCAACATGATTACACACACATTTGGAGAGTCTTATTTCCATCTGAGGACAGATGAAACACTGCTGCGGCTTTGGGATGCATGATGATAAACCATTTGAGCGTGAAAACATGAGACATGCTCACTGACATACACACAATGACAACTTGGGGACAACTTACGCATTGCAGTAAGGTCTCTTCTCGAAGCCTTTGTAATTCTTCATGTTTAGAGTCATTTTGCAGACCTCGCAGCTGAAGCATCCTTTATGCCAGTACTGTCAGAAACGAAGGAAAGAGAGATTTTAGACATTTATTTCACCTTCATTTTGGATCCAAAAAAGGCCACACACACATAAGAACACCCATACAGCAAAGGAAAGGAAGTGAGTGAGTGAGGCCAGAACTATGTTCTTTTCCCTTGAGGTTTCACAGGGACGTGAGCTTGATACAGACAGAAAGAATAGTGACTGTTAAGACGGTGTGGAAAAGAGCTAAGCAAAGTGGAAACACAGTAGTTTGTGGGGGCTTGAATTGTTACTATTAATAAGTAGATTGCTACTTCTATCATCTAGTCTGGGGTTTATCAATTTCCACACTTTTTTTTTGTGCCTGATGTGTGAAAACAAACGAAAGAAGTTACTTTCGCTTGGTGATGCAGGGACTGTGCTAGCTCTGCATGTAGCACCTTTGGACTCTGTGTGCTCTTCTCTGCAGGCCTGCATTTCCCAGTTCCATCTTCACGAGAAGCCATGCCTCTATCTCTCTCACTACCCTTTCTCCCTTCCTCCCACCCGCGGGCCCTCTCGCCTCCTTCCCTTTTCTCTCTTGGTACTGGGCTGCTCTGTGGCCTGAGGGTTCAAAGAGGGATTGAGGGAGGGAGGATCGGAGAAAGAAAAGTACTGGAAGGAGAGAGGAAACATGAAAGGAAGGAGCAAGAGGAAGGGAGGGGTGGGCAAAAGAGAGACATTGCCAGAGAGTGGAGCAATGATCTGGCTGCTCCTGCTATCGTCAAGGGAAGGGAGAAAGGAGTGCAAAAACAACGAAAGAGAGAAAATGGGGGGGAAATCAAGACGGAGTCCTTATTAACATGGCCTCAGGGTGATCGGGCATTACGCTCATTCTTTCTCCCGCGCTTTATTCACTTCTACACTAATTGCTCACACACACAATATAAACATTTTCCAAACAGCACAGAAAATATGACTCAAAACAGAGAAACTGCACATCAAAGAGCAAGCTCACTTTCTCAATGTCTCACTCACTAACACATGCATGTTTGATTCTACACAGTGTTCCTTGGGTAAGACCCATCCATTTATGATAATACAAATAAATAAAATGTTTTGATAGATACTGTAGTATGTTTTACAGCACGGATAAATCACCAGGATGTCGACGGTGAAAGCTGCAGATGGACAGTAGACACAATCATGGTGGACTAGATATAAGTACAAGTGGGGCTGCAAAATAAGTGACAGACAAGGAGATGTGTGGAAGGAAGATTTCATTTAATTAACACCTCAAAGTGTCCTTTTTTGCAATATAGGGCCTTCAATCATGACCAATAAAGCTTCTCTTTTTTTATAAAGCTGGTTTTATATTGTACCACGTATCAAGCTTAAGCTTAAGTGTATAATGTCTATATGTCATATGTTTTTCAAGAGGAATGCAAAGCTGCGAAACAGATATTCCGAATGGAATAAGGTAGTTAGCCTCAATGCGGTTAGACAACCCAAACATATGTCAACACTTTATTCCCGGGACATTGTCTGGAGTTCGTAGTAGAACTAGGTAACAACAGGAAAACGTAATGTTAAACTCATATGCTATAGCCAGATGGAACTATTTGTAATCCAGACTAGATCAAACGTTTGTTGTACTTGTATGATCAAGAAGTGAGAATGCCAAATCACATGATTGCTTCCCCAAATCTGTAAGTGCTGTTGCAGCTGGTACTTGCTCCATTGTGAAGCTGCCTATATGGACACAATGATGGCAGCACTATTTATGGAAACATGACCAAACCCAAAGCACAATGGGCATAAGACTTTTTTCCTTTGGCTTCAGGCTGGTTTTAAGAACAGTCTTGTCTGTTCTGTCTGCTTGGAACAGACCACCCAAGGTGGTGTTCAATGACCACAGGCAAGTGTTTGCACGTTTGACTTGGGTGTTTGTTGCTGTGGGCCAGCAATATTGTTGTAATGCATACAAAAGAGGAGGCTCACAGCAGAGACCAAGCCTGGGCACTGCTCAGTGGAGCTGTGATCAACAGCCAAACACACTGGGCCAAGCCTTCCAATCCAAACTGCTTATCCCACGACAACCCATCGGGGCCTGAGGGACTTGCAGATGGACACATCATGTTACTTTTTCCACTGCTCTCCCTCTCCATTGTTCTGGCCAGTACTGCAATGGCACATCTCTACAAACAACAGCACAGTGTAGGCAGATTCCATTTCCTCCAGCTTCTTGCTCATTTGCAGCTGTGGTGGCTGCCATCTTTGCATGCAAACCGTCTGCTTCATCTACACAGCGTAATGTTCTCCACAGACTATTATCCCCTTCTCCATGATGACCAGGGATAAGCTAACACAGTGTAATGTTAACAGGAGTAGTGTGGATGCAAATGCGTTTAGATGAAATGTGAGCCTATCAGCTGAGTGAGCTTGGACTTTGACACGCGTGTTGTTTCCCTAAATTAAATATTGACCTTGGGTTTACTCCAGTGACCAAGCCTGCTGAAGTCAACTGTTTAGCAAACTATTCCAACCTGCTAACCCCCATTTTACCAGGACAACCCTTGTCATCTTCATGTTGATAACACAGGCCCTCTCAGGTGAGCAGATATCCGGCTAAACAGCCTTTTGGAAGAAGCAACAACAAGCTAAACACAGGTGCCAAAATGCACTCAGGCCACATGTGGTCACTACATCTGGTGAAGTGTGTTTATATTCAATTGAAAGTGCATTTTCACTGACAAATTAAAAAAGGATCTCCTGGTGAACTTAGTATTATTTATTCAGTCAGTATTTAGCCACTTCTTTTTTGTGTATTCGGAGGGAGGTCAAATATAATCACAACATCAGATTTTCACTACACAATTGTTCTTACTTGAAGGATTTAAGACGGCGATATTATTGAAGTGCCTATAGAAATGTTGAAATAATAATAATGCTGTCAGTCTAACTTATTTAGTTAATTCTGCCTTTTGTCTCTTTTTTTAGCAAGATGTCACATTTAATACTAATCTAAGGCCAAGCGTGAATCGCTAATCATCTCATCTGAACTTAGATACAATCTTAAAATACAGTATCAAGTAGGAATATGATGGTCTGGGACTTATACTGATGCCAAAGGGAGAGGAAGGGAAAAGCAGCAATGTAGGGGTGGGAAACATCCCAAATGTGTGTTCCAGAGGCCATCCAGCACTTATCCTCCTCTAGATCCAGGAAAACCTGGCCCTTGGGTGCCGAGACAGGATCTGGCATTCAGCTGGAAAATGAGGACACTGCAGAGACGGAGCCCTAGAAATAAAACACCCATAAAAAATAAAAAAACAGCACTGTCTCCCTGAATCAGCGCAGCCCAAGGGCACATGTGTAGCCGCTTGTCTATACGTGTGTGAGTAATAACTGTGTGTGTACATATGTGTAGTTCTGTATGTAGGTTATAAGTCTCGATGAATGATGCATGCATGTAAGCTGGGATGCAAGAGTCCAATCAAGAGCAGAAATGCTCAGTCAGCCTCACCGCTCCCTCTTGGTGAGAACCAAATACAAGTTAGCCTGGATAAAAACCCTGTGGCCATTTGTAGACTCCATGTTTATGTGCACACACATCAGACACACAGAGGGACAGCTAGTAAGAGTCTGAAAATAAGCATAGTCTGACGCTAACTACTGACTGATAAAGGGACTGGTTTAAGGCATTCAAATGGTGCAGGGTTGTTACCACTTCCTTTATCTGTATTATTGTCTAATCCATACACGGTAGATTTCCTACCTCTTTTAGTGCACTAGCCACAGCAAAACAAAGCATTGTTTTGAAGAAGAAGGCGTACTGATTTGACCAGAAGCCTCCTTCCCAATATCGTTTTATTTTTAGATAAAAAAAGAATGGACTGAAGCTTTAAACTGTGTTAAGGGGATTTTCATGATCCAGTCATCTGTGAGTCACCAAATTAAGCATCAGAGGAACTTAGCGCCTTATAGTAGTGAAGCACATCCCTAGGGGTCCTTCTTTTTTCTAGATCAGTAGCAGTTCCCTTCAATAACTTTGTGTCATGCTTCAAGAGACCATTAGGCCCAATGCTCCAAGGAGGCTCTCATGGCTCTTGGACTCAGAAGTTTGTTCTAAACCAAAGGTGGCTAGATAAATACAAAAGATCAGCAAACACACGCACAGTAAGGCATTACAGCAGCTTACTATGTGTATGTGTGGAAGTTTATTCTTGCGTAAGACAGTACATGCCTAAAGACAAAGTAGCCACATCTGGCTGGTGCTGCTAATAGAGGAAACTAACTCATTAAAAGCATGCTGGTTCATTATTAGCCTACCTGATGCCATTCATTTCCACCCATGCCAAAGGCTTGGTTGCTGGTATGCAGGCAGACAGTGATTTGAACAGACATACTAGGAAAGAGTGGAGAATGCACTTAACACACTTTCAAAACCACTCCAATCTGTGATGTGCACTTTAGTAAAATACACCGTACAGACAAAACATTAGTAAAAGAAGAAAAATAACATAAGCACAGTAAAGGTGAAATGTCAATCACTTCTGGTGTGTTATAAATGATCTGTATGAATTCATTTTAAAAAACATGGTATCATATTGCCATGTCGTTTGGCTAAAATGATCACTTTCCGTTGGCCTTCTACGCATTTGCTTAAGGCAAAGCAACAGAACGGCCAGATTGTTGGTCCGGGAAAGCAAACATGTCGACGAGTTCCTTTTTCTGATAAAAGGCACAAAGGAGAAGTACCTGGCTGCTCACTGTGGAGTCAACACGTCAGGTGATTTTAGCAGTCATATGTGTTTTTGAGTCATTGAAAGGAGGTGGCTGGATACATTCCTCACCTCTTGTGGCTTAAGGACAACATGATTCAGCTCTAAACATAGGCAAGGCGGTAGACAAATTCTTCTAAAATCGGAGTCAGAGGAAATGAGTTTGAACTGGATCAGCAGAAGGAAAAACCCCATTTTACAAAGGAAGACTGGTTGTAAAATAGCTCTATTTGCACTATACTAAAATAAAAACAGAAAGGAATATATCTCATACGATGAGATAAAAACATTTGTGATTTTGAATAAGCCCATTTTAAGGATTTATTTCACATGACTAAGCATGATGTAATCACTCGTGCTGTAAAGACTGTTCTGAGCTGCACAAATCTCATACTGTACTCTTCCGACCTTTAACCCTCTTTTGCAGCAATTTCCTGGGATTGAAAGGCAGCAGCACAATTGGGGCACACATCTGAACCAGAAACCCCACACGGAAGCCAAATAACACAGCAACCAATTTGTTAGCTAAATAATAAAAATGAACCCGAGTCAATTGTAACTGTGAAAGCTAGAGTACCGAATGACCGTATGTGTCGGATACATCAGAGTGTGAAGCGAATGGTGTATGAAATCTGATTTCTACACACACTTTGGTTCATGCCAGCTGTGTCTGAACATTTGAGATCATGTGAACCAAGAAGTGCAGTCCCTTTTATTGCTACCAGCTCAACTCAAAGACTAAATTGAAAAAAAAGCTAGCTATTGAAATTGTTGGTTCAACATAAGTGAAGAAAACCAAGACAGCAGAATCATGAAAACAGTGATATTTCTTGTCTGTCTGCATTGTAAAAGCCTTCACTGCTGATATCAGGAAAATAACCTCCGGCTGGCTTTTTTCCATTCATCCTTATTTCTTTTGACCTTTTCCTCCACTGACAAGCTGTTTTGTATTGTGTCTTCTTATCTATGATACTTGGTGCCATGTGGGAGATCTTTTGTTTTGTAAAAGCAGCGTCTGCAACAAGCAAACAGGTCTTGCCTCAGAATGAATCTTACCAATAGTGTGTCCAAACACTTATCAAGATGTTTTGATATTTAACATCAAAAAGCCAAAACATGAATTCAAGTGCCGGAAGCAAATGTGTTTAGGCTTCATACTTGTTGAAGGATGAGCTTTCAGAAGAAGTCACTTTCTCACATTATTTATAGATTTTGAAAACACTATGTTCGCTGAAATAGTAGCTGATTTACCCACTCTGGACCCAGTTTGACAGCTTCAGAATTTACGGCACAATAGCACAGTTAAATATGAATACATCTGTTTCTCTTCAACTGCAGGTGGGGACAGGCTCTGGGATTCACACATGCAAAAGGCAGACAGCTCGCAGAGTTGAGTGTTTCAGTGAGAGATCAGCTTTAAGCGTTAACCACTCAACACGGATCTCTCAATTTATCTTGAAAATACACACTTCCTGAGTGCAGGAAATGGCTGTTAATCTTGTGACACACATACAAATCATTGCAATCCTCCAGACAATGCACATTAACCTAATATGAACATTTTTATTTTGAAGGGTTGCATTAAGGGCGCTGGTAAAAAAAACTACTTTATCACTTCCTTGTAACAAGTTTGTATTGGCTGGAGTTCAAAAGCAACAAAAACTAACCAAACTGATTTGAGTTTGATTTTATATCAAAAAACTACAGCTTAAAACTCCTTACTATCAACAGTCTCTTAAGAAATAAAGGAAAGCCAAATAACAAGGCTAACAGCTCAACCAAAATTCACTTCCTGTCTTTACATGTGCTCTGCTGCCCGCTCCCTCTGCTGGGCCCAGCCCTGCTATAGTGGAATGCAGCTGACAGACAAACAAGCCTCTGTGGCTCAAACTCTCTGCCCCACAGAGGGGGATGTTATAGAAGAACACTGTCAGGTAAAGGTACCCATTCATCAGCGGCTCAGAATACCAATGGAGGAAGCGGGAGAACACTCAACTCCCCTCTGCCTTCACCTGAGCTAGCCTAGCACATGGAGAGAAAAAAAACAGCCAATGTAGCTGCTTTTAACAGAAAGAGAAGGGTAGTGTCTGTATGTGTGCGCGCCACGGAGATGGGGAAGGGTTGATTTTGTTGGCATGTCTGAAGGGGTGAGCACTGATGCGGAATGGCAGCGAAGACGGACGGCAGGCTACTCTCCTGTATGGGTTCAGAGCTGGTTCAGAGCAGCAGGGAGACGACACAGCAGGCCCCTGACAAGAGCACGCTTTATGGGAGTGTCTGTCTGCTGGAATGCACTCGGCTTCAGGCCAGATACCAACGCGTATTCAGGCTGTACTTGTGGCAATTTGGTTATCATTAATGCCAGTCTACTCTAACATGCTAACATGACTTGTATTTTTTTCAAGTGTGACAGGGATTCTGAGAAATAAATTCCAGTCCAGAGCAATTTGGGAAAACATTACTCATGGTGCATTCAAGAGCACATATTTGCAGAGAGAAATATTGCATTCAATCAAGAAGTGATGTTACTTTAGATAATGTGCTTTGTGTGCTCTTTCCCCACCATCCCTGTCAGGTAAGCAAGTCTCAACAGGGATTGATTTTCAATAGCCATTCAGACGTCTATTAGACAAATGATATACTTGCCCCAAGCACTGCTTTGGCCAAAATACATAAACACTACTCTTCATATGACAAACAATAGACCCCACCCAACTAGTAAAGTGAGTGTGTGTTACATGTATGTTGTTGCAAAATTACAGTCTGAGTGCAACAGCATTCAGTAAATGCAGGACTTATTTCACATTTCCCTCCAATGACAAGCTGTGATGAATCAATGTTAACTGGAATTGTAGCTCAGATGTGATCTAATGAGCTGGACATAGGAGTCCCTACGGATAATATTGATGAGATTAACACCTTGGCTGAGATTAACAATCTGCTTTTGACTGAAAAGTAATTGAGGCGGCTCCTCTAATGATCCCTGACTTGGATTAGCCTGTGAATTGGACACAGACATATCCAAATCTGACCATGCTGCCCACGACATTGGACTATTTCATTCCATCAAAAGTCATGAATCGTTAAGTATTTGTAAAAGGTAAATCCTACAACTAGATGTGTTGAGGTTAGAAACGTTAGCTAAACATTGGTTTTCTTCTAAGCAGATTCCAGCCAGGCCCAAACCAGGCTGTCGGAAGCACCGTGAGACGCTGGTTTTAGGGCGAATCAATACCGTAGCCTTGAATCATTGTCGAGTTGGAAAAAATATATATATTCTGTTCTGTTAAAGTTGTCCATTATCAACACGATATTTTGCTTCTAGTCCGCGCTCGGGTCTTGTGACATCGCCTCCCAGACGTTAAGCTAGCCGTTAGCTTGTCTTGCTAGCGAAATACCTGTCCTGTTGGGGTGTTCGATTCATTCACAAAAATACGTGAAGGGTGTCATTTTAGCAGAGCAGAATGCGTGTAGAAAACGTACCAAAGAATGTTGGGGTGTAAGGAGTATTTTTAAACAAAGAGTAAGAAGTAAGGCGACATTTTCACGTTCTTACCTTGTCCAGACAATTCACTTTTTCCGTGGGGTATACGACTAGATTACATCTGCCACACAACGGATTCATGTTGGAGGAATGCTCTTCTAGCTAGTTAGCACGGAAACCGCCGACGATACTGCTTTTAGCTTTATGCTGTCGAGTCCTCACTTCAAAAACTAAATATAGTGCACGATAATGATCAGTAACAGACCAACACTAATCTAGTTGTATGTAGAAAATCCAGGAGGTTGTTGTTGTCGTTGTAGCCGCACAGCTGGCTGTCAGTCCACTAACCAGACACGGAAAGCGCACTCCCGCTTCCCCCTCTCTCTCTCTTTCTCTCTCCCTCCCTCGGCGGCGCGTGTCCGAGCAGAAAGGGAAGAAGCAGTGTGGGAGGTTCAATGTTTTACTTGGAAGAAAGATTTGAATAATTTGGTCATTCATTCGGAGGAACTTCATCACCTATACATCGTGCATATTTAACTGAAATTGAAATACCATCGCAACACAGTCCAAGTTCTGTGTTGTAATCCAGATCCACCCTTGTGCATGTTCAACACGACTGTCCTCTTCCCATCTGTGCTCGCATAGCAAACGCATGCGATCATCTTCATTGTTGCAGATTGTTGGGGCTTTACCAATACAGTGATCTCAAATCATATTTGTACACATATGCCACGTTCACTGCGTGTCCTAGTTGATGTCCATGTCATATATGTGGTTAGGAGGACACCTGCTGACAAAAAGGCTGTACTGTCTGTTTCCCTAAATATGCCTCATGCATGGTATTTTCTATAAGGATGTTCACCCTTTTTATGTACAGCATCAAGTACTCCATAATCAAATATCAAATAAAAAATAAAATACTACAGACATTAAAACTGGAGTATTTTTCAGGAACTGTGCAGTGTGTTCTTGCAAAACAAAGCTGAAGGTAGGCTACTCAAAATTCCCCACCAAAAGCAACAGGAATTGAAACTGAAACACACCCAGAGAGACATACATGTTTAATTAAATCGTTGAATATTTAAAAATCAGCTTTAATCTACAAAAAAGGTTGCATAAATGTTGCCTGACGTCTTAACAATATGAATGTAATACTTGAACTAGTTTTGCACAAATGTATATATTTGGATGTTTGTAGAAATAAGTTCAATTTAAATATTTTAGGTTCCATCCATTATTTCAACATGGCCCGGCTTGAACAATGCTGTCTTTATCATGACCTTCCACTTCCACTTCTGTGTAACCAGGCTGTTGCTTCTGAAACTTCAAGGATGGCCAGTAGTTATTGCGTCGCTAAAAAAAACAAGAAACGTAAAAGATGACGTTTGGTGTGGATATGTGTAATTTAAGCACACATGTCTCCTGTCAGGGCAGGTGTCGGACACATTTAGTGCTCACCTGGATGAGGTAAAGTGGTGATGCAGCAGTTGGATGGTAGTTGATGTAAAGAGCTACCAGTACCATAGCCAAAACTAAAACCAGTGCAGCTGCTATACCAGCTATCACTCCTGTGTTAGCCAACCCGTCACTCTTGGTTGAAGAATCAGTATTCACATCTGTAATAGAGATGAAACCCCATTATTATACCTCTTCAAAGGGCTCTATATTTTAGTTTTTTGTTCTCAATCTGTTTCTGAGAATAATAACTAACCGTTGCCAGTCCTAAAGATATGATGTTTGGTCTCATCTGTTAGAAAACAGAAAGACATCATTTCCATACTTATTTCATGGCTGAATCTATTCTTATTCAGCGACAAAATGTGGGGGAAAAATACTAAGAATAGCTCAGCCTTACCGTCACATTCACAGCCTTTTTGTAGAGGAGTCAGTGAGGTGACATTCTCGATCTCTGGTGTGATAGAGGAACCAGTGGCGCTGTCAACCCTGGAGTAATCCTCACAGGTTGCATTTTTGCTCTGCCCATATACAATAATACAATATATTTTATGCATGAGGCTTAAAAATGGCAAATAAGCAGATAAGTATTCTTGTTGTCCACATTACCTCCTCTAAGCAGGCATAGTCCAACCATTCTTGTCTGTGTCTATCCATGCCATCTGAACACCTAAAACGCATCAGATGTATATTTATAAAGGTAAAACAGCAATATATGAATGTTTAGGCTATCGCAATGTACTGCTCACCTCTGGAGTACGTGGCACCAGCTACAACCAGAGGTCTGGTTATATGAGAGGCAGAGCTCACAGCTATCATGTTGTAGACAGGCTGAATAAAGAGAAGGAGGTAACATATTATAACATATCCAACATATTGAACAGAGACTTATATTTAATAATAATCACTTACTAGGCAGAGGAGTGAACTCAACAGCAGAGTAGCTGGTGATCTTTGTAGTGTCTATCTCGACCCGATGGTACTCATAAATTGTCCGTTGCTTGGCATCTAAATCGATAACAGGTTTGTTGTCAGGTTTTCACATACAGTAGGCTACTATGTATCCAAAATATGTGGTTAATGTCTTTAATATAAGTAGACGTGCAATAATTAGTCAAAAAATGATAATACAAAAAAAATAGCAATCTGTTTTTATAATTGATTTATGTTGTAGTCAACAGATAAATAATGCTGATTCCACCCTCTGAAATGATTTCCTTCTAACATTGCTATATAAATAAACTTGCCTTGCCTTCTCCATCTGTTTTATATGATATTACAGTAAAAATATTTGGGTTTCAAAATGAAAAAATAAGTCCTTTAAAGACATCACCATGGACTTTGAGAAACAGGGATTTACATGTTCTTACTTTTTTGTATTAAAGACCAAACAATGGAGGAAATAATTCACAGAAGAATCACTAATGAAAGCAATTGTTAGTTGCAGCAACATAAAGAGTTTAAATGGACAGAGATAAAGCTCAACGTCAACTCTATTATCCTAATCTGGTTTGGTTCAATTGCAGGATAACACAAAGTAATCATGTTAACAGATACAAATATGAATGTAACGTATTTGCATAAACTTTATTGCTGACCTGGTGATTGAGGAGAAACTGGCGTGACCATAAAAGCATCAGACAAACCGGCCTTTACTGGATGCTCAGCTGAACCGATCACATCTAAAGACAGAGGTATCTGACAGACAAAAAGGGAACCGCTTATGCATGCAGCAAAATGAAAGAGCACCATTTTAGAAAGCTACTGAGAGCAGAAAAGAGATGTGTCTCACTCACATCTCGGTAGCTGAATGTGATGGTTCCTGTTTTGTGAAGAGCAGCCTGAAATGTAAAATCTCCTTCTGACTCTTTTCCCAGGAGTCTGACCCGATCCCACTGGACCACAAACACCTCACCTGAAGACAGGGAACGTCAAAAATGTGTCAGATATGTTACTGGGCAATCATGATCAAATATGTGGTCGTATCTTACCATTATCCAGGTATTGTACAGTAGATTCTTTAGCGTAGCTGGGGTCAAAATTTGCCATTAGAGGGGCGATGTACTGTGTGGCCGTGAGCATACGGTGAGTAATGTCCCCTGTGAAGATAAAGCCTAAACATGGCCAGATGGACAAATATGTAAGATTTTGAGTATGATCTGCAAAACACTTTTCTGCTTTGAACGCATGCAGGAAAGGTCACATCTGTTATAAAATAAAATAAAACGTACCTCCAGTTGCTATGGTGATCTGCCTCAGGTAGTGTCCGTAAAAAGGAAAGTCAAACGACAGGGCAACCCTCTGCAAAGAGAGTGGATAGAAGCAGTCAGAGAGAAAACGAGGCATTGGGGGAATAGCTCAAATGTTTGTTAGTGTTTTCAAGTTGAAAGCATCCTAATCATTTTCTTCAAGAAGGAAAATAAGGAGAAAACCAAGTTTATATTGCACTGAGGTAGAATAAAGAGGCTGCAGGCGCTATGTTTTGTTTGATTTCCCTCATTGTATGGTAGAGCACCACTCATTTAATTACTCCACTAACACCTTTTTGTAAAGAGTTTAGTTATGTCCCTAAGAGTTATATTAATATATACCCACCATTTTGTTATACTATCAATCCATTCAGAAACATCAACATTTAGTCAATACTCTCTATTCTCCAAATCAATTCAAATGCCTGCGCACACAGGGGGGATTTACAGAAAACAATGAAGCAAGTTATCCAATGTTGCTGCTTTTATGTCATTGTTATCCGCAAAACTGTCCACTTTCCTGCAGCCTTAAAAGCAAACACCCACCATCAACAACCATGTAACGCCAAATTGGCCTGACTGCAATTTTCAGGGTTAATACTCAACTGAATATCATTTGATAATGCGTGTTAGAACAATTGATATGAAATCTGACTGACTGAATGTGTTCATGTTTCAAATACTCGGTTCATACTGAAAATGAGGGGGCACCCGGATTTGAACCAGGGACCTCTTGATCTGCAGTCAAATGCTCTACCACTGAGCTATACCCCCATGCTCCTATTTCACATTGTTATCATTATTACTGTTTGTAAAGGAACAGGCACTTGTTTGCGTTAGCAGGCTCTGACTCAGCTTTAAAAAGCAGACAGCTGTGACTAACACTCTCCTCAGCATAATATCTGATGTAACAACTGCAATGATCTTGTTAAAACATAGACACAACTTGGCTACGTAGGAGCAGGACATTGAGGTATCAGAGTGTGAATTTTTTCAAAACAGATATTCAAACTCTATTATGAGTGTCAATAATCAAAAGAGCAAAGGGAATACTGACCCTGCTGTTACCATTGATACAAATGATAACCCTAACCTGCAGCTCTAGCTGTAATTTAATATAATAAAAAACACATGACCAGTACCTTTTGTTTTCCAAAAAGGCAAGCTTTTTCTTCTTAGCTTCAAATATGTATACATCTAATGTAAAAACAGTTTACTCCTAAACTGTATAACCTGAACATGTTTTATTTAAAGCTCTTTCCAAATGGGGAATACATTTTTTCCATTTCATATTTTTTTAGCGTTTAGGAGTTTTCCTTTCCTGTTCTGGACCCACTACATATTTTTATATTAAAGTGAGATGTATGTCTGGCTCAGGTGCCAGGTGTTGTACAACGAGAGGTCAGAACTTGGTTGGTGCTGACAGCCTCTGGCAGGCCTGGAGCTCTTGGCATGTATCGACATTTCCCTGGTCCATTAGCTCCCCTACCTTATATTTCAAACTGAACATCCTGACATACCCTAAAAATAAAGTATTTGGAGAAAATGTTGGGATTTTCTCATTTGAGAAATGTACAATCAGAAGCTGACTGTGTACTTGCTTTTGTTGCACTCAATTTCATCAAGGACATAGAACAGATACATTTTATTGCTCAATTTATACAATCTCTTGCATAGCTTCAGTAAAAACGGTATCTGGATAAATCCCAATGTGTCTCCAGATTCTATGAATTGACCAGATGTATTGGTGATACATAGTACATAATTGGATGCCCCCTGCTTTTTTATACTATCACCAAATTACTGGGACAGGGGTTCCAGCGGTAGAGCTTTGACTGCAGACCGCACTTGAAATGCAGCTGCACTTGTGCAGTAGATGCTGCATTACAGTATGTCACATGTAGGGGGCACCAGATTTAAACGTTAGATGTCTTGTTCTTCAGTCACCACTCAGCCATATCCCTGTGACAGTTGTTAATTCATGTCAGTCTGGAAAAGTACAATAAGGATATAAATGTGTGACAACTAACCGAACAACAACTAAGTAGTTAATCAAAATAGGCTAGTGCACAGTAAGTAACTTTCTACCAATATGTCACAAGAACACAGGTCCTTTAAATACAGATGTATTGGTCTTGCACACATTTTGCTTTTATGTGAAGGTCTTCTCTTTGAATGTGTTTATATGTCATTTATAAAACAATTTTGATAAATAATTTTAACTCATAGCAGGTCTTTAGCTCTGCAGTAGAGCATTTGACTGCATGTGGTCCCCATTAGCGCTGGGTGCCCCGTTAACTGTGTGGGAAGAAATAGCTGTGGTATGACATTTCTAAAAGTGTGAACAAATACAATTAAGGAGACAAACTTTTTCTTACTCTTAATATTGTACTGTTTAAGTAAAAAAAAAAATTAAATATACCATGCCACCAATGTTAGTCAAAAGAAGCTTGTCATAGGGGGTTTATGCCAGTGAAAAAGCATTTGACTGCAGATGAAGAAATCCCCTAAAATCAGGGTTCCCATATCATGCAATATGTGTCATATCTAAAAAAATTGTCATATCTACAAAATGTGTCATACCTATAATACGTGTTACTATTACCTTTATGTTATGTTGATGAGAAGAAGCGAGAGATGCACAATTGTTTTTAAATGTGTTTTGTTATTTTATAACCATTAATAACCATATGGTTATTACAAGACTATCGCTAAGCACCTAAGTTGTGTTGGTGTAGCTCAGTGGCAGAGCATTCAAGTGCAGATATAAAGAGCAAATTGCACAGAGGATATATTAATATGTATACTTTTCACCAATAACCTACAGAAAAAGTAAGAATATGCTTGTGTTTTTTCTCTGTTGTACTCACCACAGCCTGTTTGTATGCATTTGACAGAATGCCATGGACTCTTACTTGACCATGTCGGACGTCACTCATATCTACCCATAGTTCTTGTGAGCGCTGGTCTTCTGGGCCAAAGCTACGCCATGCGTAATATTTCCCAGAATCCTCCTTACACACAAGAAAAACACGGAGGATTAGAAGTTGTAATGTGTGAATGTTTTTAGGAAATATGTCATACAGGCATCAAGAGTTCACTCATATGCTGTCATAGACCTCTCCTAGTGAGTGGAAATTAGTAAGCTCTATTTCCAAAACAGGGCAGTGTTTAACTCCAACCAAAACAAATAAAACATGTCAAAAGCCAAACACATAGTCTATGCCACAAACCATTACAGTCATAAAACACTGCGGTTCAGCTCTCACCACTACGCGTGTCGTGTTGTCTGGCAGGTTGTTGATGGTTAGCCCTCCACCCAGGACCGCTCTGCTTATCCTCATGTGGCCTGAAGATGACCGATGCGCTCTGTGAGGATGATTGTCACCTCCAGTGGACTCTCTATGCTCTGAGATCACACTGTACCAATCATCTGTCCACAACAATGAATATCAGGTTAGTATGTTATGTCCGTTACTATAGATTTTGATGGTATAATTGCTTGCATCTTTCTTCCATGCCATATGATACATTTGAAATTCTAAGGAGAGAGGAGAAAGGAAAAAAGGAAAAGCCCACATGAGCCTATATATCTTTTTGACTCTGGCAGCATTACTGTTGGGATACATTTCAGATGCCAGTTTTATTCAGTCTCTTAAAATTGTTTACTAGTTTAGGCTGAGGAATCAACCACTCAGCCAAATCAGATATTACAATGTGTTTTGATATTTTCATTCTCGACCTTGTCAGTTAAAGCCACTGATAAACAAAGACAGAAACAATACAAATAACATTTTATGAGCTCGGAAGGAACAGTCAAATCTTACAAACAATGTTAACCGTATTTAGTAAGCAGACTGGGGTAGGTAACTTTTGTTTTAAAGCTCTTGGTGATTTAATTGATTGTTTGGATTTCTTCAAATCCACATTTTGAAAGCAGCATATTCCTAGTTGATGTTCTGAGTTTATTTTAGCATCACACTATGATTTTCAGGGTGTTGAAAATTCAAGACTGCTGGTACACCAAGACGAGGACCTATCCTGGTCCTTGTATAACCTCGGTCACTGATAGAGCTGTAGGCTACATTGCAAGGACTTTCTTTCTGCATCGAATTGTCTGCAGAAATGGATTATTGATATATTACATCTATTAACTTCAAAATATGTTCCTTGTTTCTTAATCATAAGTTGCCTAAGTGCAGAGGTGGGATAAGTATTGAGTGGCAAAAAACTGAAATACTGGGGTAAAGTCCCTCAAAATTGTACACTGTACTGCCTAAGTGTTATATTGACTTGCAAAGTGTTGAGTTGAAGTATAGTAGCATGGCAATAATCAAACATAGTATAAGTAGATGAAAATTGTTCTAATATAAATTATACAATATTTGAGTACATTTAAAATCTATCCATCTCACTGGAGTATTACGGTGCTGCGCGTTTTTTAGGTAGACCACGGTAGCCGACAAATGACGTCACACATCGGCCTATATAAACCCCGAGAAAGCGTCGACATTTGGCGGGGTGTCTCATCTAACCCTAAATATGGGCGGCTTCCTGTACTTAACGTTTTCTGTTTTCTTGTCTGGCTTCCAGGGAACTACAGGAGGTGTTTGGTGCGGTGCTGGTAACGTTAAAGAACTAAAAAAGCCACGACAATCACTCCGTCGTGTTCAGTTTCCCTTCATAAACACCGTGAATCTCCTGCCGTGGTCAGCTTGGCTGCCGCGAAGAGTTCGTCTCTGCTGCTCCGGTGATTTCATGTCGGGACATGTTGCTAACTGAGCAGAATAAAACTGAGCAGGGTGACTCTACCAGGCCCTCAGTGGTCCGGTAGCAATCCCAGGCTCAAACACATGTAAACCCTGGATTTAAACGTGTCAATCCTCACTGTGGTTGTTGTTTTCGGTCGATATCAGGCTAACGCTTGCTCCTTACATATACATCTAAAAGCTAGTTAGCATTAGCAGCACCGTAAGACATGCCCCCTTAGCTTCTCTCAAAGTAACATGAGGGAACATGAAGCACTAACTAAACATTTAGATTTAGACACGATGTGAGTGTGAAGAACTTTTGGCTTTTAACGTTAATATTGAAAAACGTTCAAACGCATGTGTAGCTTTCTTGCTACCAGGTGGTATTCCTCCATAATTCTGTGATCCCATTTATTTTAAACCGAACGCCTGCATTTTTTCTTTTTTTTAAGTGTTTTAAACAAGCATACTTTAACATGACCGTTGCCAGGTTTGTCCACTTAAAAAAACGTCTTTGTCCAGCTCTCGTATTACACACACACCAGATTCAAATCACTTTTAATTACATCCTCTCTCATACTCTTTAAGTTTATTTCAATTCACCAAAACAATTTTATTTCTGACTCTTGAGAACAATACATTAGCTCAAGTCTCCAAAACAAAAATATTTTTTGTGCTAAATTTGAAAATCAACATGGAACATTTTTGCAATTCAAACATTTCTCAACAAACATGTGACATAAAATCACTCGTTTGCCATTTCAAATTGCCATGCCCAATACCACCTGGCAAACACATTGTTGAGTATCAATCAAGAAGACCTACGCTTCAGTCCAACCTTATTACCCTCTATCTCCGATTTGATAGTAAAAACTATAACCCAAGATTTATTTTTTGGTCCCAAATTATTTTGCTGTGTTTATGTATTATATTCTATTTAAAAGAAGATTGGATTTTTAAGTACACAATGTACCTTTTGAAAATGCATGGATATGTTGATTTGTTTTGCAATGTGGAAATAAAGTTTCACCAGGGTGCAGTAACTGCTCACGTGTGTTGTGTTTGGTCAATATACTCATATACTTTACTCTCACAATTTTATGTTGAAATGAAACCAAGACTATTGCTAGGAAGTTCAAATTTTTAGTGTTTTAGTTTGAGCACAGCAGTGTGTAAGTCATGCGTTGACAAAATTGGATTTTTGGAATGAAGTGTTTCATTTAGCAAAATAAGGTGTTCTTATGTCTGGGAAATGTATATGTTTAAAAATAACAAAATGCTCAAGCAATCATAAAGAAACTAATGTTCTTGGTCTTGAAATAATTCAGGTTATTTTAATTTTAAAACAATCTTCTTGTGAAATGACAGATAAAAGAAAACACGAATCCAGAACGAGTAAAGTCTTGTGCGTGAGTGCACATTCAATGAAGTGGGATTAAGTTGGATCTTGAGGTTTTGTTGAACCGAGTATAAAATAATGATATGAGGGTGTAGCTCATGGGTTTGAAAAACATTAAATGACTGAACTCCACCTCTAACCAAACCTACATTACAATACAAGGTGTCTATTGTGTTCTCAAAAGGGACAGAGAAACCAGGTTTTTTTTTATAGGTTAGGACCAGACTGACCTGTCATCAGAATTAGGCATTTGCTTTAAATTCAGCTATTTTACACATGTTGTCAAGCCTAAAAAGAAAACTGCAAACTCCCTCACATGCAGACATACTTCCATCAACTCTTTCACTAGCCAATTTAACAGACTAGAACTTAATCCTAGTTTATAAAAAAAAAACACAGTTCAAAGCCTAAACTCAATTCAAGCATTTGTCTTATCATTGGCAAGAAAACACATTTACGAGTGAAAAATCTGACATATTAAGCTTTTAAACAACTCCTTATGGGTTCCAACAGCCTGCGCAGCTCCCATCCTGCCACTGAAATGTAATTTGAAGTTGGTTTGATGCCTGCATTTATGAGTGTGGTAGGGAAACATAGGCCGGTTGGTCTCTAAACTATGTCGTTGTGCCAAACCCCCAGAGTTCAGACTGTGTGGGACTTCTGCTGGTGATGCCTGCTTTAAACATCACTCTGAATTCACACAATTAGAACACTGATGTCTTCCAGCCGCCAAAACTACAATGAGTCATTTAACAAGTGGCTGTAGTGACTAGTCTTTACCTCATAGGGAGCTTATTTTATTTATCCTTGTTTCTCTCCACCCTTTCATTCAATTAAGTGGTGCGTCAATGCATTCGTAGCAACTCATATAATACACCTAGATGTGTGATTGTTGAGGGCTGGGTCCGCCCTGTTATGGCATTTATATGAGGTAAGAGGAGAAATGGTCTGCAGTGCAGCAGATAAACATTATTCTGGTTTATGAAAAGCTGGGAGGGGTGCAGACGCTGAGCATAAAGCTGGGGCTTTAATATCTACTCAGGCCATCAGTCTCACAGGCAATAGTAATGCAATCCCTGGCAGATAATCAAAACAGTGAGATGGGAGTCATATCGTCTCTTCTGACCAAAACAAACCAAATTCTCATCTCTTTCCATAAAAAAATCAACATGCACTTATGTTACTGATGTGTATTTTATAACAAGTCACACAAAATGGCAGGCAACATTAACTATGATGATATGAAACTCACCTTTCAAACTGACATTTGATTTTCACATAGGAGTGATCTTAATTCTTGATATTTAGATATTTAGTACATAAATAACAAAAGAAACCTAAGTGGTTTATAAATGTTAAGATGAACCTGGATTAGTTTCTTATATCTGCTCCTTTTTACTAGAGCAGGAGAAAACAAAGAGCAAAATAAAGTGTGGGTATGAATGTAAAGAGAAGCACAATATGGTTACAAAAGCTAAACCATGCCTCTGTTACAGTGTAGAAATGGTTTTGGTTTGACTCAGAAAGTGAGAAAACTTTAATTGGCTAAATCTGCCCTTGGCCTAGGTTTGCAAAATTCAAATATTTGTTTCAGGGTGTAAACACTTTAAAAACGATTTGAGGCAGCACTGAAGCAAAGGATGACAAGTATAAAGACCCGGTGAGGTCAAGCAGGAAATGCTTTTTGTCAAATGTAATGAAAGGGCAGATGATCTGGACAGGAAACTGACCTCTGCCCGCTCCTTTAGGATCTAAACCACGACATTTAGCTGCCTTTTTCTGTGAGCGGTCAGGACAGAGCGGTCTGAGAGAACACACCCTTCCTGAGCAGAGGCTCAGCATCACCCGCAATAAACATACATAGTTCATTTCAGGCATGTGGTTGAATTGCAGATGTGCAATTCTCAAATGTAATCTCAGTGAATATCTTTTAAATCCGTTCTTAAACCTTTCTTTTATGAATGTTTCATTATGTTTTTGGTTCTAGGGGGGGAATGCCCTGGCCTTTTATATATATATATAGAACCTCAATTTATCCGCTTGGGTTTTTCTAGTGTCTCAGTTGTTTGTATATAATTATATTGTGTTTCTTTTCGTGTTTTCTGCAATGTATTTCTTTCTGAATGCACTTTTAAACTTATTATTTCTAAGTAACATACTAGAAACAGTCACAATGGCATTATTTATTTGAGAGGAGAATAAATGAATAAGGAAACTTAAAAATGACCAATTTAAATGATGTTGTCCCTAACAAACGGCAACAACTAAACTGTATGGACATCCCATTTTGGTAAACTTTTGTTAAGAGAACCTGAGCACACTGATTGCTTCACATGTCTTTTGTTATGGTGAAACAATATCTCTTCATGGATAAGCAGAACATTATCATTTCAAATTGTTGTGTCCGATAAGACAAATAAGACAAATGGAGACTGAGTTCAGGCCAAAACCATTTCCCATACAAACACTGTTCCAAAGTAAAACATGATTCAAAGAGCAAGTTGCTCGGCTGTTGGCACATAAATCGTTTTGTTCTTGCCACTTTATTTTTCCTTAAACACAAGAATGTTTTGATTATCACAAGCTAAATTGCCTTTGACTTTTATAAAAATAAAGATTCAATTTAAGATCCACAGACCACAACATCCTATCTCCACTCCAGTCTTACAATACAATACGCTTAACTTTGTTTCTTATTTTTCAAGTTTAGCTCAACTTTTCTGGATGAGCTTCAGGCTATTTGTTAAGCAAACCTTTCAGCAGGACAAGAGATGAGAGGCCAAACACTGAGGTCATTGACGGGTACACAATTTATCTTTTGCTTGGGGCTTGGTGTTATTACAGACTGGTTCAGATGGTGTAGATGGCCCCCTCGGGAACAGAGTCATTTTTTAAAACTGGGCAGTAAATAATGTTGAGTGAAGGGGCAATTAAGAGCAAATTAGGCAAAGGAAAGGAGGATATGTTAGATCAATACAGAACAGCTGACCCCTTATCCTGCAAGCATATATCTGAGCACTTCCTGTCATATCGTGTTTTCATCTGCAACACATTTCACTCTGCAGAACAATACGAGGAGTACTGGAGGATTTACTGAAATGTTAGGGGAATGCGGGAGAGGAGTGTGGAGAGTGACCAGTCAAATTCCTCAAAACTAGAAATAAATTAATACGAATGTCCAAAGCAAACTCACTTCCTGCATAAACACTCTGCACCCCTGAACTATCTTTATATATAGATTTATATTTCAAAAAACAAAGATGGTAACTGATGGTGTCAGAGGGTGTCATTTTCTCATACTGATATTCGGCACAAACTTTGCTGTTGTATTTGCTGTATAGTGTCCTTACTGTAAGATAATTATTATATGTACAGCACTTTGGCTCGACCAAAAGTCATTTTTAAAATGTGTTATATAAATAAAACTTGATTTGATTTGATTTGATAAATCTACTCTCCGACAGCTTGAAAAGCCTCCAGACATTTTATGCCAGAGTCTAGAAGGGTCCGGGAGTCAAGAAGAAAAGCAGACTCAATATCTAATGTTAAACCTGAGACGAGCTGTTTGTGGGTTGTTGTTTAGACTCAGTTACATGCTTGTGGAATAGGTATTTCTATTGTATACTTTATTGTAAACTGGGTCATTCCTTCTTGCGAGTAAAATAAAAAGGGCATAGCATGCATGTTTGCTGTTCCACAAAGACTCCTACTCCTCTGCGGTCTACAGTGAGTTAAAATAGCACAACATTATTATACAAAATTATAAATAAGAATATTAACTAACTCCTTTAAAAAAAAAAAAAAAGGAAAACGAATTAGGCAAAATTAAATGCATGCAGTGTTTATTTGCAACTCTTTAAAATATAAAGTACCAATTTAGCACAAGAGAAAGAAAACTGTTAGGCACACTTACACCTGTAAACCTAAGCATCGCTGTGACTTGACGCTGTGACTTGACGCTGTGACTTGACGCCGTGACAACCAGACAGTCGGAAAGGTGGAGATATTAAAGCAATGATGATGGAGGCTCACCTGTTTGCTGTTGAACTCTTCCCCTTGCTTGGGAGAGACAGAGAAGTAGCATCACCAAACTGAAACACATGTTGGCCAGAAAAAGACAGAACAACAGAATAACAGCTCCTCTTTCCTTCTCCCTCCTCTTCTTCTCTTTGCAAAAACAACTTTTATCTGAATCTTTCGTCCTCCCTCCAAATCTCCCTCTCTCTCCTCACACCATCCCTGTTTCCTCCTCCTCAATGCTGTCGTGGTAATTGTAAACACACGAGGATCAGCTGATGAGGCTTTGCATCCGAAAAGAGAAAGTATTTCATCTGAACAATTTAAAGGCCTGGATAGCAAGTTTTAATTTATATTTGATAAAATTATGCTTTACTCTCTTTGGGATTAAGAAAATGTACTGGAGTTTGACTGTCAGCAGTGGGAATGGCGCCTCCTTCTGTCCAAACCGGCTCTGAAGATTGAGTCATCTGACATCTGAGATTAGACATGGTTATCATGATAAACAAAACAAAAATGCTAGTAATAATATTATATATTCCATGTCAAGTTTGTAAATGACTCCTTAATACATTGTCTTGACTTTAACAACAACATTGTGACCAAAATGAATAGAAACGTCTCTTTGCTGCAGTTTCATTTCCAGAGGTAAAGTACATTTTGTTTAAAATGGCATGTATGTTACAAGCGCTGTTGCACCACTCAACTGCAGCTTTCATAATTTGTATCTGTTTCGAGAGCAAATACAGAGTCCTTGGCAAAGAAAATGGCAGCTGACTGTTTATTGCATTCACAGCTGGAAAGTCCATCAGTGCCTAATCTCATAATATCATACGCACAGTGTACAATGTGCAGCAGCAGGTGTCGGTTTTATTAGGTTATGGCTTCCAACAAACAAATAAATACACAGAGGTTTGAATAACTTTCCATTTAGATTTACTTACTCAGCATAGCATCACTTGTTCGTTCATGTGCTGATGAGGATAATCCAAATAAAAGCCAAAATATGGAAAAACAGATAATAATTTATCACTGAGATTGTGATTGTATTACCTGCAGTAGACGGCGGTCTATTTGACCGACAACAGGCCCACCTAAAACTCCTATTATCCTACATTTTCTTGCAGTCAGATCACCCTTTCCATGTGGTAACTTAAGCCTTTATGTGTTAGGATTTGTTGTTCTATCACTGTAAAACTGTGTGTTAACATGCAATACTACTTTGTCTCAAGTTCTTGAAAAAAGTTTGCATACAGTGATTTGAATGACATAAAAGCTGATTACTGCACTGCTGGTAATGGTGGATTTAATTTTTTGCTGGGCTGCTTAATCTATATTAATATATCATAGTTCATTAGTTGATTTAAAATGTGTATTTAATCTGCAGAGTAGACTTACTAGTAATTTAAGTTCCCAAGTGGAGTGAAGCAAAACGATGTAGGCCTAGTAAAAGTTGGCTTACAAAGTAGTTTAACATTGAAATACTAAATTAGACCGATTAGTTCAAGTAGCCTACCTACAAGTACTGCAAAATTGTACTTATTTAGTCTACAGCAGGAAAGCTTCTAGTTACTTAATTTATTTAAATGTAGCCTACTTTTTACATGACAGTGTTGAATGTTTAGTTAGCCTTTGATTATTTTGTGTCAACATGAAGGCTACGCTAGA
Source organism: Notothenia rossii (assembly GCF_949606895.1). Classification (NCBI taxonomy): domain Eukaryota; kingdom Metazoa; phylum Chordata; class Actinopteri; order Perciformes; family Nototheniidae; genus Notothenia; species Notothenia rossii. The sequence goes on from NC_136906.1 coordinate 22,059,886, forward strand.
TTGGTTTTGACCACTTTCTTAGTCAACAAGTTGTTTTGTAATCTACCGACCTATCACACTTTTAGTTGCAAATCTTGTTCATGTTTAGAACATCGTGTAGCCTATCTTGACTATTAAGACTAGGCCTAATTGTAATCATACAAACGAAAAGTCTGAATTACTCAAGGTGTCATCATTTACTCAATCCGCTGTTTACCCTTCCTAAATACCTATTTAACCCGAAATATGATCTGTAATTAAGCATAAGCAAGTCCATTTAGTTTCTCAACCGGACTAAACCTTAATCATAGCGTTGTCTCATTAAAAGGTATTTATTGTTTTCTGTGAAATTACTACGTTGTGGACGGGACAGTCAAATACGTCATTCAGATGGCGTCTGAGCAGGAAACACTTCTATTGTGCTTTGTCCTCCATAGGCTACATACCAAGAAGTCAACATCTCGGAACATCGCCACAAATCTATGCTCAGTTCTCCCCCACGTGGTCAAACAGGTTTGTACCTTTAACAAATACAATTTAAAGACTACGACACCAATGTCAATACAAATCAGTTCGTTAAAGTAAACATAATATGAACGATCACGATTTATACGGAGTCATATTTATTTCAGATGTCGATAGTATTTAAATAAGAAACACACCACATCTACTGAGCACAAGGGGGTATAGCTCAGTGGTAGAGCATTTGACTGCAGATCAAGAGGTCCCCGGTTCAAATCCGGATGCCCCCTCTTTTATCAATTTTTTTTCTCGTCATCTACTTTCAAGAGAGAAAAGGCTACCATTTCTTAAAGACTAATTATGAATTCTTTAAGATGACCTATAGTTGTGTAGCACAAACAAAAATAATATGCAGATGATACTGTTATTTATTGTTCATCCTCTTCTATAGAGCAAAGTCTTGATTTCCTCCAGTCTGCCTTTGATGTTATTCAATCCCATTTATCTCAACTCAAGTTAGTAATAAAGGCAGACAAATCCAAATTCATGATATTCTCAAATGGCATAAAGTTAACTTCTATTCTCCCCAAGATTTGTACTGCTCAAGGGACTGATATTGAAAGAGTCACTACATACAAATATCTAGGTTTTATTATTGATCAGAACTTATCTTTCAAGTCACAAACTGAAAATGTTGTTTCAAAGCAAAAAATAAAATTATGTTTCTTTAACAGAAATAAATCCTGTTTCTCCTTTCAGACAAGGAAATATTTGATCTCTGCAACGTTTTTACCGGTTTTGGATTATGGTGATCTTCTTTACATGAATTCCTCTGACCAGTGCCTAAAGAGCTTGGATACCATTGTGCATTACGTTTTGTTACTGGATGTGGATATCGTGTGTACACCACTGCACTTTGTATGCTGCTGCTAATTGGCCATCTTTGTCTGCACGAAGACTTTCCCATTTTTTGGGTTTTATATAAATCTCTGCTTGGGCTGGTTCCCTCTTATATTTGTACATATATGTGTGAAAAACAAAGTCTATATGGCCTGCGCTCCCAAGATCTTATTCAGAGGTTGGTTCCTAAAGTGAGAACAAAACTGGGTAAAAAAGCTTTTAAATATGCTGCCCCTTCTGCATGGAATAATATATAGAAGGAGCTGAAACCCTCAGATTTGATCACTATGGGGGAGTTTAAGTCCATCTTAAAGGACAGAGAACAAGAATCCTTTGGTCGATGTGATCTTGTATATCCCATAATTGAAGTTGTTTTAAATGTTGCCAGTTTTTAATGATTTATAATAGTTTCTTTTATTTCCATATCGACTGGCTAATGTGCCATTTAATTTGTGTTTTACGACCACTGTATTCGTCTGCCTGTATTATCTGTGTTTTATCTGTTGTAACTTTGTTCATCCTGCCCTTCTTGGCCAGGTCGATCTTGAAAAAGAGATTTTTATCTCAATGACACTTTGTACCTGGTTAAATAAAGGATATATATAATAGAGCTTATGATGCTACAGTAGACCATAGTCTAGTATCACTGCTGCAAGATAGAAAACACATCCACTGTATATTTGTAATACTCTTTATTAAAAAAAAAGCAATTACACAATACAGTATACATACTTTAAAAATACGACTCATAGTACTTAGCAGCCAGCTCATTTGTAATATACAGTTCAAGAGCTTTGTTTTCTTAAAATAATTTCCTAAACATGTTTATGTCTAACAAAATAGTTCTGTTGTTCAATGGCGTTTGATAACAATGTATACATTAGGGGCAGACTTGTATCCTAATATTGCAGGCTTTCTTTGGCCACAGGAGGAACGGTATTGCTGTAAAGTTTGACCACAGTTATTGTTTAAAAGTCTTCCATTGGAAGAGGCTTAATACTAGGCAGCTGTTTTGTAACTAGTGTGGGTACTATTTAGGTTGAAAAAGGAGTAGTTCATGTAAACTAAAAGAGAAAGTAATTGGTGACGAGAATCAAAGGTCAAGATAAGATCATGGTTGTCTCACTTAAGGCTTAATGTGTTGGCACGAGAGGAATAAAAGGGCACTGGATTAGCTTGATAATATTAAAATATGGGATAAACCGGACTACAACCTCTGTGTAGTTTGTCACATATTTGGTAAAACTTGTTTAGTTCCAGTAATGAATACATTATTGATACTTTAATGATTATACTTTTAAAAATAACCCCATGGAAATGAAAGAAGCCCATTGTGACAGAAAAGAGGAATGTGATATATCTGGTTAGGGAGCCTCTCTATGCGGGTCCCTTTAGGACATGCACATTAACACTCCCTAGTTGTTCTCATCTACGTCACCACGACTGAGAACAACTTCGAGTTCAGCAATGAAGATTTATGGACCAAATATCTGGGAGCGCTTTAACCCTGGGGTCTTTAGATCAAGCCTGGAGACTGTGCTGTCTTTCGCTGCCTTTTGTTCAATGTGATAACTTCACACTGTTACATTTACAGTTGTATTCTGTTCCTGTTTTTAAGTTGTTTTATTTTGTATCCTCTTGGCCCTTTAATGACGGCTTTTAATTGTATTGAAATGCATTTCGTGGTATGTTTCTTATGCACTTTGTCTTAATGCTTTGAAGTTTTATGTAAAGCACTTTGAATTGCTTTGTGTCTTAAATGGGTTCCATAAATAAATCTGCCTGTTATTGCCTCAAGATGGATATTAAAATATATCCAAGCACTTCTTTAACAGTACAAAAACAGTACACATTTATAGATAATGGTGAACATTAACCGACTCTAGGATCACCCAGGGTTTTCCTTTGCTCCTCCACCCTGAAGCCTTGGTTGTAAAGGTGTGGCGCGGCGCAGCAGGCTCTATCACAGATGCCGTATTCAGAGGACTTTGCCTCAAAAACAGTCAATATACACATACTGAGGCCTCTGCAGGGCCTTTCTATGTTGGCTCAGATTGAGGACGTTTCATCCATTGGAGTGCGTTCTTCTAGTTTGCAACAACCCGAGACTTCATCCAGTCCAGACTGGCTGGTAGACTGGGAGAGAACGGAGAGAAAGAAAGCATTTTGAGTGACGGAAATATTGAATACAGCTGAAATGTTTCTAAACACATGTTGTTGTTCAGACTAACTCTAGCTAAGCAAGTTCTTTTATGTTTGAAATAATCTATCTGTAAACAATTGATATACAATTTATGTTTGTTTGCATGTATGTTCCATTTGTGTCATCACTTTTTTCTGCTGTGTTTATTTTGTTAACTGTTTTTTTCTCTGCAACTTCTACATTTATTTCAATATTTATACATTTTTACGAGATGTATTTTATTTGAAGTGTATACTGATGTCTTATTGTCCTATTATTCTGTGTTCTTGAAAAGCTACATTCCAATGGGTTATTCCTGACAAAAGCATTTCCAGGAGCAATGAAAGCAGAAAGGAGGAGAAAGTGTGAGGTACGTTAGGCAGACTCACCCTTCCCCTGTGAGGGCGCAGCAGGCTTGAACATGCCAGGGGTGTGATGAGATGGAGTCGAGTGTGAGGCACTGCGAGATCTCTGTTGCCGTCATCGAGCCCTTCACATCCTGTTTGTTGGCCAAAATAAGAAGAGCTGCATTCTGCAGTTCCTAAAACAAAAAAGCAGAAGGGTTACCAATGTTGCTTTTTATATTTGTATCTAAAGAGCTGAAGTGTTTCCAATGGAAATTCCAAATATGACCCAACGTCAACTTTTGAGAACAGAGAACATAAACCTCAGCGGAAAATTCAGACACATGTCAACACGCTGACTCACAAAGTCTGAGCCGAAACGTCCTCGTCACGTTGTGTCACGGCTTTGTTACCTATTGCACAATTAGTTACTCTAAAAGCAGGTGGGTATCTCTGACATCTAGACAGAATAACAAAAGGGTTTTACGTCAAGTATTAACCCTGCTGCTGTCACGGAATGTACTTCAGTACAATTTGAGGTACTTGTATATGAGTTCTTTTAAGTTCCTGCTCCTTTCTGCTTTATGATAATGAACTGCATTTCAAACTTCCTGCTCTGCCACATACAATTGATTGTCTAAGTTTCCTTTTGGATTGAGATTGTCAATGCAAATAAGTAATCCAAAAATTCCTTAGGATGTAGTATTATACATTAAGATAAGATAACATGTGATCATCAGTGGTTGGAAATTCACAAGCATGTAAACTAATTTAAATTTCATTCAACCTTTGTTTTAAATTAGAATATCATTGAACACATCATTAAAAATATATCTGACTAAATTGATAAAGGAAAAAAGTTAGGCATCAAGGAACAAAAATAACAAACTAAAAGGAAAATGACAATAAAAGAAATAAAACATTAAATAAAAATGAGAACATTAAAATGCATCCATATTATCAATCAAATCAAATCAAGTTTTATTTATATAGCACATTTATAAACGATTTTTGGTCGAGCCAAAGTGCTGTACATATAATAAAAATAGCCTACAGTAGAGACACATATTATCCAATCCAGTAACATACATTATCCTGACTCTAATAGCCATTCTGCATAAGTAGTACTTAACAACATATAATAGGATGTCAAGACCTTTTGTACTAGTTAACATGTTGAATGCAGAACCAAAGTACCTCTGCACCTCTGTGCTGCTGTAATCTAATCTAATGTAAAGACGTGGTAACATCTGGACCATAATGATTGTTACTCATGAAATAACAAACATCTGTCAACACAGCTTGATTTGTACCTCATGTGCAAGCATTTGGTGCAGTTCCTCTTTGGTGAGTGTGAGACGTTCACGGTCGGTGCTGTCCACAACCAGAATCACAATCTGAAAGAGAAGTTATTAAATCAGATTTAAGCAACACAGTCATAAACCTCATATTATCAGAGCTTGTATTATCAGGAGGGGGGAACAACAAACTTTCTGCACACATATGTAATATATTATAGGTGATTATGTAATGGTGATAAGTAACTTTTTCTGTACTTTGACAAATGTTTTTTATTATTGTGTTCGACATTGCAGGAGAACGCTTATGTGTATTGTGTTATGTTGTTGACTGGTTTTAAATATTCTCATTATTTAAGGGCCACCGTTAGAAATAAGATGAGGCATTAAGGGGTTTATCCCCAAATTCAATTAAAAAATATAGGTTAATGGGCAAACACAAACACAAGCCAATAAATGCTTTCCTTTTCTGACTTGGATATCTGATATCATACCAAGTCAATTATCAATTCTTGTTCAAAAGCAAGATTCAATGTGTTTTTAGGGGGGGGAAACATTGTATAAATGCCTCAGCAACATGTCACGTTTATGATTGATTTGTTACTGTAAATTGTGATTCAGAGCCTTTATCTGTGCTGCTGTAGACAGGAAGTGATCCGTACCTCTGTGTTGCCGTAGTACGAGTACCAGCTTGCTCGAAGGTTGTCCTGTCCTCCGATATCCCAGACCAAAAAGTGTGTTTTACGTACGGTGATCTCCTCAACATTGCTACCGATGGTTGGTGATGTGTGCACAGCTTCTTTTGTCAGACTGTTTGTGCAGAGAAAAAAACCACATTATAAATACAGATATTCAGCAGATATTATGGTTATATGACACTATTTATGTCGGAAAATTGTGCTAAAACACTTACAACTGATAAAGGATGGTTGTCTTCCCAGCATTGTCCAAACCCACAATGATTACTTTGTGCTCTGAGGGAAGAAAAGTAGATCACATTTACCCAGTGCAAACATGTTTTTATTCTCATTAGAGCACACTTCTTGGATCATGAGTCCTGGATGGATATCCTCGTGGATTAGTCTTCTTAATATGCATTTCCAAACATTTGGATTACCTATGCTGTAAAATGTATTATATTTTCGATTTACACACGGCATCTATTGCACATCTGTCCGTCCTGGGAGAGGGATCCCTCCTCTGTTGCTCTCCCTGAGGTTTCTCCCATTTTCCCCTTTAAACTGTGGGTTTTCTCTGGAAGTGTTTCTTTGTACGATGTGAGGGTCTAAGGACAGAGGGTGTCGTATTGTCATACTGATATTCTGTACAAACTGTGAAGTCCACTGAGACAAATGTAACATTTGTGATAATGGGCTATATAAATAAACATTGATTGATTGATTGACTTCTAATCTTGAGTTGCATAGTTCATTTCAGAGCAAAACAAGAGAAAAAGTACACACAGATAAGATAAAGGACAGAAATACGTCAGTTAAAGTAAAGTTGTTACGTCACTACATGGCAAAGGCGTGCTGTGTATCAACTGCTGACAGTTATTTTTTTACTGTAAGTCACTCTGAATAAAAGAACATTCATATGTTTAGTGATAAAAGAGAAGAAACATTAACGAGTGACCTGTGCTGAACGATATCTTTTATTTTGGCCTAAATAAATTGGATAGGATTATGAATTATGAAAATGAATTTCGTATTAAAATACATATCTCTGTTATGTTGCAACCCGTAAAAGTTTAGCTTATTTTAATTACCTTATAGACTCAAAGGTAGCTTTTTCTATAAAAACATATCATCATAATTAAGAGTTGAATCATGTATATTAGAAGGTAACGTTACTGTACTGACTTTCCACCAATGATTGTGTTATTGTGATAGGCAACATGAAAACAATAGTTATTTATAGTTATTTAGTCAATTTTCAACATATTATTTCAGGATAGCCTATGCTACTTAAACAATTGGAGAGCGTTTTAAAAGTAACAACACTTGACACCAAATCTCGTTTGAAATGAACTTTATCTTACCTGTGTCACCGAAGACAGACAGCATCTTGGTCAGAATAAATCCCATATTCAACAAGTGTGAGATGTGAGCAACGAACACAATAAGATCCAGTAAACCCGACCTGATGGAGTCACACTTCAGTGTAAACTGCTGACTAGCAAACTAACCTGAATTCCTTTATGTGATATCGCGTTCTACTGCTCCATTGCGTGAGTGGGTGGCGCCTCCTAGAAACCCTCTTAAAAATGTGACTCACGAACGAAGTGCATAGTAATGGTGCGTTCATGTGCCGTTGGAAATGTCTGAATTACCACAAATATTATTGGCTTTACATTACAACTTGATTATTTTGTAGGCTATACCTAGCTGCCAAAGCTGATTGAGTAAATAAAGCACTAAATATTGATTGAAACAATACAACATTTTGGTTAAAAATAAAGGTGGTATTCACAGTTGGTCAGCCTATGTAATTATATTTTATATGATCAAATAAGGATTATAGGATATGTTGTATATGAAATATAGGATGTTGAAAAAAAAAAAAAATACATATTATTTTATAAATAGCGTAGTTGTTTATTTTTTTACTCACTTAGCTTGAAGGCGTGACATACAAATGTTGCTTAGATTTAAAACCTCACATCTCTTTTAAATTGTATGACAGCTCAACATAATTTTAAACCATTAAATAGGCTTTAAGTGTCAATTATTATCAGTTTAGAATTAGAAATATGTTTCTAAAGTCTCTTCAACAGTATCACAGCGTTACCGGTTCGTAGCTACTGAACATTTAAAACATATTTTTTCAACATACATACAGTAGATCAAGTCTTCCAGGTTTATTTGACTAATAGCCTTTCAGGTGTTTCATATTTTTAAACTCAAAGAAAATGTATAAAAAAATCCTACTTTACCATTGTAGCTCATAAGTAAGAGTTTATTCAGGAACACGTGAAGGCAACATAGACACCGACGACAGGCGTGGACTGATGACGCAACTAATGACACACATGGACTGTCCATATATGGAGTTGAAGGAAAACTAGGTTCCTTCCACTGTCTGTATTATGAAGCAACAGAAAGCAAAACTGGGTATTTTAAAGAAAATCCCCGTGATTTCCAACATTCGGGAAGGTGTTTTCCAAGTACTAACCTACTGCACTCTAAAATAATATACCCTAACCAAACATTGTAATAGCCAGTACAACTTAAAGTGTTTCTGTGTGGTATGGCCATTTCATTTCTTTAAATGAAATACCAAACATTCCCAGAGTTCCTTTTTTGTTCAGTGAGGACATTCAACTTGTACAGTTCCTTATCTGCCTGGTTAACCCACATTTAAACACAATCTATTACAATAACATTTTAGTTTTTGGTTTATTTCCTCTAGTTGATACATTTATATTGTTTTTTTTTTTTTTTAATTTATTTGTTAGACATGTTCAATGTACACAAAGAGTCATTGCACTGTGAGTGTGGGACTCTGCCGTTTGTATACTTTTTGAAAAACAACAATACTAAATGAACATTTGTATTTGCTCATGAGTATGCAACTTGAAAGCAACTCCACTGTGCTTAACTATTTCAATTTAAGCTTCTTTATACTCCTACTTCATTATATTTCAGAAGAAACATGAAGCATTTTATATGAGATCATAATATAATATATATTATTAAACATTTTTAAAAGGGGTCATTCTTTATGATGAGTACTTCTAATACTTGTGTTTTTATCCTCTTCACTAAAATCATGTTACTTGTAGTGTTTGTACAGTGTGTGTGACATTGATACTTTTACTGAAGAAAAAACATATAAATACTTCTTCCACTGAGCTGTCTTATATTACAGTATTTTTACACTGGGCTCTAGCCTCCACATGTTGTTAAATAACACTTACGTTTAGTTATCAGATGGAAACAGTGTCCGTGTTTGTGACATTTCCTCCACTGCAGATGATAACATGACACAAACACTGAACATGAGAAAATAAAACCACTTCCTGGACTGGCAGAACGTTTGACTTATGTGGCTTTCTCAAAGCGTTTCCTTCACGACCCAAAGACTTCTCGCGTGTCATCGCTGCAATTAGAGAGCTTAGGAGGTAACAGTTTCAGTGTATATCAATGTGAAAGCAATAAAATGACAACAATCTTAGAGCATTTTCTATTCTTGTCATGTTCTGTTAAAGGTTCTGTGTGTTTTCAGCAGTGTTGAGCAAGTTACTTTTAAAAAGTAACTTGCTGGTGGTGAGCGTTGCCGTGTGTGTGTTTGTGTGTGTGTGTGTGTGTGTGTGTGTGTGTGTGTGTTAGCATTAGCAAGTGTTCGTGTGTGTGTATTTTCCCCATAAGGCAAGACCCGCCCAACTCTGTCTCTGATTGGCTTACCCTGAAGTTTTACCCCGCGTTAACCAATCATCACTCCTCTCTGGTCACGTTCAATTTTCCATGCTGCTGTGAGAGGACATCACTGTATTCGCTTGTAAATTACATCCGCAGGGAGATTCGGTTCAGTTCCATCACATAATGTAACGCAGTAACGCACCCATTTAAATCACAGTAACTATGAATGAAATAAGGAAGATGTAGTTCCAGTTTACGAGGAAGAGAAACAAATATTAATCAATTGTATCGAATGGACTTCCCCTAACTATAAGCTCTAAGACATAAAATACATCACTCAAACACACATGTTGACATACACATGCAGGTTTTGGGTCTGTGAAGTGTGTATTCACATCTCACCGTATCAATTAAGCGACACAATTGCATTTTCTGATTACATTTTTAATTAAAATACGAATTTATCCACAGATTAAAAATGAATGGCAGAAAAAGCAAAATGTAGCTACAATCAGGCACCAATGATACATGTTAGTTCATATTTTTAACAATTGCGATAACGCAACAATAACATTATTTACTGATCATTATTTAATATTTATTTATTCAACTGAAGACGGGCGGGCCCAAGCGGCCCACCAAAGACATTCATGGACTCTCCATTATAGATAACTGAGTGAAGACCACAGCTGGTCCTACCCCCCCACCCCACTTGATACTCATCTCAATACCTCACAAGAACTGAAGATTTTTTTTAAAAAGAAGCAAATGTTCACAGGAAAAAACAACACTATTTCAGTCAGAAATCAAGAGTAAGAAGAAAGTGGTATTTAATATCAGAAAAGCTAGCTGTTTGGGTGGAAGTCAGGAGTGATTTACCACACACACAAGCACTTTTTTTTTAATATATAACCATTAGCCCTGAAAAACAGACGACAAAGATGGTGCAAAGGAAAAAAACGACATGAGCTACGGTGCAGAGAAGCCACAAGACACGAAGAGACACAAACATGGGATGAGAGTAACAAGAGTTAAGACATCCCACCGTGGCAGGGGTGGACATGGCTTGGCAAGACATTCCGGCACTTGTGATTGGAGATTTCTTGAAATAAGGATGTTTTAGGGTGCGAGTGACTAAGGCAGGACACTTCATTCACACAACTACAATAGCAGTGCTGCTTTGAATTTGCACCACGTTAGAAAATGAATCCTGAAGGCGCTCTCGGGACCCACAGGGAAAAGGAAAACAGAAACGGGAGGACTAGGTCAGACAGACGGGTGCAGTGGCTGAACCAGGTCAGGGAAGAAGAAGTAAACATCTTTGGAGTGTACTCTTTGTTGTTATCAAGCATGAACATAGCAACATCAATAAATTGTTGTGTTAAAATATGGCAACTTCTCCATCAACTTTCTTTTTTAAGGTCTGGGTGATAAGAACGTGGAGCTGAGGGACTTGTAACTTCTGAATCTCAATGTGGGAGAAACCCTGAAATCCAAAAGCACTGAGTGAGATTAAGGTAAAGAGAAACCCTGACACTGTGCTGTACGTGGGGACATTGACATTAGACCCTGTTTAAGACTGCAGAGGACAGACAGGACAGACTACAGCTCTACAGGCCGTCACACTCTACAACTGAAGGAGAGATCGATCACAATCAGAGATTCACAATTACTGTCCTCGTGCTGTCAGTATAGAAATACATGATATTCATGCAGTAAGGAAACAAAAAACAGAACAATATAATTTTTTCTAAACATAAATAAATTGAATTGCAAGAAGTTGATGAATGGCATCTGTTTTTCTTTACATTGCACTGGGATGTAAACAGATTTATTTGTCAGCCTGACTGGCATGGCCCCCAACCCACACAATACCTGAAACCCTCCCCACCCTTCCCCCATCTCTCAGTCTGTCCAGTAGCTTCCTTCCCTCTGTGTGGTGATGCTCAGCGGATGTAGACGTCCCTCCCCCAGTCGTCCTGGTTCTTGTTGTGGCTGATGTTGGCCCCGGTGTCCACAGGCTCCTGGCAGTAGCGCTCCCTCAGCTTGGCGCGTCCGTGTGGCTGCGTCTGGCTCGGCATCGGAGGGTGGTTCAGGTTCTCCTGGTCCGGTTCGGCACCTTCGTCTTCCCAGGATGCCTGCCTGCCGTGATGCTGCGCCAGGTGGAGGCGGCTGCCCCCTCCCCCTCGGTAGGGCTCGGGCTCTTCATAGGGGTCAGTCTCAATGTCCATGCAGGAGTCGCCGGCCTCGGTGTAGGCGGAGTCCCGGCTGCCCTGGGTCTCAGAGTCGAAGGTGTCCTGCCGGGAAAGCCCCCGGCCGCTGCCCCCCCGCAGCTGGCCCCGTGAAGAGCGCAGGTACGCCTGCTGCTGCTGCTGCTGCTGCTGCTGCTGCTGAGGCTTTCCTCCCAAGTCTGTCTGATAGTCTTGCAGGGTGCCGCTCCCGCCACACTCTGTCAGAGGCCCGTCTCGCTTCTGCTCCCCATGCACCAGGTACGGCCCCTGCAGCCAGACATGCCACACAGCAACCATGCAGAGACACAAACAGCAGAGCAAGACCAAACTGTCAGTGGTTAGTAGGCAGGCTTAGCATTAAGACTGAAACCAACTAATTTCATTATAGATTAAACTGCAAATTATTTTTGTGGCTGTATCTATTAACCAATTGGTCAGTCTGAGTTTCTCAAAGGTCAAAGGTTATATTTTTGAAATGTCTTGTTTTGTCAAAACCCAGAGCTACTAATTGAATATAACATTCAACATAGCAAAGCAAAACAACTCTTTATTAGAGAGGCTGAAAAACAGCATTTTCTGCCATAATTGCATACAAAAGTGTTTAGGTTAGGTTGTAAACATATTTGGCATTTATTTTTCTATCGATCCACTATTTGTTGCAGCTGTAGTTAGCAGGAGTCAGAGCATTCAACACAGAACGTGATGTTCCCGCTGAAGGACCTGTGGTTGTGAAAGCGTTAGTGTTCATGACTGACATTAACCTATTTATATCACACACTCACACATTTCTGGTTTTCACTTTGCACACACACACACACACACACACACACACGCACACACACGCAGTTATTAAACAAGCAGTCTGAATATCTAACATGACATCAGTGCCACCTTCTGGCAGATTGACCTCATGGCAGAAATAAAGCAGAAATAACTATTATATAGTTATTAATTTAACTCTGCAGCACATGATGTTAAGACTGAAATAATTTCACGTAAATTAAAAAAATACAGCAACGGTTTCTGGATGTTATTTTTGACTTTTTTGTTGAGGCTTCTAAGACAGCATCAATAATTAAATATAAAACATGTTTTAAGCCATTTGGTGAAATTCTGCTGCTTGGTGACACAAATATCTATGACAATGTGCAACTCATATAAATGAATGTGCAGCCAGTCGTAACTTATGAGTAGAGACACACCAAATTAATATTTGGATTATAAAAAGATTAAAGTGGACACAGTGTTAGCAACGGCCTCCAACGAAACAAAGCGTTTCCGTCTGAAAAGGCGGACATGACTTGCTGTTTTCGGGCCGGTACCATAGCAACACGGAGGAAGACAGCAATCTGGATTCAGCCTCCCAGAGAAGAAAAAGTGGCGGCGAGAGGAGGCCACAGAGCTAAAGAGGGCAGGGTGGGGGGCAGCAGATATCCTTTTACTCTTCATTACAGCAATATGGAGGGGCCCCCAACGGCAGAGCTGAGTTACTCTTTAAGTCCAGTGTGGTTTGCTCTCACAGTTTAAACAGCGTTGGCAAGGTAACGCTGACCTGCTAACATTCATCAAATCTCTCTTGTCGGTGTTCTTAAAGCTAGCTGCTCATGTGTGTGAATTTGGCTCATTTACGTGTCAGGTGTGCTCGTGAGTATGTGTTTCTATATACAGCATCGACAGGGTTTTAATGCGCTTTTCCTTCAGGCTGCTGGGTTGTGGTTGAGGTAACAGAGTCCCCCCCCCCCCCCTCTGCCCTCTCTGTTGGACTTCAGAAAGCATGTTCTTCCTCTTTCCTCTCATTGGCTAAAGGACCGTCCATTTCAGGCCACAGATCCATATTTCGGCGCAGGGAGGTGAGCACCTGTACCTGCAGGTTGGAGACGGGCTCGGGGGAGGAGGCCAGAGCTGCTGTGGCCATGGTGCGGTTCAGCAGAGGGTTGGGGGGGTTGCTGCTCGGGGGGTGTGTCGCCTTCCAGTACGCCTCCAGGTAGTCAGCCAGATGTTCGCAGGCGTCCTCTAGCTGGTTCTCGTCCAGGATGATGTCAAACAATTCCTGCACAGAAATAAAATTACTATTAATGTGAGACAATACAAGCAAAAACATAATTTTCTTGCACTTGTCAACTTTTCAATTATTTTGTTTCTATAATGTCTTCTTGCAGAGTATTTGGGATCGAAAACATTTATTATTTTCACCTGTACTGTATCGCAGAATGTGTAGAATTGTAAAATACATTTAAAAGGCTCTTTTAACAAAACAAGTTTTTCTCATACTCTAAAATCTTCCCCTTATAGCACCAACACACACCAAACTTTGCAGTTTCTTTCCTATCTATATTAAAGGAAGTGTTATTTGATTACTCAGGTCACAAAGCATACTCACAGGTGGGCACTGGGCCAACTTGTCTGCTGCCACCATCTGCACATTTAGGTGTTTGGCCTGGGATTTCCCCCTAGATTTGATGAGCCTCTGGAGGACCTGCAGGGAGACAAAGACCCTTCAGAGAATCTACTAAAGCAATGTTATAGGTAGGGGTAGGTAGGCAAATTGAATCCAGCTAACAAAATATAGTGCTGCAGAGATAAAGTATTGGTCTGATTCCTTCAATACAAGTAAATGTAATAACCAAAAACTATAAACAAGCTACAAAAAGGTTGCATGACTTTACTTGATCACCACTAAGTGGATAACCTTGCCTGTTTGAGTATGTTAGATGTCCCTCACAGCCTCTGTAGCCTAATTTAGAAACCATTTTTGTGTGATACCTTAAAGCTTCAACATTCTAAAGGGCATTTATGGACATATATTATCTAAAAGAACAAAATATTAACATTTCTTAAGCCTGTGTTCAACACAAACCTTCTTTTAGACATCAAACCTTTAACATTTGCGAATCCCAAACACAAGAGCGAAGTTGAGGAAACCAGAAGTGCAAAAACTAATTTCTGTGTTAAAGACTTATTCCTACAGCACTTTTATACAGAATATAATTACATTTAAAGGGTAATGCTGAAAAATGAAACACATAAATAGGGCTTTGATTTAAGACTCATTTATCGCCATACCTTAGGTGAGGCTATTTTGATATAGACAATGATGGGAGCCAGGGAGGTCTTGGCCAGCTGAGAGGGGTGGTTGATCGTGTCTGCATCCAGGGCGACCAGCTGGAGAGTGCGGGCCAGCTCAAAGATACGCTCGATCTCACTCTGCACCTCCGCTGAAGGCCCAGCACACAGAACACACAGGTAAGTTCAGCGAGAAGGCAAAATAATTGTGTAATCTTCTGCTAACTATGAGGAGATGTAGCCGTGTATATCAGCCATAAGTACATAACCAACATGTTTGTACTAAATCATGCATGATTAAGATTTTAGAAAAACATATTTCCAAGCGTATGAATTAGATTGGATCACAGTTAAGTTCCATTTATGCAAAGCTAAATGGAACAGAGCAGCATCCTCATTCTGTTGCCACCTCTCAACATTACCTTATGTTATTCTGATCTTTCTTTATTTCAAAGGAAGGAGGCACTTAAGAATGAGATGCCTTGTAATCACTTGTAATAAGAGCATAATTTTTCACCATGTAAATAAAACAGAAAAAAACACCCTCTCAAAACAAATTAGGTGGAACATTAGTTGTTGTTAGCGCTAATGGGCACAGCAGTAATGATTTTATCAGGTGAACCACTCAAGTCTCTGCACTGCGTGCGTGTTTTGTTTTCATTGTTCCTCAACAACAGCCTATAAGAGCTTGTTATTCAGCATTTTGAGCGCAGTCCCCCCCACCCGTGTTTTTTTTATCAGCCTGTAAGTAGTGAGACTAAAACTGAAAACAAGAATTGGAAACCTCGCCTGTCTGGGCAAACCTCGGCCCCTCTGAGGCGTGGGCGCGGCCAAACCAGTGCCAGGGAGAGAAAATGGGGGCAAGGCAATCTGCAGAGAGCCGGGTCTGCACACACTGCAGCAGCCTCCAGAGGGCTGAAGCATAAAGAATTCAAGATGGAGGCAAAAAAAACAGGGCCTCAGCCGAGTGATAAGACTCATGAACTTTAACTCATATAAAGAAATAGCTGGCAAGGTTTTCATTACCTCAACAAAGACTTTTGCAAATTTGAATTTAACTTCACAGAGAAACATGTTCCCCTGCCATGACCAGAATGACAGTATGGATTATCCTAGGTCAAAAAAAGGGGGAGAGCAGTATGGAAAGTATCGGCTTCCATCTCTGCTCATTCCCACTCAGTTTAGAGCGGTTGCCAGCCGCCCTGTTGCCCTCCCACAGATCTCTCCCTGCTTTGGTTTTGTGATACTTTTCTTTTGTTAGAGACTACAGGCTGTCAAACAGAAGTATGAGGAACAGACAAACTGACAGGCAAGCAGACAAGCAGACAAATGATGTATGAGCAAATGATGAATAAAGTGAGAAGAAAAGGGAAGTGAGGAAGGAGAGAGGCTTCATTGTTTTGTTGCAAGGAGAGCATACGTACCCAGTACGTCTGAATCAATACAGAGTAGAAGAACAAGAAGAAAATTGGAGGTGGGACAGTAGGAAGGAAGATTGGGTGATGGGCAGAAAAGACAGGATGAAGAAAGAGAGAGACCAGATCAGACTCAGACAAAAAGGGGTATAAAAGGGGGGAACATTTACACTTTCTTTGAAGGATTTTGCCAACTTTGCTATCTATCCATCTATCTATCTATCTATCTATCTATCTATCTATCTATCTATCCACCTTTCTATCAAGAAACACAATGAAAGCAGTAAACATATGAAACACAGACATTGAAAACACTTAAAATGTACGTTCTGCAACATGATGTGAGGAAAATAAATATTTTACGTTTACTTGTTCTGCACTGCAATATTTTATCAAGTGCTTTATGACTATTCAAATAACAAAATAAGAGTCCAATGAATGTCGAAACTGTGGAGTTAATGGCATTTTTGTTTGGCTGTGATTTGTGCAGATCCAAAGTGGCTGTATGTAGTCTTACCCAGGCTGGATCGGGTACTGGAGCGTTCAATGATGGTGTGTTTGCTGGGGTTGTTGAGGACTGAGCGTTTGGCCAGAGATATGTCAGCTGTCACCCGTGTGATGGATATCCTGAAACGGATATCCAGTAAAGCAGTCATTACCGAGTTGGCAAACAGAAGCCAGTTAAAGCAGAACGTACAATACATGATGGCTTCAGAGAGCAGATGGTCTCACTCTTACCTGCCCTCAAACTTGTGTTTCAGGAAGTCAAAGAGAGCTTTCTGCATCATGTCTGTCACCTAGAGACGAAACATTAGACAACAAACAATAATAGTAAACATCGATGTAAGACAAATAAATGTTGGCAGAGGTGTAAAAAGTTGTATTATTGCATAATAAAAAGTACACAGTTACATGTAAAAGTCCTGCATTCAAGATTTTACTAAAAGTACAAAAGTAATAGCATCAAAATAAACTCACAAGTACCAAAAAGGCGAATTTGAGAATAGTATTTGTTATATATTGGATAACAATTATTTAAGCTTTAATGTGTTCATCACTTGTTGCTACATTGTAGTTTTTGACTTTTGATTCAGTTTTATCTTAACCTGTAATAACATTTGTTAAATTACTTGTTTTATATATATAAAAATCCTGTGAACTGTAGTGAAGTATTAGTACAAAGCAGCAGGAAATATAACGGAGAAGTAGAACTACCTCAAAATTGCAATTATTACAGTACTTAAATAAAAAGGTACATAGAATTTTGCTTATTTTTCTCCTTGCCTCATATCCTTTGAGTGATGGTCCGACTAGGATGATGGGTCTCATGGAGGGAACCACGTCGTAGGGGGGAACATGCTCCATCTGAGCCGGAGAAAAAAGACAGCACAAACATTAGGGTGAGCGAGGCCGTTAAGTTGCGTCTGCGCGTGCATTTAAAACAGCTCGAAAAGGTGTACACTCACACTTAAATCCACATTAACTCAACACCAAAGCCCTCTCTTTGAGCAGTCAGACTGATGGATTGTGGGTTTTTAGATGCTGGAGTTCATTGGTTTTATTGACTGGCTATGAATGGTCAGAGACGGGGATCAATTTCTCTCTGAAAGCACTCGCCTATTTCTTAGTCTGCATTCTTACATAATTAGTGTCCATAATTAAACCACCAGACGCTAGGGTGTCAGGAAAGCTCTCGTGGACGAGCTGCTACTCTAACACAGGCGTCACACTTCACACTTTCCTTTTTTTGTTGTGCATCGGCACCTGTCAATGTATTACTGCCAATAAATGCTGAATTGAGAGTTTCATAGTAAGAATGCACTTCCTTTTCCATTTGGATTTAAACTGTATGTTTTTCTATTTGTTTTTTTTATCCTCAATTCCAATTTAAGCTTGAAACCAACAATAATGTGTTCATGGCGCAAATGTCTGTGAAGGCTTTATAAAACCCGTACACACAAACAATGAAATAAATCGCACTGTTTTCTCCATAGTTCAGTTTAGTCTTTATCCCGCCTAAAGAACCCTGTACATCCTCAGCCTGTGGATATCATTAAGCCATTTTCACAAAAAATGTATAGACCTATAAGCATGAAAGGGACTCATATAGAACACCCACACACAAACACAATCTCTAATGCGGCACATGAACTTGAGGCTTATTTGTACATGAAAGGAATGATTCAGCTTTAAGGACTACATAAGCATTTGTCCTATTTGGAAGCCATCGGTTTTCAATGAGAGTGGGGTGAAAACAGTCCTATATGCTTTGTGAACATTGAAATTGGATGGATTTCTTTTTAGATTGGTATTCCAAGCACGCCCCCTCGTTCATGTGCGCTGTGAGGCTCTTCAAGCAGGAGATAGTGCTGGAGTGCTCCTCTCCACTACATTACATTACATAAAGCGTAGCAACGGAAGCTCATTTCACCTCATTCGAATTCACAGAAGCTAAAAATACATATTTTAAAAGTTTCCAAATGGCTCTTGTCTCTTAAGGGGCAGAGCAGGAGCACTGGACATAACAATAGCTTTGGAATAACAGGAGCACAATTTAGTGTGGTGAGTAATGGAGGAGGGTGTACATAGATCTGGATGATAGTTCAATATTACACTTTGCTGTCACTCTTTAACATCAGATCTTTAAAAGAAAAACTATAAATACAAATTGCAGATATTGTATTGAGTGAAAGCAGCAAAACATTAATTGTTGCTGCTCAAAAAAGAAATGTAATTAAACATTACAACAGCCATAATTATAGATATTTTTTGGAAATGATGGACAGTTTTGCTTAAATATTAGTGTAAAACATTTCCAAATGTTGTTGCAATTGAACAGACAGTACATCCCAATCGCAGATAAAATGTCAATTCATAAAATCCTATTATCCTATACCAATTAAGTCCTTTTTTTTTTAAAGATACATAAGTATTTTTATACTTTTTAATGAACCGTGGGAACACAGCGATTTTGTTTTAAAATCTGTAAGAAAAGGCTAATGTTGAGATATGGTGGTTCACAGATATCCAGTCTACATTGCAGTAATTGAATGATGAGTTAAAGGCCAATGCCTGTCACTCCTATCATAACATGTCTTTGCTCTGCAGCCTTAACGTGTGATTCAAATTGTGCTGAAAAGCATGAAAACTGCTGATTGTCGGCTACTGTCGCTTAAATCATCCGTCATAAATGGAAATGAAAGCATGTCAGGATGTATTACTGTTACACTCTGACTAACAGGGTCTGGGATGGAGCTGCGCCTGCATCTGCACACTGACAGCTGTGAGACAAGCTCTGGGGAATGACAAACCGTGATATACAAATTATCCTGTGAATATGCCAATATGCCAATATTCCGCAGACTGATTTCGTACCACCACAAGAAAGAAAATGGGACAATGACACAACAGAGGACGAGGACTCAGAAATGTGAGAGGTTGGTGTTAAGATCGAACCACACTCACCGACTTCTGTTTCTGTTTAGCTGGGCCACCTACAGTACCATTCCACACAAAAGCCAGAAGGGACAAAAGAAAGCACAAAACACAAAAGCACATTTAGTTATTGACATGATAGTATTAGTGGGGAGAGAAGCTGTTATTGATTAAAACAGAGTTTACAATGAATGCCTGCAGTGGCTTCATTTTAAAATAGATTCAGACGGATATGCAGCAGCAGCCATTTCAGAGTGTATCAGTTAGTTTAATGCCTCTCCCAGCTAGCAGGCACGGTAACAAACAAACAAACAAACATACATATATCAGTGTTACTGTCAAGACCAGAGCCTGAGGGGCTAAACAGGTTTTGATCCAGCTACAGGTGAGGCAGGGAAAGTTCAGTTGTGAGCGGTTAGTGAGAGGGGAAGAGGAGATTAGAGCTGAACACATCTTGGAGGGGACAGATGCAGAAGGGGGTCTGGCGATGTCCTGTCGCCCTAATGTTACCTTCTTAAAGAAGGGCAGTCGGTGGGCGTTGGCCTGAGGGGATGTTACGCTGCCTGAGATGCCCTTGGAGGAGCGAGGGTCACCCTGGGACTCAGGGGGCTCCTCAGCATCCAGGTCCAGGGGGTCAACGTCAAAGGCCACATTGGACATGTCCATGTGAGCTGACGGAGGGGGGATGGTGCAGAGAGAAGACGAAAACAGACAAGGAAGAAGGGAAAGAAGAGAGAGAGAGCAAAAAGGGGCAAAGTAAAAACAGGATGAGATAGGAGACATCAGAGAGGAGAAAACGCAAAAGGAGAAAGAGTCAAGAGAATGTGAAATGCATCCAGAAAGAGGCATGGAAGAGATGGTATATATTGAGATCAAAACAAGTTGATATTATATGATTTAAAGTGGAAACAACATAGAAAGAGTTTAAAAAAAGAACAGACCAGATTTCCATTAAGCAAGGCACAGATGAAAGGTACAATAGCATGAGCAGAATAGATTCAGTGGACAGAAAGCAACAGAACTTGGAGTGTAGATGTGTAAAGCAGGGGCTGCACAATCGAGAAAAGTAGTAGAAAGGAAAGAAGGAATCAAGCTGAGAGGGAAGATGGGTGTTGGAAATAGATGTGTGGTGGGATTATTGTTGGTGATTCGGGTGTCAGGTGTGGAGGGGGAAGGGCAGACAAGGCTGGCAGGTGTCCAGTTTTAAAGGAAGTGTGTAGGGCTTTGGGAAACACACTTTTTTTGCTTCGTGAAAATTGAGAGATGAGGAGAATTATACCGCTCTAATATCAAACAGCTAAACTGGTTGTGTCTAAAAGCAATACTATCTTCAAGCACCCCTAAAGCTCAATAATCAACATGTTCTATCTCATCTGTTTCAGTGTAAAAAAACATACTCTGGTTTCGTGTTTTCTTAGTTATTTAGTGACCTTTAGAGGTGCTGATAGCCAGATTTACCTTTGAACAGAGCCATCTGTATATTTGTGTGTGTGTGTGAGTATATATATATATATATATATATATATATATATATATATATATATATATATATATATATATATATATATATATATATATATATGTGTGTGTGTGTGTGTGTGTGTGTGTGTGTGTGTGTGTGTGTGTGTGTGTGTGTGTGCGCTAAGCATCCATGGGGTGTAAGGATCCAACAACCTGGATTGAAATAATTTGTTAATGATATCATCAAAACACCTGCAGTTTACAGTCCATTGTAAAAATACAAACAATATTAAGTGATATTTTTGTTGTTGTTTATTGTCAGTTGATAACTGATTGTGTTAAATGGGCATATGATATCAAATATAATCCATTGTCTAAATAAGCATGATTCCTAAAATGTCAAAATGTTTCTTTAGGTGAGATCACCTACTTTAGGGTGAACTAGGTATATTACACGGATGTGCTTTCCGGTATACAGGTTTTCTGTTCAATAAAGTTGCTCTATTTAATTAAAATCTTAATGTCTATCAAAGTATGTTCCCCGTGTTTGCACTTCTATCTCTGGCTGTCTCTCTGGATATCGAGCAGCTCTCTGTCGTCCTGGTGATGCACACACAAAAGCCAGACATACTTGTCAAGTTAAATGAGTGAGGTCCATTCTCGGCTCTATTTCAGTGCCGTCATGTGTGCTAATGACAGACCTCCTAAGACCTCTCTCACATCACAGACCAACCCACTGAGATGTGCCGTGATTCATCATCATGCCTGACTAACTAGCCAATTAAAATCTTCATCTAAATATCAGGCGCCTCTCTCATCACGCTGTGTCAGGATTGTACACATACACCCACATAAACAGGCACACAGTCACTATTCTGACAGAAGAGAGGGAGACCCCCTTGACCTCACCTGTGCCAGGTGGGGTGGGCCTGCGGGTTCCCGTGGCAACGTCCAGACTGGAGCTTCCTCCAGATTTACTATTATTGAAGAAAAAAAAAGAAAGTTATTTTTGTGGTAAAGTAAAGACCAAATTATAGCTTCACAATACTGAGGACACAGTATCAGGATGTTTATTTTTACCAACAAGTAATATGTTAGGTTTTACAGAACAAAGTGCTGTATTGGCCTTCTGGTAATAAATAGTGAAGAGAAGACATTTGGAAAAAGCCAGAATGAGCTTCTGACTTTGAGAAAAAGTAATTAAAGTTTGGGTAGGCGACGTGTTTTATGCTTCATAAAGCTAAAGTTCCACAATATTATTGTAATTCAAGTGGTGTGAGAGAAAATTTGTATTCTGCACTTCCTCTTGGCTCAGTTTTCAGACTTTAGAAAATCTCCTTTATTTTCCAGAAAACAACATACCCCGTGGCACCACTTAAATTAGAATACACTTAAAGGTTATTGTGGAATGTTTTCCCAATCCTGCCAAAAATAAAGTACCTCCCCCAGCTTAAAGTAATGAAGTGAACTCCATGTAAAATGTATATACTAGAATCCCATCAACCCTTGTTATTGTTATATGTGTTGATGATGTGTGTGTATGTGTGTGTAGGATAGTCAAGCACACATACATTCCTGGAAAATACAAAATAAAAAACCTACACTTCAGAAATCTATAGTATATACATATTGTAGTTGTAGTGGCATACGGTGACTCACTGCAGTGATTGTGTCTATTTAAGGAAGATTTACATTGCCTGGTGGGTGATGTGTGACTCAGGTTTGACCTGTTTTGAAAAGTGTGGTTGTTGTTTGTGACGCTGATCCTGGAGCTGCTGAGGGACTTCAACAGTTACCTGGAGCTGAGTCGGTTCTGTCTCATCCTCTGCTCTTGCAGCATGCGGGTGTTTTCCAGTTTGACCGGGCTGGGGATGAAGCCCACCTCACAGCCCTCCTTCACCAGACGTCCGATCCACCAGTCATTGTTGTATTTCTGCAAAGAGACAGACATCTGTAACCAATGACGTACCAGCATTTTCCTTTTCACATGCATTATCACTGGGTTGAATTCAAATGTACACATTTGAAACAACATGGACAGTGCAAGGAACAATTAATTGTATGCAATTTCATAAATGTATACATAGTTAACAATAAAATAATAATAGCACATAGAACAGAACTGTACCGTTCATAGTACAGAAAGCCTAAAGTACAATCAATTGTAGTAGAATAGATTAGAGTAAACTTTACTTTTTCTGAGATGGAAATCTTGCCTTAAATTACCAAACATTACATACATAACATGAAAACACCAAAAACTGGTAGAATTGAGGTGCACAAGTGCTTAGCGCAAAAATGCTGTTGTACTTATTACACATTGCACAAATGCACTTAGGTTCAGCCTCATTGAGACAAACCATGAACAGAACATCGCTAAGTGATGTGGTTTTGCACTTTGCCACACAAAGTCTTCCTCCTGGTGGCAGAGGTTCGTATTCAGAGAAGAGAGGATGTTGAGTCTGCAATGATTTGTGTTGCTTGTTTCATGACTGCCTGCTCTAAATGTGCTTTGTATTCTTCCTCTTACCCTCAAAGCTGTTTTGGGAAAGTTTGAATGCAGGCTTTCAGTTGCACTATTGCAATATAAGGTTGCTGAATCAAGTAGTAGCCCTATGTGAACCTGAGCACAATGTATTCTTGCAAATACATTTTACGCCTGATGTCAGGAAACTAATGTTATCTAATTTAACAAAATATTTGTATTCAGAAAGTAGGACAATACTTTTATCACTTTACTTTTTTTCCTTATTCCACAAAATGTGTTTTACTCAATTCTCCTTGCTCTGCAGCTCTTGTTAGTGCTTACGCCCACTCATGGCCTGGGTAGGGTTTTGACAGAAGGAGACGGTGCAGTGAGTTGCAATAAAACATGATCCCATCATCACTGCCAATTGTTTGACTCTCAAAGACCTGCTGTTGTTTCCCCCTACACAATCCTGCAGCCTGTGGCTTACCTTTAGTTCAGGATGAATCAGTGCAGACTTTTACTTCTAACTACATTAACAGCTCTAGTGCTATACTTTTCCGTACCGAAACGTGCTTTTCCATACCAAGGTGTGTTCTCCTTGGAGAGTCGGAGAAGTTCATACCTCTTTAATGTGCAAGAAGTCTTTGGCCTCGAAGGATATGGCCATGCCCTGCACAGGAACCTCATCACTGGGGCCGGGGTTGTAACCGACATTTGTCCGTACAGCAAACGCCACCGGTTTGGTCTGGAGCAGTGATGGGAAACACAGATATTAGTATACAGATGCTAACTCAATACAACACAGAGTTTAGTGTCCCTTTGAACGAGGGGATAAGGTTCGTTAGTGTCCAAACACAACATTGATGTGAAGATTTTGCAATAAGAATGACTATTAAATTAATACTTCCCATTACGGGTGGAGATACAACAGTTTATCGCTGACCTTTGCTTTCTCGAGCGTGGCGAGGGCCTGTCTGTCAGCCTCCTTCCTCAGAGCCTCGGGGTCCTCTTCCAGGGACACGTCTGAGTCCGAAGGCCGGCTCGTGTAGGAGTCTGCCGAGCCCTGAAATGCATAACAACTTTAAATAAAGGTGAGGAGGAGAAAAAGGACAACATTCCTATGAATCAACCCTTGGAGGGAGCATCATCGGAGTACACCAAGTCAATTGTGATGAACTCAGTGCAGTCTGGGTATATGTTTGAATGTCTGCTGTCTAACTTGACAACCTTTTTGTTCATCTTTAAGATTTCCCAGTGTTCTCCGGTTCCTTTAAATCCACCTTTCTCGTCTTGAGTGTGAAGAAGAACGATTGTGGTTCTGCCTTTGCAATTTCATTTGTGGTCAAAATGTCAAGCCTGCTTTGAGAAGCATAACCTACAAAGACACAAAGGGGGCCTCGGCTTTCATACTACATGAAAGCTGACTCTGTAATTTGAGGTGGAGCTGATGCATAACAACATTTCCACTGCAGCTATAGTGAGGCCGAGCAGTTTAGTTTTTTGCACAAGTACAACATATTCAGTGTGTAGAAGTGTCAAGTAGAGACAGAAAAAGAGATAGAGAAAAAAAAAATGACCCGTGGACTCTTTATAATATTAGTGGGGTTATTCATTTCACATGAAGTGGCTACAGTTTCCAGCACATCCACCACTCATGTACAGTAACTTGACTCTGCTGACCCTCATCCAGACACCCATACCACAATAAAAACCCGAGCCTGCTGGGAGCCTACTGTACTGTTCAGCAGAGAGGGAGGCAGCCTGAACTTCTGTTCTCAAGTGTTTGAGTGTTCAACTTATATAACAATCCCACTTATTCTCTTCTTGCTGTTTTATTTTAATTTTTTCAGCTGACAGGCTGCCTGGCGCTTTGTAGGAGGTGCCGACAAGAATGCGGACAGCTGAATGTGCCAGGCAGAACAAGTGAGTCACTAGGTGTGGGCTATTAAAATAGAGGTGAGAATGCGCAAAGATGACATACACCATATGCAATGATGATGAAAATTCCCATTGCTTGATTAGTCAGACAACACCAAGATTTCAGTAGAGTACAACACATATATCTCTGCACAAGGGCTGCGTATTGTAACAAATCTTTGCAAGAGACCATGAGTTTTAGTGTTTATACCAAAACAATACAATTACTGATACCTTAATGTGTAATATAAATGAATATAAACATGTTCTAATGTTTTCTTTCCATTTCAGAAAATACTTCGAACTGCCCAGCGCCTTAAATGAAGACCTTAAATAAAATGTTGAATTGGAAAACCTGCAAATTAACATCAAGACTTGTTAAAGGAAAGGAAAAGTATACATGCCCAAGTGTCATAGCGAGCATTTAAAGCGATACTAAATCAGTGCAGTACTCTTTTAAGTCTTGAGATTTGATACCCAGCCCTGCGCCCTACTCTTGGTTCATTGCAGCCAACTTGCTGTTGCCTGAATTGTTTTGAATGCTTATTATAAAGATAAAAAGTAATGTGAGATGTCCCAGTGGGGCCTTGTGATAAAGACAATACACTAAAGCAGCAATATCGCTGGTTGGAATTTGGTGGGGGACTTGTGTTGCAGGTCATCACCCTCTCTTTCTCAGCCTTCCTTCTGTCTCTATTTCAACAGCCAACGGTGGGATAAAAGTAAAATGCCATGAGAAGAATCAATGAAAGAGTCCTTGATGTCATTCCTCAAGAGAAACATTGTGAGCCGAGTGCGCCTGAAGGTCTAAATATATCCAGAGAGAAAGACTGTCCATATGTTGATGAGTGAAACATGTGTGTGGTGCGTCAGCGTGTTTGCACATGTATGTATGTGGGATGAAACTGCCTCTATACCTTTGATTACCATCCATGCATCTCTGTATGATTTAAAACGAAAACAACAAACGCAAATGTTGATTCTAGCTCAGCCAACTGTTGCTTCAAGGCTCTGTGACTTGGTAACAACACATTAAATGCAGACACTCCCTGTTGCCAAGGCGATGGCTAGCTACTCAAGGCGTCCTCGGGCTTCCACAAACCATCCCCACTTCCTGTTACATTCACTCAAACGCTGGAGGAGGCATCCCACTCAGGTAGGAGGAATGAGCTTGTGAGTGGCATGCAGCATCTAATGAGCACATTAACAGCCGCCCCCATTAACCAGCTGTGAGTCATCAAAACCATAATCGCTGACTAAGTGAAGGTTAACAAACCTTGATGGGAAACCCACAGGAATATGTTTAAAGAATAAAGAATGACGTCTGAAACAACATGTGACAAACCAGCACACTACAGCGTGTGATGCAGCAAAATGTAGTGCGAAAGAGAGTGGGAGGGATTACCCTTTGGGAGTGTAAGTGTCATTGTGGACAAATACGTGTATGTGAGTCATCCAGTTGAGTCATGTCACATACAATCAGAGGAAAAAGAAACAGTAAGGGGCAGGAAGTATTGACAGATTCATCAGCACATACAAATAATATATATGTGAACGAGGGGATAAAACAGCGACTGATCAATAACCTCTCTACTCCCTCCCCCTGAAATCATTTCAGAGCGCGATGACGGACAGAACAAGCAAGAAAACATTTCCTCCACTTTTTCATTTCTGGCACTCTCCTCCCTTCCCTCTCTTCTCCTTCTTCACCTCTCATGCCATTAGGTTGTGTCTCTAATTTAGCTGCTTGCTTCACTTCACATACAGCTCATGTTCAAAATAGCTTCAGGTCATCTGATTGCTGAGCTGCTTTCCTATTGGCTGTGCCACACCAGAGACCCCAGCAGAGTCATAGTAACCATCTCTGCGGCTTATAACAGGCAGTCAGAGCAGTAAAGAAGATGGAAAGCACTGCAGTTATATGGATCAATATTCAGTGGTGGACTATAACTATAACTGATTACATGACTATTTCTATTTCAAGTTATTTCATACTTTTACCACAAAACATTTCACATGAAAATATTGGATTTTTCAGTTGTTGACGGATTTAGTTTCTTCACAGCCTGTATTATTATAATAAAATATACTAAATGATCACATATTATTATAGGTTACACTCACCAGTAATACAAAGGTGCTTCACTTTCCAGCTGCAACATTAAAGTGATCAAATGGAATACTTTTGTTTTATTAAGTCCAATTTTACACATAACAAACTTGTCTGGGGGCTTCAAAATTCATACAGCAAGCTACATCATCTGTCCTTAGAACCTTACAGCCAAAATAGAAAATGTCCCCCCCTAAAAAACCCAAGTAATAAGTGAAAAAAGCAAGAGCGAGCGAGGGATTCCTCTGATAAGACGGACAAACATGCAATATGTGTCATGGAGAGATGAACACAATAATTAGGATAATTCAATGGTCAAATAAATATAATTCTGAAATTAGGGGGTGATTTTTTTTATAATGGGTATTTTTTTTTATTTTGTTCAATCTATCTGATTTTGTTCATCAAGTAGATTATCATGCTAATGATCTTGATCGCTCCCAGTTACAATTTGAAAGCAGGAATTGTACTTGTATGTTATCACTGTTTTTAAACTACTTTTACTTGAGTAAAAGATCTGAGTACTTCTTCCACTGCTGTCAGTGGTGGAAAAGAAACCTTGGCAGTAATTCAGCAGTGGGGAAAATTTCATTAAAGCTTTTTAAAAAGGTGATGAATGATATTTCCATGCTGTGTAAGTTACAGCTGTGAGGCCACAGCATGGTCAATAACTTGGAGGATAAAAAATGTTCAAGGGAAATATCCATGTTCTTCGTAGAGTAATCTGAGTAATATATATTTTGTTTTCATAGTTGAACTAAGATTTATTTAGTCAATAAGTAATTTTAATGTACCCTTTTCATGCTGAAACATTTCCTTCTGAGAATCTGTCTGTTAAACACAGGACAGGTGTGTTTGCATGATTCTTTGTGAAGAAACTTGATAAAATCAACAAGTCGATCAGTCAAAAACAATCAATGAGTGTTAGTAGACAAAGAATTTCTTTAATCTACCTAACAAACTATATTTGTATTAAAAAAGAGTAATAAACAAGGTGAAACTCAGCAAATATTGTGTAAAATGAAACAATTGTGTTTCTAAGTTTTAATATGGAATAATTGGAGAAGGTAAAATAGACCGACAGAGCGGAGGAGGTAGTGGAATAAAGTAAAAGACAGGTCTGCATTGTTTCTTCTGATGCAATGTTTGTAAATGTTTGTTTTTTTTAAAGAGACATTGCACAAAAGGGAGTTGGATGTGGTAAAGTGGATTTGCCATTTGGAGTGTACATACAGCTGCGATAAACATGATTATGATTATGAAGATACTGAACCAGCATGAAAATTGGACTACTTTCCCCCTCTTTAAAGTCTTTATAAAACTAAGAAATGTCTTGTCTTCGTGTTATTGGAAAAGCTAATCAGATTAGGAAGACACTGATCATTTATTTGTTTTATAAAGACTGTAAAGAGAGGGAAACTCAAATGT
The DNA here is from genome assembly GCF_949606895.1 of Notothenia rossii. Taxonomy (NCBI): domain Eukaryota; kingdom Metazoa; phylum Chordata; class Actinopteri; order Perciformes; family Nototheniidae; genus Notothenia; species Notothenia rossii. Next base: position 22,088,942 of record NC_136906.1, read on the forward strand.
TCATGCCAGATAATAGGGTTACATTTTTAAATCTGCTAAAGCCATAAAAAAAAAGGAGGATCACAGCGTGGTTGTCAGACTTTACAATGTTTGACTAAGATGTGATTACCATCTCAGACACACAACACAAAACCCCTACCCTGATAATTAAGCAGCTAGACATATCTCCATCCTTATCAGCTCAGATCATGTGAAAAAAAGGAAAAGTGAGAAAATGATCTTATTTGCTTTATCTTGGCCCCTGTCACCAAACATTTCAGAGAAGAAGAAGGATAAGAACCAAACGTCTCTTTTCAGAGTAAACCAGAACGCATTACCAGTCGAGCTGTGTGTATTCACATCACATCCAGAGTTAGATTAGCTCAGTGAAGACAGGTACGGGAAAGGAAACGGGGACAAAGGGGGAAGGAAAGGGGGAAAAGCCTCAGAGCAGACAGATGTACAAACTGAGGAATAACAAAGGACATATTTCCTGCCATTAATCTCATGGCAGGTGGCTGTAAATGGCCCTAGTCCTTTTATTTCCAGTCACAGCAGCGTCATGGCAACCAAATGGACTGTGTGAAGATAACTAAAAAGATGAGTCATGGACTGAACTCATTAGAAATCCCCATTTTCACAAATAAGATAATAAGTGAAAGAGGGACTCCATAACAAGTTGCTCCTTAGAAATTAATTTCAGTCAATCTCATTACATTCAACATACAGGAACAAAGTTAGGGCTTTTTAATTTTTTTCAGGACTCAAGTTGAGTCATGATTATGGCTTGGAATCGTTTCAAATGTTTTGATACCACTGCCAACCCAACAAACCTTTTCCATTTAGTATGGTATTCCAGCCTTTCAATGCTACAAAAGCTGTACAAAAACATAGCCTAAGTTATAGGTATTACCTGACAAAGTATGCAATGACAACTTGATATTTTTTTACATTTATTTAGATAGACATTTAAGATGTTCTAATGTTCAATACCCAAATTAAGTCATGATATACATAATGTAAGGAAATGCATGTATAAGGTAGAGGTGAACTGAACAGTCAATCAACTTAACAATATTAATTTAGGACATAACTGGCAAGACTGTGTTCATTTGCTGAATGATTAAAATTCAATATATACATCAGAAACTTAAACGACTAATTATGTAACATAATCTCCATCATCCCCACTGCTGCACTGATCACTTATCAATAGTTTAAAGACATTCACTGATTCCTGCTTCTCAAATGTGCTGGTTTTACCTGTTTCATATCACATGGACTCATTTTCCAACACTTTATAGACAAAGGCTTATAGTTGCACAACAATTGATAGATTAATAATTTCAATCAATAATGAAAACGTTAACATTGCAGTCCTAATCACCACAATAGGAATCCATTGAAAATAAAATGAAATAAAATGAGCCCTGAATTAAATATTTGCAAAAATATTGAAACTCTAGCCAACAACACACAACATAGAATGGTGCTTTAGCCCAGCCAACTGCAATAACAAAACTAAAAGAAGGTCCAGCCCAGGACAGGCAGACAGCAGTCAAGGAAGCCCCCTGAAATGGCCATGTTGCAGGCAGGGCAAATAGCAGCAGGAGCAACCGGTGGGACTGGAAGTCTAATTAAAAACGCAGCGCCTTTCCAGCAGCTGCGGCCCGGCCCAAAATGGAATCACACTCGAAAGAGCGAAGAAAGCCGTAGACATGGAGGTACAGCTCTATCAGGATACGGGCCACAAGTTATATTCTCCTGTCATTGTATCTCAGGGCAACAGTGTCTGCTGAACTTTCACAATTCAATCCAGATCCACACGTTCACAGATAAACTCACACATACACTGCTTCCAGTTCAGTCAGACGCAGCAAAAAGCTTATCTAGAGCCTTCTTACCATGACGGGCCTTTGAATCCTCTCAGTCCGCTCCATACCTCGTTTGCCACACTCGCCGCACCACGGCAAACCAAGGGGGCAACGCCAGAGTCCACAGACAGAGTTATGTGGGTGTGCGTGTAAGTGTGTGCGCGTGAGATAGCAGTCACTGGTGTGTGTATCTGTCTGTTAGCTTGTCAAGTGCAGAAGTGTACATGTGTGTGTATGTATGTTTGTGTGGTGGGATGGCAGAGAGAGCCAGAAAAAAGGGCAGTATGTGTGAAACTAGGAGAGCGCTCTCTTAACCTCCAACCCCTTCACACACACACACACACACACACACACACACACACACACACACACACACACACACACACACACACACACACACACACACACACACACACACACACACACACACACACACACACACACACACACACACACACACACACACACACACACACACACACACACACACACACACACACACACACACACACACACACACACACACACACACACACACACACACACACACACACACACACACACACACACACACACACACACACACACACACACACACACACACACACACACACACCCACCCCTCCACCAACGTGAACCTTGTGTAGAGGAAGGGAGCAGGGGCTGGCTGGGGGGTCGGGTTGCAGGACTTGTGCTACATTTGCAAACTGGGGAAATATATTTAGCCCTGGCCAGTCAGAAACAGGGACATGAACGCACCAAGACCCAGAAGGAGGCTTGGTATGCAGCCGTCAGCCATTCAATGCCCTGACTGACGTGGAAGAGGGCTGTGGCAGTGCCCAGGGAAACCCCCCCCCCCTTTCTCTCTCCCTTTGATTCATTCCCCTCGGCCTCTGACCTGATCCCATTCTTCCCAGCCCCTCTCTCTGTGTCTCTGCCGGAAAAGGGGTATTAGAGAAATGATTAGGACTGAAGGCTGGCATTGATCTCCAAAGTTGATTCGTCTAAGATTCACAAAAGTCAAAAACTGATACGGTTGTACTCTATCAATGTCGCATAAACTGTTTCTCAGAATTTATCTTGAATTTATCCTACATGCATCAGGTCATATTTATGTGGCCCAATATTATGGCCTGAAGTGGTTTTACAGTAAGTACAGCATGGGACACACCCTTTATCCTAAGATCCCTCAGTTCATATATATATATATATATATATATATATATATATATATACACATATACACATCACAAAAAACTGCACCTATAAAGAACAGCATCATTAAGCAAAATGCAATTTAATGGCTGATGAATAATCTCTATTCTTGCATTCCACTGATCTCGTGTGTTAATTTGTACTATCCCTAATTCTGTAATGGAGTGTTTCTTGTATATGTACATTTATAACGCACCCAATATGCTGATGCCAATCGTGTGTTTGTGAGTCTGGAACTTGGCCTAACTTTTCACATACGAATCAGGGCGGCTATTACAGCCAGCTGTCATTTACATTATCTAAAAAGGAAAAAATCGTAAAATAACCTTTTTTGGTTTTGCAACAATTGTTTTACTATTTTACACAAACTAGATGTTTACCCTTCATGCAATCCTAATTAAACCACCCTACCGAAACGTAACATTTAGTGCAGATATACACACCTTTTTCAGAAAATACGGAAATGAAAATACTTGACTTTTAAATTCTATATTGTAGAATTTAAATTGTAAATTATCCTTGTACATAATCACCAATATGTTTTGCATACATTTTAGAATGGTCTGCTACTAATGTGTGATAAAAGACATGCATTTATTTATTGTATACTAACAACTGTTTGGAATCAAGGCTGATAAAAGTCTAAAATAAATGGTGAACACGCAGATAGGTGTGGTTGAGGGGTGGTAGTGAAGGGGGAACAGTATGTCCACTAGAGGGCGACCTCTGACACATTGTACGGGGCTTCTCAATCTCAACGACCACACAGCTGACCTCCTCCTCCTCCTCCTCCTCCTCTCTGTATTAGTAGCTGATCAAGACAGTCAAATGGGGACCACTTGGCTCCTCGTCAGGCCAGACACAGCAGCAACTGGAGCACCGCTGAGGTTCATATGGCACGACTGACAGGAGGACTGATCTTCTCTTCAGCATCTAAAACCTCGAGACCTTTCACATATGGCAGCCAAAGCAAGACGCAATATGGTCTAGGAAGAATCATTGGCAAAATTATGTTTCTTGGTATTCTGGTCATTTAAATCTTTCACTGTTCGATGGGTAAAATATCTTGTCAATACAATACAGATTGATAGTTTTCAGAGTCTTAAGACTTTTAGTTTTTGGACTTCGAAAATGCTTCTTTGCCCAGAGTTTTTTTTTGTATTGAGGCAAAAACGTTTGTGTTTTACATAAGAATGAAAACAACATAAACTCCTTATAAATTACACCACTTATCACACCACATCTATAACTTAAATGCATGGCATTTTACTCCTTTAATAGAACAATTACAGCAGAGACAGAAGGAAAACAACAAGCAAAAGCTATATTTCAATTTAGAGGATAAATCCTCCATATTTCGAGTTGATAAATCAAAGTTGGGAATGGGAAACAAAGCTTTATGCTAAAATTAAGAGTACACACATCCTTATTAACACAGAGTGTCCAATAATCCACTACACCATGGTCAGTTATTTGATGGAGCGCTTAGGGATCTTTCAAATATACTGTGACAATTTTGCATTTAACCAGAAAATGGTGGTAATCAGTCACTGATAAATGTAGTAGATTAAGTCGACCACCAGTAACCCACTGCAGATAACAATGAATGGCAACCAACCCTAAACTCTGCGTGTTTATTGGTTTATGTTATCAGGCTGAATATTAAGCTGATTACAGGGTGGTACAGATAATTCTTAAGTTAATTAAATGCTGTATGATTAATATTACCCCTGATTTATTTTGTCGTCTAATCGATTTTGTTTTGGTGATTTATTTGAAGAGGAATTTTGCATCTTCTACCTCTATGCGTCTTTTTGAAGGACCTTCCGTTATGTTCTTGATCAAGCCTCTGAAGTGGGACACATCTGTTATGTGTTCATCATGACATGATTTGGTTTCATGTTATAATTCTAAAGTGTATTACATTTTGAATAGAGCAAATATACAATTTGAACTAAATGTAATAATGTCTTTCAGCATATACTCAATAGTAGGTATGTAACGATAAAAAAAACTCACGGTACGATAATATCTCGATAGCAAGTCCAAGGTACGATATTTATCGCGATATTGAAAAATAAAGAAAAAAACGCTCTCGCTTGGTACTGATGTTGCTGGGACAGCAGTGGTCGCTGGGAGTTTTTGCTTTACGCTGTGCGCGCTCCCGTGAGGTGCATGCATATCTCGGTGGGCATGCATAACATCGCCCCCCCCACCCTCGTTGACAGTTCACGAGCGTGCTCTCTTAGTGGCGAGTTCAGACCCGACAGGTAATAATGGATTATGATGACGGAGATTTTACGATCCTGTCTGTAAAAATTACGGACAGCAAAAAAGGTCTAACGCCACCTCTGTGGGACAGAGAGATATGCTTTGGCCATGGGTGACAGCAGTGGGTAAAACTGTGCATTGTCTCTCCACCACTTCAAAATAATACCGTTTTTGCCAAGAAGGTGAGGCTTATTGACAGGGCGAGATATCAATATACTGTTGGTACTTGTCAATGTCTCTAGGTGTGTAAATGTAGCCCTGTAAATACGATGTCCTTTTGTGTTATCTGTTGTTTTATATTCATGTTGTAACCTACTTGCTGCCATGTTGGACAGGTCTCCCTTGAAAAAGATATCGATGATCGCAATGGGACCACCTGGTTGAATAAAAGTTTAAACATTTTTTTTAAATTATTAATTAACCATGTAATATCGCGGTAGATTTTGTCAGTCTCACGAAGGTATTGAGACGTTTATTTATCGCGATATCGTCACATCCCTACTCAACAGCAAACATGTCACCTATTGTACACAGCAGCAGCACACAGTCTCTCTGACGTAAGACGAAGTGTGTTTTTGTTGAACTGGACACACAAACCAGCACTGCACAAACATGTAGGTCTCACACACACACACACACACACACACACACACACACACACACACACACACACACACACACACACACACACACACACACACACACACACACACACACACACACACACACACACACACACACACACACACACACACACACACACACACACACACACACACACACACACACACACACACACACACACACACACACACACACACACACACACACACACACACACACACACACACACACACACACACACACACACACACACCCTTTCCTTCGTCTCTCCATCCCACTGTGCCTGCACACAGAGGGAGATTCAGTGGCCTGGTTTCCATGGAAACCAGGCTGAGTGTACCAGCCAGCTCTACCGTTGGCTGATTGTGGCTCTCGTGTATTTGTGTGTGTGTGGTGAGTGAGTCTGCACTGGCGTAGGTGTACTGTAAAGCCTATGCAGGGCTCTGCTTTGCATTGTTCAAGGGGAGGCTAAAAAAGGCTATGTGCAGAAACCTATAGGGCACCTTTGTGCTTCTTTTCCTGTGACGTTTTTGGAAATCTCAACAGGGTTTCAGAAACTACATTCAAATGTACAAACACTCCCACTAGTAAATGAATACATGTTTGGTTTCTGTACAGCATTTCAAATGTTTACAATTCCACTTTTTCTCTTTATGATTGAAATGCTGTGCGACAGCACGAGACACAGGAAGGAATTTTATCTGAGGAAGTATGAAATCATCCTTACTATGCAGCTAATGAGTTTCTTATACAATGTAAGAGATTATAATTCCTGCCTAACCTGCCGGCCCCAGTGCACGTGGTCCTTCAACAAGCAGAGTCTCAGAGTTAATGAAGGACAAGGCAGTGGGAGGGGTAATGTTTGTTGGCAAAGATGCAGCTAACCTTTAGAAACCGCAGGAGGGTTCAGCTCCCTGGGATTTTCTTCTTCATTTTTTTTTAAGGCAACCTCAGTACTGAACAGGTAAATGTCATTCAGCATGGGCCAAATAATTTCCTCTCACAAATGATGAGGTCAGAGAGAAAAGGGGAATCATTTAGCTGCCATGCAGCGTGGCTTTGAGAAATGTTATGTTCAAACAGGGTTGTGGTTCAGGCCTCGAGCTGTGATGCTTTAACCCCGCCTCCTGTACTAGCCGGGGAGAGAAATGACGCATTTCCAATGCAAGGCCTCGCACGGCTTAGTACGGTATAGTTAGGCCTTGGTAGGCCAGGCTCACTTTGTGCTGCGTTTCCATTACAGTTTAGGAACTGGGGTAGTAACTATAGTAACGCAGTGTAGGCGGAGCCGTGACGTAATCTTCAATGCGAACAACAGAAAACCAACATCAGCCGTGAGCTGTTTGCCCTCAGAGCTCTCAGCTCCTCATATCTGTTCAGAAACTAGACAAAAGTTAAACAAGAACAAACCACACACTGTCTGTGTCATGGTGAATACAGTCGCTGGTTCATTGATGTATATAGGCCGTTGTTGTGAGTGTGGACGGTCGGAGCATATACTGCGTCAGCTTAGCCGATCTCCATTCAGAAAACAAGCATTTTAAAAGGTTTTTCGCCTGCCGACTTGTCAAAGCATTAATTCATGGTTTTTACTAACCGGTATCAGTATGTTGTTACTTCGCCATTATTTTGAAACGTGTATTACATTTAAATCACGGTAAAATATGTTCATTTTGTTGTAGTTGCCAGCGATTCTCTCACTAGTTTAGCATACTCAGCCCGGTTGTTGGGACGGAAAGAACCTCGATTTTGGAGAGCCAGAAAACTGTGAAAAAGTACACGAGGGCCGGAACTACTCCTAGTGGAAACGCAACTAAGGACGGGCACTCTTAAACCGCGCTCCGCGCTGTAGTGGAAATGCGCCAAAAGTGTACCTGTCAGACAAAGCTCGGGAAATGATGCTTGCTAGGTTATACTAGCTTCTCAAGACAGAGCCAATAAATGGATATACATCTACAGACCAGAGTGGAGTCAGGGTCAGAGAGGCGTAGTTTGGGTTGAGTCTAAAACATGGGGATTATAATTACATTTAGAGTCCCAGAGAAATCTCGGAGGAGACTCTCCTTTCTAACTCGTATATGTGTAACTGCAGTCACAGGGGTTCTATTGTTGTTACCAGCAATGTTATCTAAGCCATTTCAGTGTGTGAGATACAGTACGATATGTGGGCTGCCTGTGACAAACACACAGGTGAAGAGGGAAAAATACGACTAAAATACAGAAACAAATATAAAAGTGTTTCATGTTGTAAGAAATCAGCACAGCTCTGCCATGTGCCAGATAAACAAAACTTGAAAACAAATGTGTTAATAACAGTTCATGGTTAAAATGTGACAAATAAACCCTTTAAACTCAAGTGTTCAGTTTTGCTTTGTTCAGAGGTGCTAGCAAGTTTGTTATTTAAAGATTATAGTTCTTCCTTCAGCCTACTGTGTGAATGCTTAAGACTTCAAAAAGTTGTAGTACTTTTTTCAGTTATATAAAAGAACGAAAAGTCAGTTACTCTAGACATTTGAAACGCTTGAAATTGCTTGTTAAAATAAAAAAAGGGTCTAAAATAATAATTAAACTACAGTCTATATGGGGCTGCTGAATTCCCAGCATCAAAGACCTCACTTTGACTCCATTAACATTTTATACGAGTCTTCATTAAATAAAAATTAAGCTCAGACTCAGTCTAGGACCTGGATTAGTGGTCTGGAGGAAGGATTAAGTGTGAAATGTTACCTGTCGGACAAAGCTGTTCGAGGTGGTGTCAGATGAGGTGCTTCCATCAGAGCGCTTAAATCGGCTCTTCCTCTTGCCATACTTTCCCTGCAATTGGAGAGGTTGGAGGGCAGGGGAGAGGGGGATTGGGAAATAAAGAGAAAAACACAGAAAGTTTCATTGAGTGTTTCCAAAATAATCTTTCTTGACATATCTCTTAGTTAACCTTGTTTCCGGGGAGCATGACAGCAGTTAACATTCGGCATAGCATTTGTTAAAGCTTCTGAATATGATCAGGCAGTCAGATACAACCAGAGATAGAGCAGCGCTGCTCCGAGACTGGAGAGGAAGTCGACCAGATTAAATGTGTCCTGAGTGTCCACGAACAGCATTCATTACTCGTCATTTTTCATGTTCAGATGCAAACTGGGACCTTGTAATTTGATTGGCAGACCCCTTGCAAATGGCCTATCCGGGTTGGGCAGAGGCCACACAGCACATTATGAGCCCACCCTGCCCACATTGCCATGGTTACACAATCCCGACTAATTACATTAGTTGGAAGCTCATCAGGAGACTGGCTGTGTTGTTCTTTCAATATAAAAAAAGTGCTGGTTAAGTTAATGCTTAAAAAATAGACATGGCAAATGTGTTCATTTTACAGCACTTCCAGGAGGGGGTGTCACACCACAAATGTCTTGAATTGAAAATGTGATATTGATAAAGTGTCTTATTTCCAAAACATACTTAACACCTCTATGGCCCTTTATAGACCTGTGTACTTGCATGTTTAGACCACTGGGGGTATAGCTCAGTGGTAGAGCATTTGACTGCAGATCAAGAGGTCCCCGGTTCAAATCCGGATGCCCCCTCTTTTCTATAACATATGACGCCCCAGTACATTACATTACATGTCATTTGTTAGACGCTTTTATCCAAAGCAACTTACATACATTCAGTACTGTGGACAATCCCCACAGGAGCAATATGGGGTGAAGTGTCTTGCCCAGGGACACAACGACATGCTGACTGCAGTGGCACTCGAACTTGGTACCCCCTGATTCGAAGTCCAGCACTCTATCCACCGAGCCACAGCCGCCCAGTAGAAGAGGCAATCACTACAATAACAATTTTATGTAATACATAAATACACATTGCAATTATTTTCCTTAAAGACAGCCACTATTTTATTTAGGTTCTGAAACTAACATTTTAAAAATTGCTCAAATAAGCCACTACTGTTTACAGAGCAACAAGGTAACATCTTTCCATTACATTTTGTTTGCTGACGCTTTTATCCTTGAAATTGCTTGTTTTGTCCAACCTGATCCAAAACCCCAAATATATGTTATTTACAGGAATTATAAGACAGTAAAGAACAGCAAAGAAGTGGGAACTTTCCGAGGCTTGAACCTTAAGTACCTTAATATGATTATAACTAAAATGTGATACTTTACATTTTTGAAAATGATGATGTCTATCAACCCTGCATATTACCCAGTAGCTGCTTTAAACATGTGTTAACAACCCGCCAACAGTAAGCTCTCTCCAACTCAGCGTTTTGTCACCGTCAGAGGGCAGGCAGAGGACCTGAGATTACTTTAAACATGGATAACCTGTTATATCAGCATCAATATACACAAGCTAACATATAATCACACTGTTATAACATCTGTTATACACTCCCATCCAAAAATGGAGCTTGGGAGTCCTTTTGAATTTCTATTAAACTTCCTGTTGCGCTAAAATAATAGATCCAGCCCTGTGTGCCATGCTTGATTTACTGCTGCTGATGGTTAGGACAAATACACAGCAGGATGTTCCACAGCAAAATAACAGTGATACACACAACAACAACAACTACTACTGTGTGGAAAACATCTGCAAGTACAATTAATAGCTATAATATCAAAGGACTTGAGGTGAAAATATGTAAACATGTAAATGGATAAGATGCAACATATACTAAAAACATAGAAAAAAAACGATTTAAAAAGGGTTTACTTACACTAAATATTTTCAGAGAATCATGGCTTTTTAGACATATTCTAAGATACGATTAGTTCTGTGTTTTTTTTAAAAATAACATAATCTGATGATTTTTTAAAAACATATCTAACTTTTTGCCACCATTTCTATGGTAACATTTTCTATATATATATATATACACAAAAGAAAATTCCTTGTATGTGTAAACCTACTTGGTAATAAAAACGATTCTGATTCTGCATGTATTATGGTAAGATTTCAACGTACAGATTAGACATGTCAGAATTTGAGGAAAAGCAATCCCCTTTCAGCTCAACGGGTTAGCAATACAATCTTATAATAAAATTACCAATACTTATTTTGCCTCATATAAGCATCAGACAAAACAAAACAAAAAATATCTTCACCGCTTCCCCTTTCTGTCCGACGGTATACAGTAGCTGTTGTCTATGTTCTCTTCAAAGTCCCCGGTCTCTTTTGAAAAACAAAGTAATATTACTTGGACAGTTGTTGCCGGTGAACCACTGCTTTGATTGGTTAATCTGTTATTTTGGTGGACTAAAGGGTTTCCAAAGTCACACGGCAACTGACACGGTTAACGGCTTTGGATTCCTGTCAGAAAGGGCTGTCTAACAGAAAAGAAAAGCTGAAAAACTACAGTCTTTACTTAAATTGGTTGAATATCTTTTAAGGTAGGCATTGGTAATACATTGCTTAGATCCTGAGCGTTAACTCCTGTCTGTTTCTCCATACTGGGTGCATGCTGACCGCCATCTCCCTTTAACGTGTTTATCAGCTTATCCAGATAAGATATCCAGGCACAAATCTCTAATGTAAACAGAATCTTACTCACCATCCTAATTGCTAAAGGTTGCAACACGACCAAACAAATTCCCAGTACAGCCATATATTCAGAACAAAGATGAACACACTGCAGTTACAAAGCCATAATCCACTTCAGTATAATAAGAGTTGACAATGGAAAGTTAAGGTTGAAAATAACTGACAGATATAAGATAATCACACAGTGAATGTTTATCCCGCTGGAGATTTTGCTGTGCCACCAGATATATCAACAATTAAGCTGTCAAATAAAATGTTATCAATATAGATAAGAGCTCAATTATGAAAAAGGACCTATGTGGTTCGAAAAATGAAGTTTCTTATAAGGATGTTCTGGTGATTGTGCGGGGATAAACGCACTGCAGTCAGAAATTCAAAATTACATTAAATATGATGTGTGTCCATGCCTCTATGATTATAGCCATGATGGGGCGAGCTACTGTCATCAAAGGGGGGAAATGCCAGAAGAGGAGGGGAGGCTTCCTGTTGGTAAACATCCTCGCAGATTAAGTGTACAATTAAAAAGGGTGTTGTGTGTAAACAAGAGACTTTAAACGGAGAAGCATGGAACTTGGAGGCAAAATACCTTTTTTTCTAGTTCTGTATGATCGCAAAAATGGTAATCACGAAAAGCTGGGTTGGTTTAAATACACACACCTGGAAAAAAATGATATTTGGAGTTATTAAACTGAAAAAGTGGTTTAATGTGGCAAAGCAACAAGACAGAATATGTGGAAATATGGGCGACTGTGGAAAGGTACTCAATTTCACTTAAACATTTTATTTTCAAAAGATAAAAAAAGAAAAATGGAGAAGGAAGAAAAGCACATTTATTTTATGTCTCCTATTTTCATCACGGTTCTAAAGTAATAACGTTGGATGTTTCTATGTGAATATTGAGAGAAAGTAATAATGTTAAGGACTGATATTGTTTCAGGGGTGCATTGGTAAATTGTTGGTTTATACCTGTGTTTCGTTTGAAGGCGATTTGAAACGGCTGTTTTCTGTTTGTATTTTGTGAGACAATAATAAAACATGTCTAAAATGCAGCTGGTTGGTTGGTTACACGATGTCACAACTTTAAAATATAAACCCCTTATCTGAAAGATGACGATGCTCAACAACACAATCTTCAGCGACACTGGCGTTGAATTTGGATCATGTCTTTGACCAATATCTTTTTTTTTCTCTGGGAGAAAACTCAAACCGTCTCCTTCAGGATATTAGAAATGTCGCTCCCTGCTTGTCTCTCCACAGCAGAGTTATAAATACATATACCAGCATGACCTGCTGCTGGTCTGGATGAACTTTATATCTAATTGATCAGAGCTACCACACACACAAATATGAAACAAACCATTTCCAGCTGCCTGGCTAAAGGAGGGGGTCCATCTGCTTCTCACCAAAGCCTCACAGCAGATAAAGATCTGATTTTTTAAAAACAGACAGGACGAGGTGAGATGGTGAGAGCAGGATGGAGATAGTGGGACATTCAAAGTGGATGCGGAAGGAATCTGGAGAGCTGAGAGATGAGAAGGAGCTGGGAAGAGTGGGAGTAAAGAGGAGAGAACAGGACTTGGCATGGTTTGAAGCGTTGGTTGTCTGTGGTGAGGTGTTGGTTTTTTCCCCCCTTCTCCAAAGAGACATTGACTGAGCTCAGGCGTGGGTGTGTTGTTCTAGATATTCTCATCATTTATTTTTTCATCCATTTAAACTGTTATGACTAAACATGCTCACAATATCCTGTCACTTTCTATTAGTCACAGCATATTTGTAGATGTAAATAGACTGACACCATCGAAAGTTGAAAAATAAATGGAGAGATTACCTCATCAAGTGGAATTTCTGAGGGTGGGCATTTCCTAAAATAATGGCATATTGATTACTTTACTGGTCATGTCAGGTTTGAAAACGTAATGCATAGCATCTCTGTGGGATTCATGTCTATCCACATTGATGCATCTCTCCTCCAGCAGGGCAGATCAACATTTAGTGTACCATCTACTTAATTAATCAATGATTAATCAAAAATAGGCGTGGTTTTGTCGAGGACCCAATGATAACACTGCAATAAAACCAGCGTTACATCATATCCTCACATATGGTTACACATAGAGACTAATTAAACCCAACACAACTCAAGACCGAGGATGAAATCAACACATATCTAAATCCAAAGCAAACAAACTAGAACATGTAATCAATTTGAGCTTCCTCGGATACAATTCGGCTTTGAATCATTGCAGCGAACACGAGCATGTTGGGCTCCCGAAAGCAAATGAGGCGACTTAATTGCTGAACAACCTGTTAATCCTCGGAAGTGAAACAGCCTCACCGTCCTCGAAACGCCTTTTCCCCATAAATGCACATTAGTTTGCGCAGTCTTTTTTGTTTTCCTGTCACGATATTGCCTCCGTTTCTGCTGTTTGCTTCTTACCTGTGTGTGTGGATGATGGTCGAACATGTCCATTTGGATCTCCTGGGTTGAGGTCGAAGGCGTCCTGGACATACTACTTTTCTGTACCATTGATTTAACTTTTTAAAATCTATTTTCAGTTTCGTGTGTTTATGATGCTGAGGACTAACACATTTTTTTCCAGGGAGTGATGAGTCGCTGATCTGAGCTGGTTGGTAAAATAATGGCAACAGCTGCCTTCCTCCAGCCTATAGCGTTACACACTTGCGCACCAGGCTTTTACACTAGAGTCAAGTCAACGGAATCATGCACTGGCACATCCGGCTGGAGCTTTCAAAATAAAAATATTTAGCACTGTAAACTCAATAGGTGAGAAACTGTCAAGGTGTAGCCTACTATTGAACGTGTAATTATTTGTTATAGCCTAAATATAATCATTTAAAAAACGTCAGCATGTTTATGTTAACCTTTAAATAGAATACTGCTTTATTAAAATGCAGATCATTACTCCCTGTAACTTCAAGATTGTTTCATTGTAACTGGTGAAATGTTCTCTATTTTTCTTATTTTTTGCAAACAAATAAATAGAAGAATACCAACAAGTTGCCTCATGTTTAAATATATTATAATATTTGCCTATTGTCACTATGTGGAGTTTACTATACCACGAGAGGTGTACACAAAAATATACTGACTCATTAACATCAAACATTTAACAATTTGGAGTCTTCAGTTTCAGAAATAATTTTTTGTTTTAATATTATTTGTGTGAGGAAACTAAACCAACCACTTATGTCACTCTTGTTTCTTTTCATGATATTGAATTGAATTACAGGGCTTCAACTAAAAATAATTTACATCAACAAAAAGTCAGCAGACTACTTAATATAATATAAAACAGAGAAAAGCGGGAAATCTCTACGTTTCAGAGGGCGAAAACTGAGTTTTATTTGACGATTGCATGATAAATTACTTTTACAGTGAATTATTTGTTCCAGATTATATACGTATACTTACACATTTCAAGAATCATTGGTACTAATCCTATTCCTTTTTTGAATTATATAACTTACCATGATTTAAGTTATCACTGCTAGGGCTCGTGACACTAAGTAATAATTACATCATATCAAAAGTAATGGAACCATTACAACCAGAGCAGTTGTGTCAAAAGTCAAATCTATAGTCTTCTAACAGACATGCTTTAATTTTGAAGGCAGATTCCTCTTACTACCGGAATGAGTCAGTGTTCCTCTGCCTGTCTTGACGCTGGTTCTGTCTCCTGTGTGCGCTCCATGGACTCCAGCTGGGAGTCGAGGTCCACGCCCCGCTGAACAGACCCCACCTTCACTTATCGATTGATGAAAGAACAACAGAGCAGCCGTGGTGATGGAGGTAGGCCTACAAAGACCATCAGGCCAAGCCGCTTGTCACCACATTGGGAATCCAGAAACTCGAGGTCCTAGGGGCTTTAATGGGGGGGAGAACAAATTCACAGTTAGTTTGTGGCAGCAGTGGAGAGGTTCAGTCAATCAAGGCTCATTCATAAGTGGCCCGGAGAAAAACACCCAAACTCCAAGGACCCTGCACTATAACTGACATTTTGACCCAGAGGGGGTTGAATTAGGTGCCTGGGTTTTTTTTTTAGCAGGGGCAGACATTACTGGGTCCCTTTAACATGTCAAAAATGAGGAGCTGTTTTCAGGGGCCACAGATTTTCTGACAGTGCTTTTGTGGCTCAAGACAGCAAACATAACTTTTGGTTACTGTGATAATATATCAATGTAATAACATTAACATCAAAAGTTAATTATAGATGCAATCAGACGTATCAGTAGTCATCTAGGGAGCATTGATGGTTATCCTCTTTAAAAAATGAAAGGAAAGAAACAGATGATATTAGAGTCACTGTGACTCTCTGCAGCAGCTGGTCGACATCTTCCTCCAAGAAAAAACATAATGTGCAGCAGGGGGGTGCAGGGTTGAGTTTGTCCTCAGCTGCTCACTTGATGTTCCTCTTCTTTGCTGCTACTAAAGAAAAATAAGTGGATAAACAGTCCTTTGGCATTTAGCTGATGCTCTTCTTTGCAACTTCTTGTAATAGATTAAACTCAGGTTTCAGGATGGGAAATAGAACAAGAAAAATGCAAGGGTCAAGACTATGAAATAAATATGCTTCAATATTGTATTTATTCTCTCATCTTTATTGTTGATTTTGTCTCCTTAGGTCATAATGCTTTGATGAATACTTACCATGCAGTGTGAGTAAACAAGTAAGCAGAACTTTATTTGTATACCACATTTGGTTCCAGGTGCATGATGCATGAGCAACCCTGGTAATGCAGCCACATGCACCATACACATAAAGATAAACATAAAGATAAACATATGACATCATGAGTAGAAACGATTACAACAATCACATAAATTATACAGATTTAGAAAAAAAAATATATGCTTATATTTATATATTAAAAATAAGATCAGTAGGAATTTTTAAAAGAAACCAAAATAATACCAGTAGTTGACTGATCAACATTTTAAAAAAGTTACTTGAGTTAAAATCAAATCAAATACTTGTTCATAATTCAATGAAGTCACAATACCTTGGTAAAGGTCAGCAGCACAGTGACATATGAATGAATTCAGCTTTAAAGGGACTTGCAGTTATGATTGTTGTAGATATTTGGCTCAATCCACAACTACAACACACGTCTGAAGTGTTGAATCATTCACTATTCAACTTTAAGATCTATTCCAATGAAAGCCAAATAAGCAACATGAAAAATGTGTGCAGTAGCTAATTTGTTTCGCCTGCACATGCCTAAACCCTAATGTGATGCTATTTGTACCTTAGTTAACACTACAGTTTCTCGATCATATTGAGCGTGTTTCTGAGTATCCTGGGAATGTGTTGCACATATACGAACATATTCAGTTCTTTTTGTAAACCTGATTACGCTAGCTTGAGTGTTCAAATAGACACTATGACACTTTGGTAGCGGCCCCTGCTTATAGTCTGCTTGTGGGTGCTGCATCAGCTGAATGTGCTTCTGTTGTTTTCAAGGCATCAAAGGAGTCTGATGGCAGTCCCTGAGCCACATCTGGAGCACCTGGGCCCGATGCAACACAGGACTTAAAAGCCCCAGCCTCCAGTGTGGCTTCATCTCTCCCCTGCCAGCGCACGCTACCTCTTTTGCTTGATTTATCCATTTTCGAAATCCCCATTAGCTGAGACATTGGGGACTGCTAATCTTCCTGGGGTCCGTAACAGGACGGGACACATTACATATATGATATGACATATAAGATGCACCATTCAATTATTATCATCAACCAAGATTTATGTAATCAGTGAAAACATACATATTTAGGTAATTTGCATTCATGATTCTTCAAAGAGGAATACAAATGCAATAAAGTTAAGTGATCCATCTCTTCAGTAGACATATAGTTCAACCTCTTTAAGGTTTAAATACTTTTGATCACTCATGCAGCGGCACATTTCTGTGCAAAGATGAGAGCAGTGTCTGTTTAAGCTGTGGTAGGAGGTGATCCGGTACTTTAGTCAAATACTTTGTCCGGAGCTGATGATTTCAGTTGGTATTTCTGAGTTACCTGAGGTGAAGAAGTGCCACTCTTGCACCCACATTGTTGAGCGTGCAGTGTTGCCATGGCGATGGGGTGCTGCGGGAGAGCCAAGGATGCAACACTGTCAGGTGTTAATCCTATTTTAGCAGCCAACTCACATTTTATTTTGAATACAGGCCATTTGAAAGCCTAATATTGAATTGTTCTAATCTCTTTATTTATTAAAAAGGTGTAATTCACACTCTTATCGGCTGAATTTTACAATAAATATTTAAAGTTCAGACTCTAAATGTCTTTTTGTCTTATCTTTACTTTCTTGTTAGATAGCACCCTATATTTCCATAACAGTATCGGGTTAGTTCAAATGTATGGTAAAGATCTAGTGCTTAACATCTATTTGTCCTTTTCCAATGTTTGAACAGACCTGTGTTTGGTTTTGATCTACTGTGTTTTTAGAAAGCCGTTTAAGTTGCATGTCCTTTTTTTTGTGTTTGCTCTTATTTTGGAAAGTTGTTTTTTAACACCTTAGCATATCGGCATATTATGGATTTCAAATGTGTTTGTTTTTAACATGTGTATTTATGAATTTGTACACAACTTTTTCTTAAACTACATTTTAACTGGCATATCATAATATGCAGTTATGCTATTTTCTCAGTCAGGAAGGCATTTAGCATCAATTTATGATGGTAAACAAACACAGATTACAATATAATAATAAAATAACCCTCTATTGGTATTGTTTATTGAGTTGCATCATTGTTAGTTATACTGTTGTGTTTTTATTTACATTGTGCAACCTTATCATCCCCTTTTGAAGGTTGTTGAAGGCTTTACGTCAAGTATTACACAAAAAAAGGGTAAATTTAGAAATGTTATATTATCATTTAAGAATATTGGCCCTCGTTGTACAAATGCATTGTATAAAACATATGCCTACTGTAAATATTCCTGATAACGTGTAATGTTATGTTTTTTAGTTTAAACTGGAAACTGGATTCAACAGCGTCCTCATGTGTTCGACAGCAGAATGCACCCAACCTTACCCACAATGCACTGTAAAAACACTGATCTGTACCATTCTATTTAAGAGGGGTGATCATAGATTTCAAATCTCCACATTTCCATTGTCGGTATCCTTTTCCACCAATCTTATCTATACATAAGTGCAAACATTTGCACTACTTCTAATGAAAACATTATTTATAATGCCATTTGTAGTCTAGGTTAACACAGAGATGTTTCGCGTTCAGAGATGGACTCTCCTCCATAATGGTAGGTTCCAGTCCGTCTCTCAAGCCTTCCTTTTCCCACTGAAGTAGCAGCCATGAGGTAGGAACATTGCCGAATGAACAAAAAATGAATCGTTTAACTGTTAAAATGCACATATGTAAACCCCATATCAATAAAATAAGACACATGCATTCCCTATTCATCGTCAGATAAAGCTTTGGTGGAATTATCAAAACAGAAACCTATATTTTAACGCGGCCTTGTGTAACACGTTGTAGCTGACTGAGAAGCCATGTTGTAAAGTCGGTTAGCTGTCAGCTGCGTGGCTAACGGCGATTTTAGCCACTGGCATATTTCATCGACAGTCATGAAACTTTTCAATGTTGACATACGTTTGATACACAAAATAAAGCATTATACGTATCTAACCTGAGTTATGTGTGTGTGCTCAGGCTCCAGAAGAGGCTTGCTTCGAGCGTCCTTCGCTGCGGCAAGAAGAAAGTGTGGCTGGATCCCAACGAGACCAATGAGATCGCCAACGCCAACTCTCGTAAGTAAAGCAACAAGTCACCATTTTAGTTTGCTAGTCGTATTATATGTTTCACCATTTAGGCCTACTGAAAAAATTGAGGTGACCTGTCTTAATAAATGCATGTTCCCGGTGTTACATGGTGCGAATACAGATTTAGTCACTAACGCTAACATCATTAAACAGGAGCTCAAAAAGTAATAACATACCTAAAGTGTACTTTAATAGATATTATATTGCTTTATCCAGAACCAGACAAATGGTTCAAAAATAACGTGCCTAACCTTTGGGTGGCTGGTCATAATTTTCGCTAGAGAAACATACATTCCTGAAAACATTAAACCATATTATGAACACATAAAAACTCAATAACATGGGACCCTCTTAACATGAAAACAGTACTGTTTCAATTTGATATATCGAGATTTCTCCGATATCTCTAAAATGCACAAAATTGCGTTTCCATGCCTCTTAAAGGTTAAAGTATTTTACAAGTTTTGCTAATAGTTTTAAAATGATGTACTCCTGATTGTTAAAATTAACTCATCCCTAAAAAATGCAACATAATGAGCAACGTAACATACTTTTTTTTCTTTCCTGATGATGAATCGCTGCATCCCAGTAGCTCACTTGTTTCCTTCTGTCTTCAGGCCAGCAGATCCGTAAACTGGTGAAGGATGGTCTTATCATTCGCAAACCTGTTACGGTCCACTCCCGTGCCCGCTGCCGCAAGAACACGCTGGCACGTCGGAAGGGGAGACACATGGGAACTGGTGAGTTTAAATCGCCATGTTATACTTTGCAGAGGAAAGTCATTCACCAGGCTTTCTGTTTACGTTATGATTTGATTACATTTCTGAATTAATTAGCTGTGCAATGTTTTTAATGTTTACTAGCAAGTCTTGTGGAATGATTGTTTTGTCAGACTTCTTAATATTATGATAGTGACGGTAACTTGACTGGACTTAATCCCCTTTCCCAGGTAAGAGAAAGGGTACAGCCAACGCTCGTATGCCAGAGAAGTTGTGCTGGATGCGCCGCATGAGGATCCTGCGTCGTCTTCTGCGTCGCTACAGGGAGGCCAAGAAGATCGACAGGCATATGTAGGTTCAGGACATCTTCACTAGTTGTGTCTGCCTTTATTGATGTGGCCAGTTTCTTGTCATGTCTTGTTATTTTAGAGTCCAAGGTTGTTGGTTCAATATTTCTAAAATGGCCCGTATACATCTGGTTTTGTTTAATCCGCTTTTTCTTGTGATAGCAATGTGAAATAGATTTTGGACATGGGATTAAACCTGTTTCAAAACAGTACTGCAACAAAGGAATGTAGAAGCTCGTTGTTTTTTTGTTGTTGTACCATGGTATTCAATTGATATAACAAATTGTCAAATGTACTTGGTATTGGTATCCACTACTAATCTCTGTAATCATGACATTCTGCTGTGACCCTGGGCCTATGTTACACTAACCATTGCTCTGAAAGTGTTGGCAAATCATGAGATGAGCTCAGTAAAGCTCGTTGAAAATGCTGGTATTACACACAAGCCCACATAAAATATTTGGTGCACCTGACAACCCTTTTGTAATCAGTTTGTGTATTATTTTAATATTTGTTTTTCCTCGCTTTCTCTCAGGTACCACAGCCTCTATCTGAGGGCCAAGGGTAACGTGTTCAAGAACAAGCGCATCCTTATGGAACACATCCACAAACTGAAGGCAGACAAGGCTCGCAGAAAGCTCCTGTCGTAAGTCTTAAACCATCCCTGTGTTGTTTTTCCTGTCCACAGAAAAGCTGCATTTATTCTGAAAGTGTTAGGATAAAAATATTTAAGTTATGCAGTAAGGATTATACCATCAACTCAATTTGTTGATGTTAAAATGTATCGTTACATACTAACATCTTTCTGCCTATCTACAGCGATCAGGCCGAGGCTCGTCGTAACAAGACGAAGGAGGCCCGCAAGCGCAGAGAGGAGCGTCTCCAGATCAAGAAGGAGGAGTTCATCAAGACCTTGGAGGAGGAGACCAAGAAGTAATGTGGATCCGTCAATCCTGCCTGACACTGCCACCTGTCAAGTGTTGACAATAAAAGTGTACATAAAAACACAGATGATCATGTGTACTTTCTTTCCTCATTAAGTGAATACCTGATTAGCGGGGGCAAATAGTTTGAAAAGCTGGAAGGCTGACACCCAGAGTAATCATGAGATGAATGAGACAATCATAAATTAGTTTTAGAAAATCTAATTTTAATTAGCTTTGTTTTGCTATAAATACCTAATTTACAGTTGATAAAAATCTAATTTTAGTGTAATAAAAAGTTATATTTTGGCCACCTGGAATAAATCTAATATTTACTCAGAGCTGTGTTCTTAGTCTGTATTGACTCTAATGTTTACCTCCTAATATCTACTGTTCAGCAGCTAGTCACTAATTGTGTCTGGTTCATTTGGTGCATACTATGTCGTTTTCAATGGATCTTCCACTGAAACCGGCTGTCTTCTATATCTTAAAGTTCCCATGTCATGCTTTTCTGGTTATTACCCGTACCCAGGCGCGTCGTCTGGCAAGCCCCGGATGTTTTTTCTTTAGCCCCGGACAATTCTCCCTTAATAATATAATACATTAACCGTGCTTTGCCTGAACCTCATCATGACACTAGAGAGGATGGCAGGATTGTAATTTCCCTTGTTCAGTGAATGCAACAGAGGCAAGACACCAGACCAATCACCAGAGAGTTGCATGGAAATAAACGTGTCTTATTTGCTGACAGGTACCTATCCTGTGACAATGGCCCCGTCTCAGGTCGGTTAAATGAAATCCTTGCTTCCCTCACTTGCGTCGTTTCCCTGTGTTTAGTCCCTCTCTCCAGGGAAGCATGGAGGGACGCAAGGAAACCACGAGAAGCAGGGAAATGAGTTTTAAGAGCAATGGGACGTCCTTTCCTCCGTAGCGTCACGTGAAGCGACGTCCGTTTGTGATGACGCAGCACAGCTGTTCGTCTGACAGCAGCTCTGTCCCCGTTATTTTCACAAACCGCCCTGCAACACATTTACTACTGACACAAACATTTGTCTCATCTGTTGTAGACCCCAATAAATAAAATCAAATAAGAACTCATTCTCAAAAAAGATAAACGCCATTCTTAAAATGTATAAACGAACAATAGTTTGATTAATATTGATTAGAGTGCACAATAGAAATAAAATAATTGAGAAGAAAAAGATATATATTATCTATCAAAACCCAGTTGGATTAACATTCATTGGATTGCACACTTTGTTTGTTTGTGTGGATATGTAGCACATTAACATTTTAATAGCACTTAATGACTGACTGAATGGAAATG
This sequence comes from Notothenia rossii, assembly GCF_949606895.1. Taxonomy (NCBI): domain Eukaryota; kingdom Metazoa; phylum Chordata; class Actinopteri; order Perciformes; family Nototheniidae; genus Notothenia; species Notothenia rossii. The sequence goes on from NC_136906.1 coordinate 22,111,561, forward strand.
ACAGTAAATGAAAATATAAAACGAAAAAAGCGATCATGAAAATGTTTCCAATAAATGAATAAAATGATTTTCGACCACTTTGTTGTTCAAATATATCACATATTTGTAACTAAATGATACATGAATTGAAACAAAACACAGTTTAAACTGAGGAGTGACTCTCGTGAGTTTCATTTATTTTCTTCATTCCGCTGGGGTACTGCTCTCATGTCAAGAACAAGAAGCATGAGATCAGTGCATGCACTGCATCGTCCAGTCATTGAGCGATACACAGTAAGGGGGCGGGGCGAGTATATGAGGATTTCATCGGAGGAGGGACTGGTGGTTCCTCGATTATCGCTCCTCCATTATCGCTCCTCGCTCCTCAATCCTCGGTCCTCCGGCAGAAATAAGAGCCATGGGACGGTACTCAAGATGGCGCAGACAAATCAACTTCCGGTGAGACCGAGGACCGAGGAGCGAGGAAATGAAAATAGTCGACCTGAGACAGGGCCAATGTTTAAACTGTCAGTCGGACTCGAGAGGCTTCTCAATTCTTAAATTTCCCCTCCTCGACTCCTATCCTCCAGACTTAGTCCCGCCCACAGGAGATGCGAGCGGAGGACTGAGGAGGGGAACCGAGGAAAGAGGAGGGGAAGCAGCAGGCGGTTAGAGAAATGAGAACTCCTCTCCTCTGAGCGGTCATTTTAAAGAGACGTCCATTAATGATGACAGGAGGCACAGCAGAACTCTGTCTGATGACGACTTATATATTTACTTTGAATTCATTGAGAGTGCGGTATAGTGAGACAATAACAGGCTACAGATGCGGACAGACACAAATATATTTATATAAATATATACAATTTAAAGTATGAGAGCACTCTCATAATAACGTAACACAATCAGAGACTGGATATATCCCCCCCTCTCTCTGGTCGCTGAAATGGGGAATTGAAATTACGGGCCAAAAGTTGTATTTACAAGTATTAAAAGTAAGCAGAGGACACCAAACCAACTGAGACCCGTTTGTCCGCCGCATCTACGCACTGTACAACACACACACCTACACACTTTACCACCTACACACTGTACCACACACACTACAGCTCCTAAAGCATAATCAGGCTACAGCCGTTGTGTATTTAATTATGTGAAGCACTAAATGGTCTTAGGAAAAGATATCGACTCTTTGTTTGTAGTTATCTACTAAACTAAAGCAAATAAAGAGAGTAGGCCTGTTATACTGAGTGATATATATTATACACACTGCTCTGCTTTCTGCACGGACCTCACAACTGTTCTCTCTGGAAACATCGCAACGCGATGAAAGAATCCAGGGAATGCATGCAGAGCAGTCATTGGCTGAGATAAGTCCGGCCGTGCGTCACGCCTCCACCGTTCCCGGAAGCGTCTATCGTTTTTCCAAAGACGAGGAGGGGAAATTTGAGTATTGAGAAGCATCTTCGGAGTTTTTGAAGATGGACATAAGAACATTTTTTCTTAAAAAAGACGACAATTCTCAAGTGATGGCTCACACAACAACCCCAGAGCCACCACTTGCGCCAGGTAAACAAGGTATGTAAATGTCAGTAAACTTCCAAGTAATGCGAACATGTAAGCAAAGCATAAATTACAGCTACATTGTTGATGTTACTTTAAATCGCGCGGGTAAGCTAAACCGTTAGCAAGTAGCTATAGCAAGCCAGAGATATTAAATTAACACTTTGTCATACAATATAAATGTTATGTTTTTTAGCGTTACCTGGTGATTTAAAAAAATCCTCTGGAAAATGTTGACTTACTGTCAGTGTTCGACATGACGAGCATAAGTTTCACTTTCCTTTTTTATCTCAATTCAAACTTTGGTCATGAAGAATATGTTTCTCTGTTGTCCACGTTCTTAAAGCATAAAACAACAGCATCAGAGCACGGTGCAGAGTCTCTAGATGAGTTTACGGTAGTCCGTTCTTATTATACATCCATGTTGTAGTTCGCTGTGTAGAAAACTGTAGTTTCAATAGTTTACCCACAGAAGCAGACGCACATTTGTGACGTCCGCTGGCGCATTATAAACACGTCGGATAGTGAAAGTGCAGTCGGAGGCCGTTTCTCAATCGCGAGGAAACTGGCTTCCAAGCCAATATTTCAAGGATACTACGTCATCGAGTGCCGCCGAAGGACTGTACCAATCTCCAGCATACTTGGAATTCCACCGAGGCCGCGTCCTTGGTTTGGGGGTAATTTTGAGGCGGCACATGGGTAGACTTCACGTCCTTCAAATCCCCACAATGCTTTGCGCACGGACCAATTTCCCCAAATCTGTGGCGGAAAATGTAAGGCGGGGCCTCTCATATGACGCACACATGCACACTTGCTAGCCTGTTCCACTTTTTGGCAATTTGTCAATGCTTTGCGCACGGACCAATTTCAAAAACCCTTGCGGAGAATGGCTGAACCGATGCAGCGCAGCACACATTTAAATGTAAGTATGTAGTGGCGTAGAACATGTGTTGGTAAATATGTTACTTTGTTGCATTTGTTATCACCAAAAATGTGTTCCGTGAAAGTAAAGCAAGTTCATAATTAGATAGTAGACATTGTGAGGTATTTATTTTCGGTACAGTTTATGTTGAAACCGTTAGAGAGAGTGGCACACTTGTTAGCCTGTTCCATTCTTCTTTGTTTTCCGAAGCCGTGGCTTGGAAGTATACTTTCTTCGTTTCTGAAGGAAGTGACTTGGAAGTATGCGACTACCAAGCCAGTATCCTCGCGATTGAGAAACGGCCTTCGTTTTCCGAATGCCGGGAAGGATTCTTGCCTAGCTTCTGAAGGGAGTGACTCGGAAGTCATGTACTACCAACCAAGCAAGCATCCTCGCGATTGAGAAACGGCCGGATTCTCTAAAGTACCACAGTCTCTTCTCCTAAGTCCTTTTGAATTCTCCTATCCACTATCCCTTAACCCAGGGGTCGGCAACCCGCGGCCCTCGGGCCGCATGCGGCCCTTTAAGCCCTCTGCTCTGGCTCCCTTGAGTTTAGACAAAAATAAGAAGGAAATAAAATAAAAAAAATTGTAGGACTATTTATATTTTGTTGCATGGTTGAAAAAGTTTTGTATCTTGTATTTTGAGGTGATACTGTGACACATAAATAAAAAACAAAACGGTTTTAATTAGGTCAACTAAAATATGCGTCACATCCTGCTACGGTCCCGCGCGAGCGCCTTTTCTTGGAGGCGAATAACCTGACCCCCGGCTCGATGAGCGAACTATGGATAAATCAAAGAAAAGTACCAGAGGAACACAGGATTTAATTCTGTGCGGACAGAGTTATATGCTTTCACAGCAAATGATGCTGGTTTACCGGTATGTTTGATATGTGGAGAGAAGTTGTCAAAGGTGCTGCAGCCTTTTCGTGTCGAGGAACAACACGGGAGAGGAAGACAGCTGACGATCTTCAGTCATAATTCAATGGGGAATGTCATTTATTTCAGAAAACAGTTTTTGTTATATTCCATGGAATGCTCTTAACGTCCCGATAGCAATGAATATATTAAATGCTTTGACAATAAATACATAAACAAATTAATCTGTGGAAGCCGTAGCGCTGTAAAAAGCGTTTCTACACGGACCACTATTGCGGTAAGCATGTTGTAACTTCCGGTTGTTGTTGTTGTCATCTCCGGGTATCCCGTGTGCCTGTTCTGTTGCTGATAGCTTATTATCTTAACTTAATCGATCGTTTTAAAACTCTTGATCACGGCAACTGCCTGATGTTGTAATCACACGTTATTACAGCTTAAGCACTCACAAACTCTCCTTCTCTTAGCGACTGTAACTCCACAGTTGCCTACACTCTTTTCGGGTTTGCTAACGGTAGCTACTTTAGCTTGATAGCTAGCCATGGCTCTTTCCCCACCCTCGGGTACTATTTCCTGCTCTAACTGTCTCATGTTTGGTTACTCCCCTACCTCCTTTACTGGTACCGATACATGTGTTAAATGTAGTATAGTTGTTAGGTTGGAGGCGGGAATCATAGCCATAGAAGCCCGGCTCCGCATCTTAGAAAATAACTCAGCTACAGTAAAGCCCATGTTAGCCGGTGCGGACCGGCAAAAGGTAGCTCCTCTTAGCGGTCCCCCGGCAACTCCCGAGCAGCAGGGAGAATGGGTGACTGTTCAGAAGGGGCATAACGCGAAACCCGCAGGTCCCCACCAACCCGTTCACGTATCTAACAGATATTCCCCACTCAGCGAGACACCCGCTGAGAAGCCAACTCTGGTTATTGGTAGCTCTATTATGAGACACGTGAATTTAGAGACCGAAGCGTCCACAGTCACATGCATTCCGGGGGCCAGAGCGGGCGACGTTGAGGCGCATCTTAGACTGCTGGCTAAAAATAAACGTAAATACAGTAGGATTGTTATTCACGTCGGTGGTAATGATGTTCGTTTACGCCAATCAGAATGCACCAAACTTAATGTGGCGTCGGTGTGTAGTTATGCTAAAACAATGTCGGACACCGTAATCTTCTCTGGTCCCCTCCCCAATCTGATCAATGATGACATGTATAGCCGCATGTCATCATTTCAGCGCTGGTTGTCTTGGTGGTGCCCAGCAAACAATGTGGGCTTCGTGAATAATTGGACAGCCTTCTGGGGAAAACCTGCTCTGATTAAGAGAGACGGCATTCATCCTACTTTGGAAGGTGCAAATCTAATTTCGGCAAACATTTCAGGGCTCTGTGGACTTAATCCATGACAAACTGGAGTTGAGACCAGGAGGCAGAGTCGCAGTCTTACACGCTTCTCTGCGCTCTCTCCTAGGCAGTCATCCATAGGAATCCCGAACCCAATAAAATACCCAATATTAACGGTGTGTGTGTCTGCCCAAGGACAATTTAAGGTAAAACCTAATAGAGGTGTCATACATAATAACCTAATAAAAGTAAATGTAACAACTACTACAGTGCAACAAAACAGGAAGATGAAATGTGGTCTCTTAAACATAAGATCTCTAGCATCTAAAGCAATACTGGTAAATGATTTAATATCAGATTATAATATTGATATATGCTGTCTCACTGAAACTTGGTTGAGACATGAAGAATATGTCAGCATAAATGAGGCCACTCCACCCAGCCATATCAATACTCATATTGCCCGAGGCACGGGCCGAGGAGGTGGAGTTGCAGCAATCTTTGACTCAAGTTTACTTATCAATACTAAACAAAAATTAAATTATACCTCCTTTGAAAGCCTCATTTTCAGTCTTACGCATCCGACCTGGAAAACTTTGCAGCCAATCTTATTTGTTACAGTGTACCGCGCACCAGGTCCTTATTCAGAATTCTTATCAGAATTCTCTGAGTTTTTATCAGCTTTGGTACTTAAAACAGATAAAGTAATTATCGTAGGTGACTTTAATATTCATGTTGACGATGATAAAAATAGCCTTACTGTTGCATTTAACTCTATATTAGATTCTGTTGGTTTCTGTCAGAGTGTAAATAAACCAACCCACTGCTATAATCACACTCTTGACCTTGTTCTGACTTATGGTATTGAAATTGAGCAACTATTAGTCGAACCGCATAATCCTGCTTTATCCGACCATTTCTTAGTAACTTTTGAAGTACTGTTACTAGACTACAAAGCATTAGCCAAAAGCTCCTGCAGCAGAAACCTATCTGTTAGTGCTATAGCCAAATTTAAGGAAGAGATTCCACCAATACTTAACTCGATAGCATGTCTGCATGTAGGGGAGGAAACTTATACAAAATGTACACCACCCCAAATTGATCATGTTGTTGATACTGCTACAGATGCGCTGCGAATAAAATTAGACTCTGTTGCTCCTTTGAAAAAGAAGAAAATAAAACAACATAGATTAGCTCCATGGCATAATGCCGAAACCCGCAAAATAAAGCAAAAGTCGAGACAACTTGAAAGGATATGGCGTTCCACTAAACTTCAAGAATCTCGTTTAATTTGGCATATTACACTCAATGAATATAAGAAAGCACTGCGTAAAGCGAGAGCAGCATACTACTCTTCATTAATAGATGAGAATAAGAATAATGCAAGATTTATTTTCAGCACTGTAGCCAGGCTGACAGAGAGCCACAGCTCGACTGAGCCTTCTATTCCCATAGCACTCAGTAGTAATGATTTTATGTGCTTTTTTAACGATAAAATTGTTACTCTTAGAAACAAAATCAATGACCTCTTGCCTTTAACCAGTATAGTGTTATCAACAGCTCCCGGAAACGTAAGTTCTAATATTACACTAGATAGTAAACTAGAATGCTTTTCAGCCATAAACCTTGAACAATTAAATTCAATGATTCTCTCTTCTAAACCATCAACGTGTATCTTAGACCCGATTCCAACTAAGCTGTTAAAAGAAGTTTTTCCATTAATTAGCACTTCTTTATTAAATATTATGAATATGTCTTTATTATCAGGCTATGTTCCACAATCATTCAAAGTAGCAGTGATAAAACCGCTTCTTAAAAAGCACAACCTCGATCCAGAGGTTTTAGCCAACTATAGACCTATTTCTAATCTTCCGTTCCTCTCAAAGATTCTTGAGAAAGCAGTCGCAAAACAGCTGTGTGATTACTTAAAAAACTATGATTTATTTGAAGATTTTCAGTCTGGCGTTAGAACACAACATAGCACAGAGACAGCTCTGGTTAAAGTCACAAATGACATTCTAATAGCCTCTGACAAGGGACTTGTCTCTATTCTTGTCTTGCTCGATCTTAGTGCTGCATTTGATACTATCGACCATGATATCCTATTGCAAAGACTAGAGCACTTAGTTGGCATACAGGGAACTGCATTAGGCTGGTTTAGGTCCTATCTATCTGAACGCTCTCAGTTTGTACGTGTCAACGATGAATCTTCCATGCAAACCAAAGTTGGCCATGGAGTGCCACAGGGCTCAGTGCTTGGACCTATTTTGTTCACCCTATATATGCTTCCGTTTGGCAATATTATAAGGAATCATTCTGTAAACTTTCATTGTTATGCGGATGATACTCAACTATATTTATCAATCAAGCCTGATGAAATTAATCATCTAAATAAAATTCAAGACTGCCTCAAGGACTTAAAAACGTGGATGACCTTACATTTTTTGATGTTAAACACGACCAAAACTGAAGTTATTGTACTTGGCCCGAAGAATCTACGAAACAAATTATCTAAAGATATATTAACTATGGATGGCATTAATTTGGCCTCCAGTGAGACTGTAAGGAATCTTGGTGTTATATTTGATCAGGATTTATCCTTTAACGCCCACATAAAATCAATTTCAAGGACCGCCTACTTCCATCTACGTAACATTGCAAAAATCAGGCATATCTTGCCTCAAAACGATGCAGAGAAACTAGTCCATGCATTTGTTACTTCAAGGCTGGATTATTGTAACTCCTTATTATCAGGGTGTACCAAGAAGTCAGTCAAGTCGCTTCAACTGATTCAAAATGCTGCAGCTCGTGTACTAACCAGAGTTAGGAAAAGGGACCACATTACTCCTGTTTTGGCTGCCTTACACTGGCTCCCTATAGAACACAGGATAGAATTTAAAATTCTTCTTCTCGCCTACAAAGCCCTAAATGGGCAGGCGCCATCTTACCTTAAAGAACTCATTATACCCTATTGTCCAACTAGGGCATTGCGTTCCAAGAATGCAGGGTTGTTGGTTGTTCCTAGAGTCTCTAAAAGTACAATGGGAACCAGAGCCTTTTCTTATCAAGCTCCACTTTTGTGGAATCAGCTTCCAGTTTGTGTTCGGACGGCAGACACCCTATCCGTTTTTAAGAGTGCGCTTAAGACCTTCCTTTTTGATAAAGCTTATAGTTAGGGCTGATTAGATTCAGCCCCTAGTTTTGCTGATATAGGCTTAGTTTGTCGGGGGACATCTTACTTTTTCCTTCTCTCTGTCTATACCTGTGTACTCTCATGTTCCGATTAACCCAGCTTCCCTAAATTTCTTTCTTTTTGGTGTCTATATACGCCGGGATCCGGAGTCATGGATGATCCTGCGGTCCTGTGTCATGGATTGCGAGTCCTGGATCTTGAGTCGTGGCTGTGGTCCTGGATCATAAGTCCTGGATGGATATACTCATGGATTCATCTTCCTATTATACACACATGCATTTTCCAAACATTTGGACTACCTATGTTGCAAATTTATTATCTTTTCAATTTACACACGGCATCTATTGCACGTCTGTCCGTCCTGGGAGAGGGATCCCTCCTCTGTTGCTCTCCCTGAGGTTTCTCCCATTTTTCCCTTTAAACTGGGTTTTCTCTGGAAGTTTTTCCTTGTACGATGTGAGGGTCTAAGGACAGAGGGTGTCGTATTGTCATACTGATATTCTGTACAAACTGTGAAGTCCACTGAGACAAATGTAACATTTGTGATATTGGGCTATATAAATAAACATTGATTGATTGATTGATTGACCAATAATTTTAGCCGGCCGGGCTAAAATGATTGGATGGCCTACCTGCCTGTCAGCCTTCCATCTGTGCACAAACTTATCTCGTGCCCTCATTGGTCATGTGCGCGTTCGTGTGTGTTGGAGGAGGGACTGTAAGAAAGTCTGAAGGAAGAGGCATATTTGTTCCGGTTGTGTATTTTCAAATTCTAGCGCACTCGAGCTGGTTTCTCCATTCTTACCTACCCTACCTTTAACTCTTTTTAGGGTGCAGCAATATGTTTTATTTATTTCAAAGTGGGCCCATTTTAATATTTTCTTTTTCCTTCAAATGTGCAGATGACTCCTCAAGTGCTGTGTTTAATTTATTTTAAAGTAGGCCTGTGTATTATTTCTAATTCTCCTTATAGGAGTTCTTTGTTTCTTATTAGAGGTTAACAGTTTTATATAATGTAATAAATAGCCTAATAAATGCAAAAAAATAAATAGTTTTTGTCTGATATAACAATAAATACAACTTTATTAGCTATCAAGCTATGAAATAGGTTTTGCGGCTCCAGACAAAAAAATGTTTTGGAAAAAGGAGCAAAATGGCTCTTTTGGTCAAAAAGGTTGCAGACCCCTGCCTTAACCCCATGACGTCCCTTGACACAGAGGTCAAGGGACAGGCGGTACGAGTTGATTTTTGGATTATCCGACAGCAACCCAGGAGGGTTGGGGACCAGCGACGTGCGGTCAGGGGAGGCAGGGGAGGCAGAGCCTCACCTGTCATACTCCAATGTAACGGAAAAACAACTAAAGAAAAACTAAATAGTAATAATAATAAAATGTCTCCACTGATCTGTGTTGTAAATGTGCTTTATGTATGATTCCAATCGCTTTTTAAAGTCAAAATCAGCAAATTTGCCGAGCTCCGCTACAACTACGGGTAGCGATGAGAAGTGAGCCAGGGACGAGCTCTGCCTCTTGTAAACCCATAGTAATTTGCTGGAGCGCAGGCACTAATTTAACGCGGGCACTTATTTTGTGAGCGTGCTCAAGCCAATTACGGCCCGTCCACACTACAGCTTCAAAAAAAGCTTGCCGGCGGGCGTGTCTGAAGTTCGACCAACAACCAATCAAATGAATCTCCCGCCCCTGACACACAAGCAGCGGTTTGATTGGCTAGCTAGAGCTTGTACTGGCATATGATTTGATTGGCTGACGCTTCCACCGAAAGCTTCAGAAGCTTCAAAAGTTGAACATTGCTCAACTTTTGCAGCCTGAAACGCCAGGAAAGCTCCGCTCTGCTACCCACAATTCAGTTCGGCAAAAAGCAAGGCAACGTGACGTCCCCCCATTCAAAGTGAATGGGCAGACGCGTTGGAAACCGTTTTTGAAGCTGTCGAAGCTGTAGTGTGGACGGGCCGTGGCTAGAAAGGATCCGTCTAGTGTAAATATGACGTCACGTTCTCGTTGTAACTCGTTGTAATCGGAGCGGCTCGGAAACACATCTACAGCAGTAACATGATGCAAAATACACATTAATGCAGCAGCAATATTAATAGAGAAACATCAGACATAATAGTAAAACACTGCAAGGGAACATTTTATTGCACCAGGAACTATCTTGGGACTTTTACGGCGACAACGTTGACTTGCCTGTGAATAAAAAATAAACCATAGTGTTGGTGATCTACAGTGTTGTCATTCTTCTTTGAACACCAGCAAGACCGCTAACACCCTATTTCAACAATCACACTCCCTGTCATTGACATAATTAATAGATAGTTTAGCTTCTCACCATCATTTGCTGTGGCCAACTGATGTTAACGATCGTAACTGAAAGGCTGCCTGCCAAACGTAAACATTCAGCCACGTGACATTCAGCCAAACTCTCGCGAGAGTCTTACACAAGACGGATCCTTTCTAGCCATAACCCCAGGAAAGCTCTGCTCTGCTACCCACAATTCAGTTAGGCGAAAAGCGAGGCAACGTGACATCACCCCATTCAAAGTGAATGGGCAGACGCGTTGGAAACCGTTTTTGAAGCTGTCGAAGCTGTAGTATGGACGGGCCGTTTACTGTAGGGTGAGGTGAGGCACAGATGAGCTCTGCCTCACCTCAGAATGCGTCACCCCACAGAAACTGGCTGGAAAGCGGGCCCTAAGCGCATGCCTGTTACCATCTCACTGTATGTCACCAATGTAATGTTTGTAGATCCCTTTATTACATTTAGCCTCGCCATCCATAGTCTCTAAATAACTTATTTCACGTATATATGATATTTAGGCTCGCTGGTCTCATCATACAACGGCAATGAAAAAAGCACCAGGGGAGGCAGCCATAACCTCTGCCGCACTGAAGGGGGCGCACATGAGCCCACAGGTTCTTGTTGCTACTGTTATTCTACACAGAGACGGTAGACACAAACAACAAGCTGGACTTTTCAAATTACAGGAAGATAAGGAGGACTTTTACAAAAAAGTAATAGAGATTGTTGTCCAGAAGGAGAGCATGGACTTCATCTTCAAGTCAAGGTAAGACCACAATTGTAATGAAAATGGGATCTTACTAAGAAAGAACAATCCAATATTTAGATGTTGGGTATCCTTTTGTTGAACGGTCTGTTTAAAATGAATTGAAGCATCAGACTAAAAAAGCTTTTGAAAATAGCCGAATATTTCGATTAAGGTCAAAATATAATATTTGTAAATCTGACTTTGAAAGAGTCAGTGCCTCACCAGCCATGAACCTCACCGCACGTCACTGGTGGGGACCTTTAGCGTACATTTTCAACTAACAGGGACACCCCTGGTTGGTAATAGACGAGTTGGGATCGCGAAGAAATGCTCTCCGCAGCAGTGGCGGTTCTAGACCAATTTGACTGGGGGGGGCCAGGCTGGGGCCAGTTATTTTCTGAGGGGGGCACAATAAATGCGGGGCGACAAAGACAATATGAAGTAATTGCGCATAAGAAAAAAATGCAATACAGTTATTGGTATTTGTTTCAGTACACATATTTATTTCAGATACTTATAGTTACAGTTTTTACGCTCTAATGCAGGGGTCTCCAACCTTTTTTAGGATGAGAGCTACTTTCAAAAAATAAAACAAGTATTGAGACCCGTTTTCATTGTTTACTAAAAGAAAATGTATGCAATTTAATTATCTTAACCTGCTTTATTTTGGGGTGGACCTCACATCCTCTAGGGGGGTCCGGGGGCATGCACAACATATTTTTAAATGTTGAAGTTAAATGCATCAATCTGGTGCACTTTGAGCACAAAATGAATTTATTGATACAGCTCTCAACACTCATATGAAACGGAGCTGTATACTTTTCAATAATCCAAACATCTTTAGAATATGATCACAACCAATTTTTTTTAATTTAAACTTGTTTATTCTTATCTTATGTTACCTATAGTTAGCATTCTTTCTTTTTATTTATGCATATTTTACTAATCACTCCCCTTTAAAACTGTTGCAAGAACGTGATTGGTCGATATTTATATATGCTCTAATGCAGTGGTTCTCAACTGGTGGGTCGCGACCCAAAAGTGGAGATGTGTGAGTGAAGAAAAAGAAAAAGAAAAAAAGAACGTTTCCTTTTTTTTGGGGGGGGGGAGTCAAACTTTTATTTTTAAGGCCCGATTTTCTAACGCTGTGCATGCAGTAGGCGTTGGACTGGAAGTACCGGAGACCATGAACGGTTTGAAAACCTCTGTCACGTAGTGATCATCTTCTCAATAAAACATCTTTGCTGATGTTTTTGCGAGTCTTCTGGCCTTTGATCAGAATCAAGATTGTTGCCGGAAGTCCCCACGGAGAATAACTTTGCGGTAGAACTATTCTTTATACATCCTTGGGTACAACTTCAGATAAAAATGAACACATAATGAAATATGACCCCCAGTTTGATGATTGACAGGTCACAGAACAATGGGGGTTATCTACCCTTACCCACAATTTAAAGTAATTCACACAGACTATCTCCTCTTTGCTCTTCTCTCTGAGTGGAGCAGCAAGCTGTCAGAACAAAGTGAAAAACAAACAATGACATAAAATATTATTAATATGTCGGGTAGCAATAGATTTATTTATTTTCTTCTCAGAGTGTACCAGAATGGGTAGTTTATGTTAGTATTTCAAAAAGACTCCCCTTCTGGGGTTGGGTTTTCAGCTTGTGGGCCTTGTTATGTTATACAGTTCAGCTTTGAATCCATAATCTTACCTTATTTAAAAGCATGCTTTAGTTCTGTGTAGGGATATAAGGGATATATGCACTGTACATCACTTTAATTAATAATGTATGCTGAAAAGAGTATATTTTACTGCACAATTTTTTGTTGAATAGATTTGAGTGGTTAAACATCTCGGGTCGCGATCTATTGACTAAGGAAAAAGTGGGTCCCGAGGCCTGACCAGTTGAGAACCACTGCTCTAATGGGTCTGACTAGAAAGACAAATAGCGTTAGTTACGCCTATTCCGTCAGCCAAGAAATCGTTTAATCATAAACCTTTTTCATTTTTTTTCCTTTTCAGGGGGGCCACAGGGGGGTCCAAAGTCAGTGTTAGGGGGGCACTGACCCCCCCCCCCCCCCCCCCCTAGAACCGCCCCTGCTCCGCAGACCCATTCTCACAGCGTTTATAAACCTTTTTCTTACTCAATATCAAGCCACACTTATTGTTTTTACTTCGGCTTTGAGTGTTTGTTAGGGGTGTAACGGTATACGTACCCGTACCGAAATTATTCAGTACGGGCCCTTCGGTTCGGTACACCTGTGTACCGAAGTGTACCGAACGAATATAACGTTAAACGTTAAAAATTGAGAACGTGAACAACTTTTTGGAAGTAATCTCAGGTGCTGCGTCGCAGCATTCAGAGTCATTTGCTCACATTGGGTCAACGCGTCATAGAGCGACCAAGTAATTTCCTTGGACGAGAGGCATACTATTACCTCATTCACACCGACGCAACTCCGGTTTAAGCTCTGTGCTAGAGCTTTTCAGGTTCAGAACCGGTTCTTTGGTTTAGCTCCGGCTCTTTTCACACCGCCCAGAGTCCCACTGGTGCTGCGTCATTGCGTCATCGTTTGCGTCATGACGTAACCGTTTGCGTGCCTGCTTCATAAAGGTAAACCGCGCAGAAACCCCTCACAGCTGACACCGACAACAACAACAATGGCCGATTGTGCTCCAGCTTCCTCTGTACCTCTTCGGAAGACCAGATTCCCAGTAGGTAGCTGGTCTCTTCAGTGGACCACTGCTGCTTGTTAAGTTTCTCCATCGTCGTGTACAAACTGGATAAAACGCTGGCTTTTTGTTGTTGTTCAGGAGTTGATCCCGCCCCTGCCCCTGCCCCTGCCCCCGCCTCGACGTAAGCGTGACGTATGTGGTGCTTTTGCTCTGGCCGGACAATTGTTTGGTGCTCGAAATGAACCGGACTCCGGAGCTAAGAGGCTGCTCCGCTGCGGTGTGAAGAGGAAAAAAAAGTTCAGACCGAGCCAAAGCTATTACAAACGCCAAATATCCTTATGTTGCCATGTTAGCAAAGCGCTACCTGGCAGTATCTGCTACCTCTGTCCCTAGCGAGAGGGTGTTCTCCACAGCAGGAGATATTGTTAGTGCCAGCAGATCTGCCCTTTCGGCAAGCAATGTGGACAAGTTAATTTTTCTTTAAAAAAACATGAAAATACAATGACAAGCAAGTCATTATGTCAAACTGGCTGCTTAGGTACTAGTACAGTACAGTTGGGTTGGGGGGGGGGGCAGGAGCTCCAACAAGCCGTTTAGGACAGAGAGTGAATACCGGTGAATACACATACTTTACAGAGATGCTCTATGAGAAACCAATGTGAGTTTGGAAAATTACACAATATAAATCGATTTTTAGTATACCTCAACAATGGAATTATGATCAGTAGAAATGGCCATGACATGGGACCTTTAAGAAACAAGGGAACCAAAATATTGTATGAAGGACTTATACCCAGCAGTATGTCAATTCATTTAATTTAACTAAAAGTTTGAAAGCAGGACTTTTACTTGTATTGAGAATTTTTACATTGTTATTTCTATATGAGATTTGATTACTTTATCTACCACTGCGCTAGATGAAAATCTAACAGCCACTTATCTGTTTAGTTATTTTCCATTGACAAAATGAAGTTTGTGGTTGTATATCTATCTTAAAGTGAGATTACCAAAACTAATTCAACATTTTTATTTCTAATATTAAATTGAGTTGAAAGGCTGTCTTGGTATCCCGACCCTGGTAACAGGGCTAGTCTTGCTGTTCACCAAAGGAAGATGTCTATCAGACCTCCGATTCCAAGGAAGTTGAAATTAATTGTATTTTTTCTTCTAAGGAATATAAATGTAGCTGTGAACATCTGCACATTGTAATAACTTTCAGAGACTTTGAATGTCTCTCAAACTTAGTTGATACTAAAGAAAACTTAAGGAAGTACCACTTTTAATTAAAACAAAGGTAATAATGATTTGAACATCAAATCACTCTGTAATCGGTTGGTTTTAAGGTTTGTTGCCATCTAGTGGTTGCAGCTGGTATGAAAAAAATATCTAAACTAAGGTTCAAAGGTTAAATATTAGCCATGGATCTCATGAGCATTGTACATTTGTCTTCAGAAATCACGGTGATCCACATATGTAGGGAGTAAGAAAAAAGGGTGAAATATGTTGGAATAATTTTGGCTTTAAAATGAGTTTTTTACAGCAATGTTGATTTGAAATTATAGATTCCATTCCTAAGTAATAAGTTGGTAAGTAATATATTGGAGCGTGCTGGTAACCTTCAAGTAGTTGGGTGTCGCAGATAAAATGGTAAAACGTCTGTTCATCCAACGGCTAGATTTATGCAAATTATTGACATCCGCAATGAAGATGAACCTAGTATCACTTTCAACCACAAAGAGACAGCGCCAGTAAATAACTTCAAGCACCCTGTGTTCTTGGAAACTGACATAGAAAACATTTGTTTATTCCTACCTGTTTATTATACTGTATATATTAAACATTGTTTATATTGCACACATCAACAATTCTCCACTCTATTTTTGGCAATACAGGTTGATTTATAATATGTTGGAAAAGAGGGTCTCTCTTGTCCATTAACGTCATGGCAGGATGTGTAAAGTATGCATGTGGCCATTTAAGTGACTGTATGTCCCCCAAATATCTTAATATGGTTTGTGCACAGTGTTCGTGTGCTGAAAACATTTGTCAGGTATGTGTTTTGGTTGTGTGAGTTCTTATGAGACATTCAGTCACGAGGGCAGCAGGCCTCATGCTAAGCAGCCCAGGAATGCACCAGGATCAGCTGTCCCATGACCCCATTACTGCCCCCCTCCGGCCCGCCTACTCCATCACACCTCCCCGTGAAGCCATTCTCCAGTCACAGCCATTAAGTGAGGCGGGGGTGAGGACAATATAAAGAGTCACAGCTGGTGAAATCCTACAACTTTATTTCGACATGTAACTCAGAGCTCCTGGAATCTGATGGATTTCAGACAAGCCTCATCAGATGGGGTATTGAGAAGAAAATGCTTGTGATAATGCACAACATTGTCACACATTATGCAGGATACAGATTTGTCTCCAACCCCAAGGTTTTAAAACATCTGATCCTGAGAGAGGAGTCATGTTGACGTTTCCCAAACAACCCTTGGCTTTGCTGATTCCCTCTCTCCTACAGTGGATCAAAAGTCTGTCGGACTTAGTTCAGTGTGGTCTGCCTATGATAGGTCTCCACACTTGGTCACTGTAGACTTTAACAGGTCACGTTACCTACAGGCAACAGTTCTAAGTCAGACAGCGTGTGGAAAAAACTAACTTGAAGGTTTTGTAATATAGGTGGGAGAAGCAAAACAGAGAATTGCATCACAACAGCCTTTTTTCTTCTTACAAAATAAAAAATCTGCCCCTAACGCAAATCTTGACAGGAAGCATGCTGCGTTTCTTGGGAAACCACCGTTGTTTAGAGATGTTGAGCAGAGACAGAGGCGAGCCTGGATATGTCTCTTGTGCAATTTACTTCATTCAAAATTGTGTAACCTGTGTTTTAGCTTCATCACTGCTGAAGGAGGGGGTTGTATGTATGGGGTAAAGGAGGGGATGACATATTTAGTGGATGCTGTATAGGTGACAATGGGACTTTTGTTCAGCTTTCTGCCTTGTGATGGTGTCACATGGGCTCTTTAGAGGAAGTACTTATTTACCACCGAAAGCTTCTTGTCTACTCCAGATACATCTCTCTCTCTCTCTCTCTCTCTCTCTCTCTCTCTCTCTCTCTCTCTCTCTCTCTCTCTCTCTCTCTCTCTCTCTCTCTCTCTCTCTCTCTCTCTCTCTCTCTCTCTCTCTCTCTCTCTCACACACACACTGCTAAATTCAAACGTAGTCACCTCACATACTTTGCCCGGCCTCCTCAATGCTGACTATCAGCTGAATCGATCAAAGTTAGCTCCTGCATGATTTATCCACGCTGAGTAAGACAGACCCAGGGCTTCCTACAGGCACACAAGAGCTGCACAACACTGAGAAATCACCTGTGTTACAAGATTATGTATGTCATCTTGAAAAATCACTTCTTTGCCTCTGATGTGGTTAAGTAGCGTATGGAGTCTCTGGATGGAAATTGCATTTTCTGTGATAAACTAATGACTGTTGTGCTTGGGAGGCAGCAGGATGGCTTGTGGAGAAAGACGTCTTGATATTTGATTTAACAGACCAGAGAAGCAAAGGTTTCATTGATGTAACTCTTCTAAGCTACAATTGTTCCAGGGCAGTGGCTCTACTTTCTTGCCTGCAGCCTTGTTATTTGTTATGGAATTTCTATTCTGGATAAAGCCATTTTCTCCCACATTTCGCTCCACATTCTTGCTAGTGTCTCATAATGCATGAGAGGTCATGCATATGTGTGACTCACTCACTCCCTTTCAGAGGTGAGTTTGTTATCTCTTGTCTGTTTTCCTTTTGTTTCTACTCCAGAATAACTTCTTGTTGGTTACTGACGTCAGAAAGTGATTTTTGCGTACTATGACAATTAATACCTGTACTATCACGAACATGTACATATCCCCAGGAGAGGCTTTGCTGCTCACTGGAGTCAGGGAAGATACCATTACATGACTGTGTGTTTGAGGTAAGGAACAGGTTAAGTACGTTCTCTATTGGCACCATTAGTCTGATTTCATTACTTCCACAACCTTCTCTATTGATTATTCATTCCGTCTGGTCGCAAAAAAGCAGCCTCATACGACCCAAACACGTCTTCTACAAACCCCTTTCTTCTGCCAACCCCTTTATTCTGCCAAAATAAAAACTTTCCAAGAGCTCTTTTGTGTTGTGTGTTTGTTGGGGTTAGGGTTGCTGTGGCACAGCCTAGCTTAATCAGCATGTAGTTACTAGGCATTTTTTGCTTTATTTTAAGGAGCCCAGCGGGGAGTTTTCCACTGAAACTAAATCCAGGTGGAATGAATGCAACAGAACTAGTTGTGGCCCTCTGTTTACTGGTGTTTATTGGGAAGTGCATACCATATACGCAACACATCTACCATAATCCCAATGGAGCACAACATCTTCGATTTTATTTCCCTTTAATTTGATAGCTGGCAACAGCCCTCAAATGAAAGCCAAACATCTCAACTTTTCTGGGTATCAACTCCCTACCTCTCTCTGGTTTTGTCTGACTTCCTATAAATGTTTGCTTCCCTCAATTCCGCCTGCTAATACTATAGTTAGTTACTCCCTTGATACAGCCAGCCATGTTAGAAGCAAGTTTCCCATCTTCCCAGACTTCCCTTCCTTGGCCCCCAACCTCCAACTCCCTCCCACTTCTCACTGAGAAAGTGAGGAATAAAAGAAGCTTGTGTGTGTAGGTAGGAGTTTGGTGGGTTTAAGCTGTCATTCTGATTGGATGGGAAGTCTCTACCCCTCACTTGCTTTGCCCTATATTGGTTTTATACATTTCCTGATACACAAAAAACACATTTGCCAAGAGGCAAACTGTGGGCTAATTCAGTACTGTGCACTCATGTTACTGCCTCCTTTTTGTGCACAGGGGAGAGGGGCTTAAGGGGTGTGGGCGGAGGATGGCTGGGGGAAGGAGGGGAAAGCAGAGAGGGAAGTATGGGGCTCTGGGTTGGGGGCGGAGAATAGAAAGAGCTTTGGCACAAGGGTGGAAAGTAGGATTGTGAGTTTGACTGTGTGAACACATGAGGAAATAAGATGTGTGGATTAAAGAGACATGGCACGGCTTAAAGTAGGATATGGAGCAACAAAAGATTGGTTTCTTTTCAGCTGAACCCAAACAGGAAGTGAGGAAGGACAAAGTAGAGGTACACAGAAGAGCAGAAAACTTGCCTGAACGAGAGGCAGAAAACGGAGAAAGGCAACTGAGGAGGTGTTCTCTCACTCACCCGAAGGAAGAGCAGAAACACTGAGTCAAACCAGAGAGACAGACAGACAGACAGACAGACAGACAGACAGACAGACAGACAGACAGACAGACAGACAGACAGACAGACAGACAGACAGACAGACAGACAGACAGACAGACAGGAAGAGGATAAAGAGGAGGGAGTAAGGTAAAGAAACAAACATAAGAAAGCTGAGAGGCAAAAGATTAAACCTATTGAGAGAGAAAGAGTGTGTGCGTCATTTTAGACAAGGAGAGAGAGAGCACCAATGAGGGAGAAAGGAAATCAAGAAACAGAGAGAGGATAACAGAAAGTAGACATTGGGTGAGTGTTCATCAAGGTGAAGCAGAGAGAAATACAGAGAGACAGACAGTGAGGGGGTTAGCGAGTGAAGTTAGCAGGAGTGGAAAGGTATGAGGGGACAGCTCTTGAAGTCATTCTTCTCTTTGGTGATCACTCTCTTCTGTCTGGGGAGCCTGCTGACCACTGTCATCTGGTATATGGTCGACAACAAGTACGTGTTTCCCAACCTTTTTCAATCACTCACACACACACACACACACACACACACACACACACACACACACACACACACACACACACACACACACACACACACACACACACACACACACACACACACACACACACACACGTTTTACAACTCATGTCATTATTTTTGTCAAAAGACACAAAACTATGCAAAGTGTATTTGTACAAAATGAGTTGTCAGTTCACGTCTCTGATCGTACCAGGTGTAGAGTATTGACTGGTACTTTGAGAGGTGCTTGTTCACCTCCAGGCTGAGATGCCCCTTTAGCAAAGTACGCGACCGCCACATTGTTTCCCTAGTGCTGTATAGTGCAACCGCAATGCTCCTGATACCTAGGATAAGTTAAATGCAGAGGCTGCATTTCAATGTGTTATTTTGATTTGATTTATTAACGTGTAAAACAATAATACAAAAAAATAATAATGAAATGAAACATGAAAAATGATTATAGTGTACAAACTTAAGCAGTGTCAAATTGATAAACAAAAATATTATTGACTTACAGGCTATATATAAACAAATGATCTACCTAATTACACATCCGAAAAGGGGTGGGAAGAAGTTTACACTTATTTAATCCACCCCATCCATTAACATATATATATATTGTTCTTTTTATATCTAAATGTATGTCTACATACAATACATTTACAATTTTAAATAGATTATATCATTATTACTAATATATATATATATATATATATATATATATATGTATATATACATATATATTATTCTTTTACGTTGTATGTCACATTTTACAAGACAAATATCGAATGTGGATTCAATTTGAAAAAATATTAAGCACTCTAATTGTAACAATAATAGTGGAGGATGTGGAAAATTGATTTGCAAAACGTCACTTTTAAGATAATTTATTTTTAAATGGTGTTCTGTTAAGTATCTATGTTAAGAAAGTGAAAAGCAATTTTTGTAACAGAAATGGCCAAAACCCTAACCCTGAAACCCCATTCATTCATTCATTCATTCATTGGAAGTGCTATATCAGAGGCAGTTTTAGAATACCTTAACTGTCCTGTTTCTGAGCTGGCGCAACAACCAATACCCATAAACACCCTCTATCAAAGACTTTTTGCATACTTCATAACAGGAAAAGAAGAGGACACATAAATGTAAATGCGGAACATACCATAGATTACAGACATTACAAAACTCTGACCACAGGGTGCACAAATCTCCTGCTAAAATATACCAAAGTAGCAAAGGTCTCTGCACATGTGTGTGTACATTGGTTGTTCATTAAGAGAAGAGACTTACCATTGCTTTACCTCATGTCAACAGTAGAACCACTCAAAATATAACATTAATGTGGCTTGAAGCTAGAAGTGCATGCACATAGAACTTTGTGTTTAACCACTTAGTTGATTGTATAAAAGCATTTACTGCTTGTACTCCCTTACTTTACATTTCTGGTGTGTTTTAGGGGGATCCATTGGCATAAATGTAATTATATTCAATTCAAAAACATGTTTTGAGTAGTCTTTAATCCAGACAGCTAAGAGTAGTTATGTTTCCTTACCTTAGGCCATTGATACCTGCATAGGCAGCGGGTCCTCTTCCACCTGTCATGTTTTACAGTATCAAAGAGACAAATCATACACTGGCTCTGGATAGGGCCTTCAATTAAGGAGTGTAATGATGCCATGGCCTATGAGCAAGGCAAAGGTGCTGGAAGTTATATGCCAAATCCTTCACACTGTCCCTTTAATTAAGATTGCTTCTTTTAACATAAAGTTGCATGGAATGATTCAATACAACCGATAGAAAAATAACTAATCTTTGTCTGACACCTGCCTATTTCCTTACCTGTCCTGTTTCTCTCTTGTTCACTCCACAGTAATGTGGAACCTCAGAGGGCGCATCTTAAAAAGAAAAGCACCCCTGACCCCTCTGACCCCTCTGACCCTTGTAAAGGCTGCAGGTGAGGGAAAAAAACCATTACTGTTTCTATTCAGAGGAGCTTTGTGTTCATGCTTGAATCTTATCAAGACAAAACAGCACTACAGTGATAAAACACTTGACTGTGTGTGTGTGTGTGTGTGTGTGTGTGTGTGTGTGTGTGTGTGTGTGTGTGTGTGTGTGTGTGTGTGTGTGTGTGTGTGTGTGTGTGTGTGTGTGTGTGTGTGTGTGTGTGTGTGTGTGTGTGTGTGTGTGTGTCACACAGAGAGGTCATCGACAAAGTAATAGAGCGTTACTCTCAAACCTGGAGGAAGCAGGAAAACAATTACCAACAATTCAGGTAAACTATGACACAGGTATTTTATTTTTTACTTTGGAAACAATAAAACAACCGCTATGCCATGAATATGTTTTATACATGTCCCTGGGATGTACAATCAATCTGATTTAAAAGGCAGTTCAAATAAATTGTACATTAAGCCGAGCTCAAGAGGAGTACTTCAATAAACTATCATTACCTAACTCCAACAACATAGTGTTGGGTCAACTCACCTGATTGACATGTTACACAAAAAGCTCAAATATTAAAACTGGTCTTTTAAATATAAATGCAATGCATCAAATTAAAGTGTACTACTTTCAAAGATTGACAGAAAAATCAACAGATTTGTAGAATGTGTTTTGCTCTTGGTAAAAAATAAGTACAGAACAGTCAGAAGAAGGGAGAATAGAAGTATAAATAAAAGCAGAGGAACTTGCATTATACACACATGACAAAATATAGCTACATGTTTTAAGGTCATATGAGTTATGGAAAAACAGAAAGACTTCCCCTGAAGGACCAAACACTGATTCTACCAACCTGGGTCTCTTTATTCAATTAAAAACATTACAGGAAATTAGAATCTTCGTATTTATAACCTGAACAAACGGCCTGACCTGTGTAAATGATGAAGCGTTCTGTCTTTAACTCCCCTGACCTTCTTGTAAGTTATTTAACAAAGTCCTTTTGTTTCCCCAGCTCTCAGCTGAGCAGTCATTGCCATGGTTTGGACAGGGCCATCATTACCCAGGCCAACACTCCAGTGGGATCAAAGATTGTGTACGATGGAGATAAGAAGAAGACCCTCAAGGTGACCCCCGAACTTTTCAGCATATTTGTAAAGGTATGTTGTTTCTCGTTTGTGAATATAACCACAAAATCTGCTGCTTATTGCCTTCATTGTTCCAAATGTATTACCTCAGAGATTATTTATTGCTTAGCTCTAGTTTAGCCATAACTCATGTATTTACTCACATGTTGACTTTCTGGTTTAGTTAGGGGCTCACATTTGTGAAAATACGTAATAGATTCAAGCTAGATTTGCAGAATAAGTTCAAACTGAGCTGCTGGACTTTGAAATCCTTTGTTGCTGCCATACACGTCAGTAGACAGTTTTATAATTCAAAAACCAATATTGAAATAAAAGGCATTTTTCTTTACCATGGTCAAAAATGGATTTACTAAACTTAAAAAACTGGATAATTTTCATTTTCTACTTCTCAAAACAAAAAATAAAATCACTAGAAAACAGAAACAAAAAAAATACCGGTTTTTCATATTCTGCTACCGGAAGTTACCTTACAAAATAAGAGCGCAGATCAGGACGGTCAATCCGTGTGTATCTATTTGTTGGGTCCATTTGTTTTCACAACGAAAACAGCCAAGACACATATTGAGCACAGAAAATGAATGTTATTAAGGGCTGTAAATATAATAGGCCTATATGTCTAAAATGGACAACATTGTTAGGAGATTTCAACTATACAGCGATTCTGAAGTGCGGTCAGCCGTCTCTCGAGTTTGTTATTATTTTTTCTGCCATTAGTTCTTTGTGAGATTGACACTGTTGGACTCAGTAGGCTAGTAGTGAAACTACTCCCACAAGTACTATAAAGTACTTACTGTGTACTTTTTGAGTAATCCTCTGTCAATGTCCCCTCCTGAGAACAAGAATGCATGTTTCTCTGCTATTTTGAATCAGCGTTAAAACACCTTTCTTCATGAGACTGATATTGTTGGACAGAGTATTTTAAGAGGATATGGTAGACATGATATCAGTCAGTAGTCCGGCAGCAGCATTTTTACCCCTTGGAAAGTCTTGCCTGCTATTTAAATTGACTTTTGTTGAAGTTAATAACAATATTGATATTGTATAGATATATAGATATAGCATATCATTGATGCAGTCTTTCTGAACACTTTTAAAATAAAAAATACTGCAAATGAAGAATATTTGTAATGTTCTGCACAGATAGTGCCTTAACTTGAATTTGTGGGTATTTCTTCAAGCACCACAAGATTCATAGTTTATAAAGTACAATTCTGGGCCATTGATTGTGTAATTTCTCCAAACACATACAGTAAAAATGCCTGTTTTGAAGCCTTAAAATGGTGCAGGAAAAGGACTATTCAGTTAAGAGAAGAGAAAAAAGGAAAGAGCTGTTATAATGGGTGATGTAACATTAATGACAGACATAATATGAGGTCCTTGGCACTCAGACTCTAGAGGGGTCATTTTGTGATCATGGGGCATCACCCTTACAGCATCAGGACAATATCATATGGAGTCAGACATTGGAAGTGTTTTGGAGGCATTGACTGGGACTGATGGAAGGATGAGGTTGATGAGACTGAAGAATCTGCGAGGTACGAACTAGCGGCAGAGGAATAACTAGAGAATGCATTTCCTGAAGAAATTGCTAGTGGGAATGCTTCATGCTGAAAAGCTGACACTGAATTGCTATGCTAAAATGTAATGTGTAAGAAGAAAGTGAAGAATTTAGATTGAAATGATACATGAACACTGGGGACTTGAATGTGTGATGAGAGAAGAAAAAGAAAGTAAAAAGGCTATGCAAAGCAGAATATTTGAACTGCAAACTTTTGAACTAACTTGATGGCGAATGATCTGTCGCCATGCCAACGGCATTTGATGACATCCCATAATACGCTTAGATGCATTGATGGCTGCATTGTTACCAAACCTGGGAAGTTTTGGGTAGTTTGGAGCATTTTCACTAAAGTTATGAGAAAACTGTGTTTCATGGTGAGCATTGTGTTGCCATGGCAACGGCATTTGAAGAAATCTCAAAACTGTCCCTTAGATGTCTTCACGGCTGGACTGTTAGCACACATGTGAAGTTTGAGCACTTTTTGAACATTTTCATAGGAGTTATACATAACATTAGGATGTTATATTACTCTCTCTCTTCTCTTGATCACCCTCTCTCTCCTCTCTCTTCTCTCTCTCCTCTTGCTCGCCCTCTCTCTCTTCTCTTGATCGCCCTCTCTCCCTTCTCTTGATCACCCTCTCACTCTTCTATCACCCTCTCTCTCTTCTCTTGATCGCCCTCTCTCTCTTCTATCACCCTCTCTCTCTTCTCTTGATCGCCCTCTCTCTCTTCTCTTGATCACCCTCTCACTCTTCTATCATCCTCTCTCTCTTCTCTTGATCGCCCTCTCTCTCTCCTCTTGATCGCCCTCTCTCTTCTCTTGATCACTCTCTTTCTCTTGTCTTGATCGCCCTCTCACAGGAGAACACTTCACTGGAGGGTTTCTGCCATGTCTTCACTTTAGTTTGAGTCTCTCTCTTCTCTTGCTCGCCCTCTCTCTCTTCTCTTGCTCGCCCTCTCTCTCTTCTCTTGGTCGCCCTCTCTCTTCTCTCGATCACTCTCTTTCTCTTGTCTTGATCGCCCTCAACCAGGAGAACACTTCACTGTAGGGTTTCTGCCATGTCTCCACTTTAGTTTGACTCTCTTCTCTTGATCGCCCTCTCTCTCTTCTCTTGCTCACCCTCTCTCTCTTCTCTTGATCACCCTCTCTCTTCTCTTGATCACTCTCTCTCTTCTCTTGATCGCCCTCTCTCTCTCTTCTCTTGATCACCCTCTCTCTCTTCTTTTGATTGCCCTCTCTCTTTTCTCTTGATCACCCTCACTCTTCTATCACCCTCTTTCTCTTCTCTTAATCACCCTATCTCTCTTCTCTTACTCACCCTATCTCTCTTCTCTTAATCACCCTATCTCTCTTCTCTTAATCACCCTCTCTCTCCTCTTGATCACCCTCTCTCTCCTCTTGATCACCCTCTCTCTTTTCTTGATCGCCCTCTTGATCTTCCATGGAAATGGCATATGATGACACCCCATAATTGACGTAGAGATGTTGAGGACTGTTGACCATTAACCATTATCTGAAGTCTGCTGCTCTGAGCATGTCAGTTGGAGTTATAACATCATCGTGTTCCAAGACACAGGTGTTTATATTTGAGCTAACGAGGTGTCCAGATATCAAAGGTTTCCATTGTTCTGAATGAGAGATAAACCTCTTACATGTGAACGTTTTGTTGAAGAACCGTAACAGATATCGGTGACATTTCAAAGCCTGAAGCATCTCAAGGACCTTGAGTATCTGAAGTGTACTTTTTGTGTACTTTCGGGTCAATAATGTGGCCTTTTTGGCAGATTAACTAAAGGTGTGCGGCTGCTGCTGTGAGGAAATATCAGCCTGAAATTACAATGGGCTTTAATGGAGACATGTTGAAAGTTTTTGTCACTTCATGCCCTCAAGAGGCATTTTGTTTAATTATTTTTGCATAATTATTTGTCATTTTTCAAGCTACGAGATGTTTTCATACGTCTGTCATGAAAGATTATGTCTCAGGAATGTAGGGTCTGGGAATTATGGCAGTCTTAAAAAAAAATATGAAGACAAATTTCAAGATTTCCTAGCTGTGACATCACGCACTCTAGTTAATGTTCAAATCTGAAGAAGGCCTCTGTACCAAGGTCTGAACAATGTTTAATTTCTCTAAAAGTAAGAATCAGATTTAAAAGTTGTGTTACAAGAATAATGTCAGAAAGATGTGTAACAGTTTAAAGTTTGAATGAGGTTTCTGAGTGAAAGTATGAAGGAACAGTTAGCAGTTGAAGTCGCATGATGATTGTTCAAGTCTGAAGATTTTCTCCATTGACTTCAATGGTTAAAAATGTGATGAATTATGGCATGTATCTCTGGAATTATGAAAGTTATGAATGATAAAAGTAATAGCACTCGATTCCCGACCGAGCTGAACGTTTTGATGTTTGAACGGAGTTTCTGCGATGTTCAATGTGGGAGGAGAAGACCGGCAAAATAACGGGCGGAATCAAATTAAAGAATTTTGTGCGTAGAAGAACAGATAGTTGGAATGCTGTTAACAGCATTCCCACAAAATTATATATTAAAAGACAGCAGCATCATAAGAGGGCAACCATGTGACAGAGTGTGTTACTTTGCTGAAGGATATCGAGGCCAGTCTCTAAAGACTTTCCAAGGTGTCAAAATACTGCTGCCGGAGTATTGACTGGAAGTATTGCTGATATCATGTCTACCATCCTCTTAAAATACTCTGTCCAACAATATCTGTCTCAGGTAGAAAGGGTTTTTAACGCTTATTAAAAGCAAAAAAAGGTTTCTTGTACTCAGGAGGGGACATTGACAGAGGATTACTGGAAAAGTACACAGTAAGTACTTCATAGTACTTGTGGGGGTAGTTTCAGTATACTGAGTCCAACAGGATCAGGAAGAACTAATGGCAACAAAAAATACTTCCCTCATCAAACTTAGCAGAAGTGGCTTGATTTTGTTCTCAGCATGGGACTTTGACAGAGGATTTCTCAAAAAGTACACAGTAAAATTACTTCAATGTATTGTTAGTAGTGGGCTAACTAATATAAAGTCCAACAGTATCAATTTCATTAAGAACTAATGGTACAATTGTCTTTTTATCACTCGCAGATCGCAGATAAACATGCATTATCTAATATGGAAAGGACTTTGACAAAAGATGACTCAAAAAGTACACAGTGAAAGTAGCCTTTCATTTCTGGTAGCAGTCAAACTAGTACCGAGTCCAACAGTTACAGTTTTATTAAGAACTTGTGGTAAAAATATTTGTATCACTCCTTGAATATAGCAGGGAAAAAAATGAAGAGCAGGTGATTTGAAAAAACAAACTCGAGAGACAGACGGCTGAGTTGACCGCAGTGCAGAATCGCTGTATAGTTTAAATCTCCTAACAATGTTGTCCATTTTAGACGCAGGTCTATTATATTCACAGCCCTTAATAGCATTAATTTTCTGGGCTCAATTATGGAAGCGAACAAGAGACAGAAGTATTTGAATTTGATTAGACACCGAATTTATAGCATTGAAAATAATTACTTTGAAAATAATGTATCCGAATATCTTTGCTCCGAATTTACCTATGTGAAATAAAAAGGTTCAAATTCAGATCCCAAAAATTCAAGTGAAAAAAATTTGACGTCAAAAAATTAGGTGTATAAAATTCGATGTCCAAAATTGCGATGGAGCATCATCCGGGCTACTCAGACAGGATAAGCAATCGAGCCCTAATGCAATCAAATCGACTTCTGGCCTATCAGAGCACAGCTTTGTCAGTCATGTGATCACAACAAATGAATGAGAAAAATGAAAGAGAACAGTGGGGCTCGCCGCTCGGGTAAGTAGTCAATTTGTGCTCTTTATTTTACAAGCAGTGAGGGCTCGACAGCATTTGTATCTTACATTAGCTAGCTAAATGAGTGAAGTAGCCTTGTGCCTTGCTGTTAGCAAGCTCCGTAGTTATCATTAATTGAAGAGTATCACAACGTTACCGTGTACTTTTGTTTGTGTGTGTGTGTGTGTGTGTGTGTGTGTGTGTGTGTGTGTGTGTGTGTGTGTGTGTGTGTGTGTGTGTGTGTGTGTGTGTGTGTGTGTGTGTGCGCGCGTGCAGGGGGGGGGGGGGTTTGACGGTTTGCAAAGTAACGTAACGATCACTTCGGTTAGATAAGTCAAGTAGACCATGCTACACTAGGGTGACCAGACGTCCCCGTTTTCCGGGGACAGTCCCCGTTTGTATTGCCCTGTCCCCGGTTGAAACTGTCCCCGGAAATGTCCCCGTTTTTTAATATATGTTAAAAACACATAGCAACGTGAAATAAAACGTTTCATGTCAGGAAACACTGGGTAAACAGACTGTGGTCAAGCCAGCCCCCACTTTGGAAAACACAGTCAAGCCAGCCCGCACGTTGTAGTGCGGTGCGCGAATATCGTATGCATTACGGTAGAGGCCTGTAAAAACTGCCTTCAAAATAAGAGCGTTTACTCGGTCAATAACAAATATACCTAAAAGACACACCAAACATATTCATATATACTGGATTTTAAATTAAGAAATATTTACTATATAATGTGATCAATAATAATTTAAAACAAACTACATATAACTACCACATTATAACTGAGTGAATGTAAAATGTAAGGATACAGTTATGAGGACATATTTGACATTTCCACTGGGTGACTAATTTCAAATGATGTTGACACCATCTCACAACACTCCTAAAATAACATTACTTTCTGAGGCACAATTTAAAATGTATGCTGTTTAAAATCTCAAATTAGATCTATTGTCCATCTATATTTTGATTATTATTTAATGGGAACCATCCATAATCAAAGAGTCATTCGAAGTCAATCAAATACTTCTTTCACTTCAGGGTGATAGCAGGACACCCCATCTAGTCACTCAGAGAGAATCTGGACAATCTGATGTACAGTTTCAAAATAAAAGACCTTTGAAGTCTCATATATGAACTATCGTCCTTCTGTTTGTATCCAACAGTTCAAATGTTCGAATTACATTAAACCAGAATTGTCCCCCTTTTTTCTTTAACAGCGAAGAAAATTGGATATGTTAATGAGATTTTGACCGCAAAACTCAAAATGTCCCCGGTTTTCATTTTGAAAATCTGGTCACCTTATGCTACACTATACAAATACTCTCTTACAAAAGCCCTGCATTTAAACATGTTAATGTTACTTTTGTAAAGGTATGCTAGTATAATTAGGAAAGTGTTGTTAAAGTATTTAAAGTAGACACAAGTTATACTATTATATTATTTGTTTTTTTGTTATTACCGATGCAAGAGTTGACTTAACTGTTGTAGTTGGAGCTCATTTCGAACAATGAGCTAACTAATGATTACTTTCATAATGGTTTAATGTGCTGATTATTTTCTACATTAATAGATGCAGGTCTGGTTTGTTCAAACTCTCAAAATAGTAGGACATGCTGTCATAATTACCCAGAGTCCGAAGTGACACCTTTACAATGTTAAAGCTGTTAGATAAATGTAGTGATGTAAAAACTAAAATACTCAAGATAGTGAAGTGGAAAAGAGATAATGTTTTAAAAACATGTTACTAAAACAAAATCTCTTGTTTTGGACTGACAGTAATGATTCAAGAAATAGTAGATAAATAAATACACACACATCAATCTGTGTGCATTTGTTGTGGATGGAACACAACAAATGGTGCTCTTACCTGTGATGCCTCCTCCAAACATTATAACCAGACTGTATCATTCAAACTATAAGTAACAGTTCTAGCTACTTGACTTTAGACAAACAATTCAAAAGACAAAATCAACACAATTTATTGAAAGACCAATCTTTATTTTACGGTGCCTCTCCTTTTGTTTGTATTGTTAAACCCTGTCAATCTAAAAAACTGAGCAACTCAACAGTTAACTTTATATTTCTTATTGTCCGAAGCATCTATTACACTATTTGTTTTTATTTAAAAAAAATTGTGATGGTTCATGCTAGATAACTTTTAGCTCACATTTCAATAAATTGTATTTGCACTCTTTTTGTCTGTTATTCTTACTGAAAATGTTAAATTACACATTCACATCTGACTGAAGATTGGCACCATTTATTTGGGTATATCCAGTCTCTGATAGCGTTACGTTATTGTGTGTGTGTGTGTCCGCATCTGTAGCCTGTTATTGTCTCATTATACCGCACTGTGAATGAATCAAAGTAAATATATAAGTGGTCATGAACACATCTGTCCATCAGACAGAGGGCTGCTGTGCCTCCTGTCATCATTAATGGACGACCGCTCAGAGGAGAGGAGTTCTCATTTCTCTAACCGCCTGCTGCTTCCCCTCCTCTCTCCTCGGTTCCCCTCCTTGGCTCCTCTGCTCGCATCTCCTGTGGGCGGGACTAAGTCTCGAGGAGGGGATTCGAGGAGGGGAATTAGTGAAATGAGAAAGGGCCTAAGTGTCTCTTATTGAATATCCTGTACTGCTCTTAAATCTCATAACATCAGCTTTTCCTTTCCCTCTTGGATGTTCTTCTGGACCCTCAGAGAAAGAGAAAATGGTGAAGCAGTCCTGTCCCTCAGGCATGTCCTTTCCTAACAGAAATATCAAAAAACATATTATTGCAGAGCAAGTGTGTTATTTAAGATAGAGGTGTGTTTGTTTGTTATGGGGCTATAAATATAATGATTTTTTTATTTGAATGTGTTTTTTAAAATCCAACAGTGAACTACAAAGATAATCAGATTATGAATAAACCGTTCTAAATTCATCAACATTGAAATAAATGTATTATTAAAATAATATTTAACTGTTATCAAAACTTAGTGCAATTGTAGAAGCTTACTCTGTTCGGTTGTCTCACTGAAAGAATCACTTTTAACTAGGGCCGGGACTCGATTAAAAAAATTAATCTAATTAATTAGAGGTTTTGTAATTAATTAATCGAAATTAATCGCATTTTTAATCACATATAAATATTTGACCTGAGAACAGTGAGAAGATGTCAATAAAGTGTGCCGTCACACAGAGGTAATTTGAATTGCTTACCGAGGTCCAATGATCCCCAGTCAGGGCAACACATTCGGCTTTCTCCAATAAATTCTCTTTATCTTCCTTTTCATTGTCATAAAGCTGCTGGATTCTTTTTGTCACTGTCTTTCTGCATGGCAGCTCATATGTTGTGTCAGACGATGCAATCTGTAGTACCTTTTGCAGCCCCTTATCTTCTACCACTCCAAGTGATCTACAGTCGAGTGCAATCCAGTGAGCTGGTTATTTTTTCAGACGTGGACTTAGTTATCCTGGCCCTGAAACCAGTCATCTGGTTGAGTGTGGGTTGGGTGTGGGTCATACTTGTCAACCCTCCCGATTTTCGCGGGAGACTCCCGATTTCATTGCCCTCTCCCGGTTTCCTCCCGGGGTCATATTTCTCCCGCATTTCTCCAGATTTCTGACAAAATCAGATTTACACACGACTGTTTCCACTCGGAGTTTAATACAGCTACACCATTGTTTGGTTTCCATGGTAACACGTCTCTTTAGTAGCGCGCGCAACTCAAATTCTGAGAGGGTGAGGCAGATATTCACAGAAAACAGAACAAGAATCGACAACTACTTTACTCTCTGCTCACTCCTTTCCTGTAAAATACAGGTCCAGTCCACACATATGCTCCATCAAGGACGGTGCTACAGGCCGCAAGGCAGTGCACTTACAACTACAATAAGCATGTTAATGTTAATCTAACAGCTCCGGCGATCCATTAGCACCCCCCCCCCCCCCCCCCCCCCAATGGCATATACTTGCCATGGCAAGTTGTGGCATGGTTGTGGCATATACTTGCCACGGCAAGTTGTGGCATACCACATCTGTGGCATATACTTGCCACAGATACCACGGAGTAGCGGCCTCTGTGGCAGATGCCGGAAGTACTTGCCACTGCCTGCAGATGCCACGAAATGAGCCAGGCCCTACTGAAAATATGATCGGACCATCAGTAACAGATCATCAGTCTTGTGTACAGATCAGTCCGATAAAGTCATGCCAAAACAGCGACATTTTACGCGATAAATACGGGTTTAAATATCAGCATTTGCCACGGAAGGCGAGTGGCAGCTACCGTAAACCTTCTCTTAACTCTCAACTTGTGGCATTTACTTGCCACGGCAAGTTGTGGCATATACTTGCCACGGCAAGTTGTGGCATATATAAGTTGTGGCATATACTTGCCACGGCAAGTTGTGGCATGGTTGTGGCATATACTTGCCACAGATACCACATCTGTGGCATATACTTGCCACAGATACCACGGAGTAGCGGCCTCCGTGGCAGATGCCGGAAGTACTTGCCACTGCCCGCAGATGCCACGAAATGCGCTTGCTGTCTCTCCACAGGAGAGCACTCTCCCTCTCCTTATTGTTGAAACAGCTAATCTCCGTTAGCTCCGAGCTAGCACCAGATGCTAACGACAACCCTGTAACTCTCTCAGTCTCTCTTTCTCTCTCTCTCGAATCGACCAGTGGCCTTTATTTATCATGATCAATCAAATAATCTACGAAACAATGACACCAGCCAGGCTCACCTTCATCTTTTGGGAACAGAAACATCGCCACTTCGGCAGACTTGACATTACTACAGCCAGCGGCAATGCATCGTTTCCCCTGTGTTTTTCATCCCTCTTTCTTCACTGTCGCCTCCATTGTCAGGTTTTCTCGATTGGCAATCACTTCCAGTCGACTCCGACACACTTTCCAGGAAAATACTAGCTCAAAAACGTTGAGAAATTCGACTTTGAAAAAGAGAAAAAATGAACGGTGGTGAATGTAAACAGTGCGGCGGCATCCATCCCGTGAAGTCACGCAGTAGATCGCAAGCCACGCCCACGAAGGCGAAGGTCGACTGCAGATTTCCCCGGCAAATTCAAAACTCGTCAAATTCGTTGCTATTCCAACATCTTTTGATATGGGTTCCAATGGACAATTTTGGTCATTAATATACTTATTAGCATAACAGATCATGCACAGGTGCACACTTCACGGAGTCTTTAACAATGCATACAGTAACCAAACTAGCAAACTAACTATCTAACGTACAAGGACGACCTTATTTTAGCAACCTCGCACAGAAGCCTTAAGGTATACAGTAGCATCCCACTTAATGTTTTACACTCTTGGATGCTACGCATAGCATCGTTAGCACAGATGGAGCTACGATTGCTCAAATGCTAACCCAACTCTAAACATTCATTAACGTTAGCTTAATAAAAACACCAGTAACATAACATAAAGTATGCAGGGTTCACTTACCGAAGAAACTGCATTCATGGACGGTCTGTTTTAACCGCAGATAAATCCTATATTTGCATGACGAATAGTCCACCAGGAACCAACACAACAAACACGGCCGAGTTCAAGTAGTGTTCTCCTCATGAGCTGAGCCCCTGTAGCATCACGGAGCCAATGTAGCTAACGGAGCTAGCAGTGAGACAGAGGAGCTAGGAGCAGCAGTCCCGTTGTCATGAAGGGGGAATCTAACTATATACAGAATATGTTTTTGTGGATCCAGGCTAGAAACATGTTCATTTTCTGATGTTAAGTTGGACATTTTAATGGGTCTACGGAAATTGCTCCCATCTGCATCCATCGCCTACAGTTTGCAGCATTGGGCTTCACCGCACTGTCCCGGGGTTCGTTGCGTGGCTCTGATAGGCCAGAAGTCGGTTTGATTGCATTCGGGCTTGATTGCTTATCCTGTCTGAGTAGCCCGGATGATGCTGCATCGCAATTTTTGACGTCGAATTTTATACACCGAATTTTTTACATCGAATTTTAAACACCGAAATATTTGACGTTGAATTTTTTCACTTGAATTTTTGGGATCTGAATTTGAACAATCACATTTTTTTAACTTGAATTTTTACATTTTTATTTCACATAGGTAAATTCGGAGCAAAAGAAATTCAGATGCATGATTTTCAAAGTAATTATTTTCAATGCTATAAATTCGGTGTCTGATAAAATTCAAATACTTCTGTCTCTTGTTTGCTTCCATACTCAATATGTTTCTTGGCTGTTCTTGTTGTGAAAACAAATGCACCGTAGATACACAGATTGACCTTCCTCATCTACGCTCTTATTTTGTAAGGTAACTTCCGGTAGCAGAATATGAAATAAACTGTAGTTTTTTTGTTTCTGTTTTCTATTGATTTTATTTTTTGTTTTGAGAAGTAGAAAATGAAAATCATCCCGTTTTTTAAGTTTAGTAAATCCCTTTTTGACCATGATAAAGAAAAACGCCTTTTTCAATTTTAAAACGAAAATCAAATATCCAGTCTTTTTTTGTTTTTGAATATCCATTTGTAAAAAGAAAATCCAATGACCAAAACATACCCTCTGGCTTTAGAATTCCATCCTTCAACCACAGTTAATGACAAATAGAAAAACTTTTTGTTTTGTAATACAATTCCTGCTGGATTTATTTCCAGGAGCATCCTTTCCCTAATAAAACTTGGGACACGTGTGCTGTTGTCGGGAATGGAGGGATTCTGACAAACAGCAGCTGTGGAGGCATCATTGATTCAGCACAGTTTGTTATCAGGTGAGAAAGCTGTTAATATTAGAGGACTGAAAGGCTGATGAAAATGTCATCGACAGAAATAAACTTGTCTCGGTCTTTCATTTTATGAAAGAATCTTTACATGTCGTTTTTGTTGTCTTTTCAGGTGCAACCTACCTCCTTTAGGAAAAGGCTATGAGAAAAATGTGGGCACCAAGACTGACATTGTGACAGCCAACCCAAGCATTTTCCAAGAGAAGTAAGCAAATAAATTAGTCTCACTGCACCAATAGAGTGTTCCCCTTGTGTTGTTTCTTGACATCTCCTTTTTATTTTCAGGTATGGGGCTCTAATGGGGCGTCGGCGTCCATTTGTGGAGAGTCTACATAGCTACGGCAAGTCTCGTCTGCTTCTTCCCGCCTTCTCATATGGCCACAACACTCCTGTGTGCATGAGGGCAGTATACAGCATTGAAGACTTTGAGAGTCCCATCCAGCCCATCTTCTTCAACCCTGAGTACCTTCAGAGCTTGGCCCTCTTCTGGCGCTCCCGAGGCTTACGAGCAGTGCGCCTCAGCACAGGCATTATCATGGCTAGCATAGCGCTGGAACACTGTGCCAACGTGCATCTGTACGGGTTCTGGCCCTTCAGTAATCACCCACATGGACTCCATGCACTGACTAACCACTACTACGATGACAGACAAACTAAAACTAAATTTCACTCCATGCCTGCTGAGTTTGACCTCTTGTTGCAGCTGCACAGTCAGGGGGTGCTCAGACTTCACTTGGGAGACTGTCAACCAGGTGAAAAGTAGTTCCCAGGTCCAAATTAGCTGGCAGGACAGTGTTAAAGTGCCTTTTTGTAGCCCAGTCACTCATGACGTTTTTCATATCATTTTGGAATGAATGTACATATGTATTCTGGCTGAAACATGGAATTGGTGTGTTCATGCAAAGTAGATTTGTGAATTTAGATGTAATGCTGAATCATTTACCAGGACATTTGCACTGATATAAAAAAGAAACAATCTTAAGACTGTAGCATTATTTTAACAGTCTTGTGGTGTGTGTAAAAATGTATTTATTACCAAAATTTTTCCAGCTGGAGTCTGGAGGGAGTTGGTTTGATTTAAAGGTCCCCTATTATATTGTTTGTCATCGATATATAATAGGTCTCAGATATATACAAAACATGTCTCTGAAGTGTTTAGCTTTAAATACCCAACAGATTGTGCATTGTAGCATCCCATAAACCCCTCTGTTTCAGCCCTGTTTCAAAAGTGCTGATTCTCTGTCTGTTACTTCAGATGAAAATAAGGAGCCACTCCCCATGCCCCTCTGAGAGATATTTGGTTAAAAAGAACACAATGGTGCTCTAGGAGGAGATTCAGGTGATAAGTTGGGCGGGTGTTACCTTGGTTTGTTATTGGCTAATGGTTAAACAAGCCAAAAAATCGTTATGACATCATAAAATGGCCAAAATCTGATCAGCTAATTTTCAGACAGGTTTTTATTAGGGCCGGGACTCGATTAAAAAAATTAATCTAATTAATTACAGGCTTTCTAATTAATTAATCGCAATTAATCACATTTTTAATCACATAAATATTTGACCTGAGAACAGTGAGATCACATGGATTTTAGTATACCATTGAATAATGACTGAATACATAAGCTTAAGCAACAAAACATTGTTTATTTTTTTCAAGGTGGTACTTAACAAAGACCAACAGAAAAGTGCAATTTTTGCCATAAAGTGTAGCAATAGCATATTTAGGAATATAGTACATTTCAGAGATTCAGGTAGCCTATAGGTAGGTAGACCTTCTGTAAACTATAACACTTTGTTTTTTAAGTAAAACACAATACTTTCAAGTACATTCAGAACATTGGAAACCCTGACTATTAGAAAACATCTCTCTGTTGCTTCAGAGGCCATAACAGACTTTGTTGATTTACCAACAGTTGATTTAAAAAATCTAATCAATTTCAGTCCAACTCTCTCAATAACCTTGGCCAAAACAATAAACAGTTCAACAAGTGCCAGTTGCACCAACAACGTAATAAATAGTTCAACATAAAGTGTACCATTTAAAATAAAATAAAAAAAGTGCCAGCGATTGACCTCAATCCCTCCTATTCTTCCAATATCCTGATGAAAAATAAAATCTCTCTGTTGCATAGGCCACTGTTTGATCAACGCGAATTGGGTGTGGGTCCTTGTACTCCGAGTCGGGCTAAAGTCCACGCTAGCTTCCACGCTAGCTTCCACGCTAGCTGCTATATGTTTTGCATTGAGGTGATACTTGAGGCTTGATGTGCTGCGGTGATATGCAAATTCCTTTTTGCATAATTTGCAAACAACCGTGCTCTTATCGATGCTTCCATCCGTCCGTTTTTTAAAACAAAATGTCCCATCCACGGGGCCAACCAAAGCGGTCTCATCAGTTTCTTCGTTCACGTTTGACTATTGTTCACTGTGGTTTGTTGTTGTTTGAAGTCATGAACGTTAGTTGGTGCTCCAGTATAATCGGTACCCCTGAAACTCATCCAGTGAGAAACGTTCCGTGGTGCAAAAATAAGTGCGATTAAAATGCGTAAATGTTTGTGTAATTAATTAATCTTAATTAACGCGTTAAAGTCCCGGCCCTAGTTTTTATATAAATGGATCAGGACAAAAAGTGAGAGAATCTTTTTTCGTGAAACTTTTAGAATCCCATTACACAGAGGGGACACATGTTTATGTATAAAAGACATGAAGAAGTGGATTTTGCACAATAGGTGACCTTTAAATGGAATCCTTTGTAGAAACCTTGGGAGGGTTTAGTGCGTTGTTTTGCATCAAACGTAATGTTTTCTAATGAAATACCTCCTTAACAGGAAGATTGTCTTTCTAAAACACTTTAGTTTACATTTAAGTAAATAGTCATCTTTTGACATTTGTGTTATACATTGCATAACAATCTTAACCATTCTAACATTTTCAAGGGGAAATGTATGGTACTCACACATATTACCGTACTTTATTCACTGGTGCTGGTTGTGGAAGATAATTTTTACAATGTTCTTTCCTCTACGCGTCACTGACACTGCTGGATGTATTAAGGCACAATTTAAGCCTCATACCTCATAGGTTGTGTCCCAGTGGCCTCAACTACGAACCATCAGGGCTACCCTCTGTGGGACCTGCGGTCATCAGAGGACCCTATTGTCTCAGAACCAAGGACTAAAGAAGACACAACAGAAAGAAACAGTAATAATTACATTACCAAACACAGGAGGACCCTCCTCACAAAAGTCCCTCTGCTGAGCCTGTTTTACAATGTGCTACCCCTTCTTACCACAGTGACAAAAATATCGTTGGTCATAAGATTGCAACATTCACATGTTAATACAATGAACATTTGGAAATTAATACTTTTCAAGTTTATGTAATTGCTAAATCAATGACTGACTCAAATATAAGGTGATATAATGATTGTGAATTGTGCTCTTTTGATGAAAATGTTCATCTCTGGGTAAGAAGTCACATTTGCTTCAAAACTTAAAGTGAGTCTTATGTAACTGGGAGTATTGTCTTTCATGTTGATACTCATGAAGTCTTAACATTTGACAAGCAACGACAAAACTTGAAAACTATCGGAAAGCCAGTTTTAGAATTGTGTGATTTTTTTTTAATGCATTTGATGCTAGGGAAAAATGAAGTCAAACTGAAGCAATGAATAAATATTTATTACAAAAAAGTTGTCGTTGTTGTTGCTAGAGTGGAATTTATTCAATTCATTCAACTAACCAGGCAACCATTTTTTCCCCCCAGACATCTCAGCTTGCACAATGAAGTGCCTACCAAGATTTCACATTGGAATACATTGTAATTTCTGCATACAAACCACACATTCGCCTGAAAAACCAAATAATCCACTGATTTATTAACATAGTTTTGCAAAGTTATTATATGCATTATTTTCTTGATTTAATTTATTTTACGTCACATAGATCATTTTTGAAAACCAAATGTTAACTATTAAACTGGGAAATGTATTTAAATGCATTGATTCACAATGTATTAGTTGGTTATTGGCTTCACTCACTTACATTTCTAATTTCAGTCCCTACAGTGCAATTGTTTTACCTGGACAGTTGATCAACCCCCAACACCCCTCCACAAAACATTCTTTCCTCACTTCTATGGGCTCCCTCATTTGACAGGGGGTTGCCCTCTAGTGTCTCCAACTGTAAAGCATCACTCTGAGCCTGTCACCCATGTATAACTTGCTTCGTTTGCTTCCCTTCAACAAAAGACAATGAAAAATAGTTACGATTTTTTTGCACTTGGGAAGAATTAAAGGAGGGCTGCTGATTGGCCGCCATGGACTGACTGGGAAACTCTCAGTAAATCACCAGTGGCTTATTCGGGTGGAAGCAGTATCACTGGAGCCAGAGAACCAATTTGCAGAGGGAAAGAAAAAAGCAATAACAGAGAGCTGAAATTAAGTCTGGAACCACTTCCTTTCCATTCCTTCTCCCAACAATAAGGCAGATGTTATGTATGGTCTATTTTCCACAAGAAGAAAGTATTCCCTGAATATAATATTTTGACATGAATCATTTACAGTTATTCTGATGGCCTGATGGCAATGCTATTCCACAGATGGTTAACTTTCCTTAATAACCCTCTATCTGTATTGCTACTATCACCTCACGATGCATTGTATTGCATGAGTATCCAGTATCCAAAAAGATGGAGGGGGCGGACATATAGAAGATGGGTGGACCAAAGACACATGAGGAAGACTAAAGCAGTTCAACAAACTATAGGATATCAGTTCTTATATCCATTTGACGCAAACAGAAGGGGAAAGACACAGACAAAGTGCAGAGAAGACAGAGGAGAAAAGAGGCAAGAGAAAGGCTACAAACTGAGGAGAGAGCAGAGAATCCAAAGTTTGACATCTAGATACAAGGTGTGTGTTTGCAGAAAGAGATCGGGATGAAGCAACACCATGAGAAGTTATCCATCTCTTTGATGATCACTCTCCTGTGTTTGGGGAGCCTGCTGACCACTGCCTTCTGGATCATTGTGGACAACAAGTAAGCGTGTCAGTATTGTTCCAACAACCTGTTTTAACAGGTTTTTGTTTGTTTTTCCCCAGGTATGATATATGATATGTTTCTTGATCAGGAAATAATTTCCAAGGCTCATAACTTTGACCCAGTTTATCAGTTCATACTGTCCTGACTGAGCACAGTCACCTGTAACCTTGGCTGCTGTGCTCTCAGTGTTTTGTCTCCCTGTTCCTGCCTGTTGGCGTCAGCTGATAGAGGTGTTATGATTCTATCTTGTTATGCACAATGTGGATTATTCTCTCAGAACTAGCTTAATACATGGGTCTGTGGTAGCTTTCTTCAGAATTGATTGTGGCATCGCAACCGTGTAGTCAACTCGTGGTCCGTGACATGTCTTGTGAATTCTCCGGCCGAAGCTCCAAATAAACCGTCAGTGTTTGCCATCAAAGCTCCAGCTCTCTTTGTGTCTCTCTGAGTCCTGACTCCAATTGCTTCAGAATTTTCCCCCACATTTCTCACATGACACCATGTGTATCTCTGCTTCAATAGCATGATTCATCCCACAACAATATGTAGCAAAGATATTAGCAGGGAAAATTTGAATGTAACTGTGTAGTAGAGGTGAAAGATAAAGACTTCTGACATGAATAAAAGACAAGAGTGGTAGACAATGCGGATATAGCATTTGATTAAATAGGAGAGAAATAAAAGAGAACATTGAAATCTACAAACACTGTGAAAGGCGTGGATAGGGCCAAGGTAACACTAAATTCTTCTCACAAGGTATCTTGTGTATCTGTGCTTCTACATCATGTTTAATCTTACGGAACTAAGTTATAGGGATATTGCAGAGTTCAACACACTCTCACTTCCTAAACGTCCAGAAGCGACGCTTGGACAGGGTCCCGTGGCGTGCAGTTGGCTCCTTCAGCTTCACAAACGGACGCAAAGAGCTTTCAACTGATTGCAATGTATTCCCATCTGCGGCGGTATTTGACGCTTATGGAAGCACCGCATCCATTTATGTCGGAGTCTGTTAAAGGCAATGTGAGCGTCCATTCCCATTGGATAATGGAGAATTGTACACCCGGAAGCAGGGGCTGACTGGCCATTGGGAATACCGGGATTTTCCCCGGTGGGCCGGTGCTGTGTGTGGGGCCGGAGGGCCAAAAAGAAAAAAAGATCTTTTTTATTTTGCCTAAATCCTACCGGCCCACATTTGTAAGTGTTCCAGCCCAGCCCAGCCCAGTGGGGTGTGGCCCACTGGGCTGGGCTGGGCCGTTTTGATGGGCTACTCTTTGTTCTATCTATCAGTTTCAATTTCACACATCAGGCCCGTAGCAGCTGTCACTGCGCAGTGAACGATCAGGAGTGAGTGGCTGAGAGACCTAGCTGGCAGTTGCTTACAGATGGATAAACAAGCTCCAAAGCGTAAAGGCGTTTCTTGTATAGTTTGTGTATACAGTATAAGCTACAGTATTGTAGCGAGCCGTGGGTTCAGAGGGAGGGGCTTGCACAGAGGAGGGGAGGGGGGGATTGGCAGGGACACAGGGTTCAGGAGGAGTGGCTGTAAGGCTGTACCCGTAGGATAGAAAAGGAGGAAGTGACGTCTGACTCAGAGGTCGCGCGGCTGTGGAGAAGAACGTGTTGCCCACATTCTGTTACTGAGTTTAGGCTAGTTAGCTAGCAGGTTTATTGTTTTGGGTGCAGTCACTTTTGCCTCCACTTGCTGTTCAAATAAATGTTGAGAGAAAAAGTAAATCTGTTTACAATTCTGTTTTATATGGGTGTTGAAGAAGAATTGGAAGGGATGAAACCCTCTTTAATGGTCACACA
This sequence comes from Notothenia rossii, assembly GCF_949606895.1. Classification (NCBI taxonomy): domain Eukaryota; kingdom Metazoa; phylum Chordata; class Actinopteri; order Perciformes; family Nototheniidae; genus Notothenia; species Notothenia rossii. The sequence continues at coordinate 22,153,040 of NC_136906.1, forward strand.
TGCAGAGCACACAACACACACAGTGAAATGTGTTCTCTGCATTTAACCCATCGTAGTACCAGGAGTCTAGTACTAGGAGCAGTGGGCAGCTATTGTACAGTGCCCAGGGAGCAATGGGAGTGAGGGGGGAAGGGGGATGTCGGGTGCCTTTCTCAAGGGCACCACGGCAGGGCAGGAGGTGAACTGGGAGCTCTCCAAGTAGAAGTCCACACTCCAAATGTAGGTCTGGTCGGGGACTTGAACCGGCGATGCTACGGCTCACAGTCCAAGCCCCTACTGACTGCCATAGATTTAGTCCCTAATTTTGCTCTCAAAGTGCACCAGATTGATGCATTTAACTTCAACATTTAAAAAAAAATCTTCCCGGAGGAGCTTGCCCCCGGACCCCCCTAGAGGAGGTGAGGTCCACCACCTGCCCACACCCCCTGTTAAATTGTCTCACCCACATTGAGGACGCTTCCTAAACCCATGTTTTATTCCATGTGTCAAGTCAGGCAAATTGGGTCAAAATGTTATTGCATCAATGATCTGTTAACATTAAAATCACTAAATATATGCTGTAACTATTTTTGCTCTAGGCAACTCAAGGGCTCAGGTAATGTGATTACTATAGGAATAATTGTCCAAAATAACATAAAATGCATAGGGTTTTTTGTTAAGTTACATACTTTCGTCGCCGGCCAGCCGATACATGCCGCGCATTAAGTGGGCCTGTCTGTCAATTAATCCCCGGGCCACTTTTTCCCCCCAGTCCGCCCCTGCCCGGAAGTAAGTATTCTCCTTACTGTCGATTGATTTGACAGTGATATCTCCACTACTCATCAACTCAAAAACACCATATTATCTTTGTTAATTAACAACGTTGATAGGTTTAAATTGTGTACAATGCTTTTGTGTTTTTCCCCTTCAATTCTGAGAAACAACTTGTTTTCTCTGAAATAAGGCTACGCCGAGCGTCAAACTCTTTGAAATGGAACGAAACCACGGCAGTCTATTCAAAACTGGACTCGAACGCCCCCCCAGAACTACACATGCTGGCTATTGTATACTGAAGTTGACAGTATTAAACTGTGTACAGCCCTGGAGGTTTAGGTGATAGGAAACAAATTGGTGTGTACACATTTAAAACATGTAAGTACTAAATGGGTGAAAATCGCTTGTATCCATAATGGGCAGCATTAATATACAGATAAATATTAAGCCTGACAAAGTACTTAACGTCTAATATATTGCTTTCCTGCAATGTTAACTATGTTGAAGCACTTATTTTAACTGATATTATACACATTAATTATACTCTTATGTATGTAGATAGTATAAGAAATGTGCAGAATTTGACAGTTAAATGGTGGAGGTATAGACACATATTGATAGATGTATTGTAATGCATTGTTGAGGAACCTGTGACCCAAGTTTTTCATTCATTGCATACACCGTAGTTGTGTATATGATATGTCAATAAACCTTAGAAAATCTTGAAATCTTGAAAGGGATGTGCAAAATAGCAATTATTTACAGTTTTTAATTAATTAGTAGTAGAGAATAACGATTAATTAATATACTTTATAGAGATCTGCAGATAAATGTTTAGTCTTCTCAAGCACCAACTATCAAATATCTCCTGATTGTTGGCACTTGACAATCACCTTCCCTGAATTTTACTCAGGTGTAACTAAAGTCTGCTTTAATGGTTGTTTATATTTCACATCATTAATCAGAATCTGCAAAGTAACAAAAATAAATGTAGTGGAGTAAAAATACCAGGTTAACCTCCGAATTGTAGTGGAGTAGAATTACAAAGTAACAATGAGCTGTCATGTGGGTATATATTAATGCTGCGCATTATGGACGCAAGCGATTTTCACCCATTTATTAATTACATGTTTTACATTTGTACACACCAATGTGTTTCCCATCGCCTAAACCTCCAGGGGTGTCCACAGTTTAATACTGGCAACTTCTAGTTGGGGAATAATGAAAACGTCTTTTAAAACTACAATTCCCAGTAGAGACGTGCCTAGAACATGTTGCGAAACCCATGTGCGAAACACAATAGCCAGCATGTGTAGTTCTGGGGGGGGGGGGGCGTTCGAGTCCAGTTTTGGATAGTCTGACGTGGTTTCGTTCGATTTCAAAGAGCTGTTTGACGCTTAGCGTAACCTTGGCGCACTGCCACTCCAACATCCAGTCCCAGAGTTTGAAGATTAATCACAGGGTTTGTCAAGCAACGGGACTGTAGTCCCAAACAATAGCTGAGGATTATGGGTAGTGTAGTGTCTTCGGCCATCCTAAACTCTGAAATGTTTTTCGGATATCATACCGCATTAACACCATATCCCAACGTGCATTGCAGCTAAAACATCCAATCACAGAGCTTCAAGCTGAGGAACTAATCAGTTCAGTGGGGTTGTGGTGTGTATCACAATGATGCTCGAAATGTCCCTTATAGGCCTACGTCTGTTTCCGGTGACTTTATTTACGGCTAAAAAGCATGCTAAAAAGCCCAAGATTATAGAATTCAACTAATAAATAAAAACAAGGATAATTGTGTATTATTGTTGAGTAAATAACAATGTGTTATTTAGAAAAGAATAACAAATTAGAAGGAAAAAAAATTACAAAAAATACAGATTTCATTATTCTGAGGCCCCTGGGGCCTCATTTATAACGCCGTGCGTAGGATTCACGTGGGAAGGTTGCTTACGTAGTAGAAATAAAAAAAATAGGTACAGAAATGTTCCGACATTTTCCGATTCACAAAACATTGCGTACCGGCGAGGAAAGTGTGTACGGCACATCCTACACCGGTTTCCCTTTATAAATCACAATCGACTCAAAATGCGGTGCAGCTTTTGCGGGCTTCACGTAACGCCCATATTTGCCTATAAATAGTCAAAGAAACACCCATTCATTCATTCATTTTGACTGACTGCATGAAGAAGATAGCAGGAAATGACGGAAGAACAGTTAAAAAATACATCTCACACCGGCCGTTTCTCAATTGCGAGGATGCTTGCTTGGTAGCACATGTCTTCCGAGTCACTTGCTTCAAAAGCTAGGCAAGAATCCTTCCTGGCATTCGGAAAACGAAGGCCGTTTCTCAATCGCGAGGATACTGGCTTGGTAGTCGCATACTTCCAAGTCACTTCCTTCAGAAACGAAGCAAGTATACTTCCAAAACACGGCCTCGGAAAACAAAGAAGAATGGAACAGGCTAACAAGTGTGCCACTCTCTCTAACGGTTTCAACATAAACTGTACCGAAAATAAATACCTCACGATGTCTATCTAATTATGAACTTGCTTTACTTTCACAGAAGACATTTTTGGTGATAACAAATGCAACAAAGTAACATATTTACCAACACGTGTTCTACGCCACTACATACTGTTAGAAATTAAAATCAATGTTTTGATGGTATAATGTAGCTTAAACATACCGTCAGTTTAAACGCTCTTTTATACTGAAAAACCAGAAATTCTTGTGCACAAGCAGTTAAGCTTTTATTCTGAAAATCCTTCATCTACGGTTAGCATGTAGCATGTGGCTAATATACGATTTCCTAAAGAGGTGAATTGAGAAGCGAAATGACTTGGTGTGGTGAAAACCGAAACCTACTGATTTAACACTACAACGATAGATGTCGAGATACTACCATGTTGAATATTAAATGAAAGTACAGTTTATTTGAATACATTATTGTTTACAGAGAGTAGCATGTGACAACATCCGGAATGACCGGAAACCAAACGAGCCGAGAAGTATTGTTTAGAGTATTGATTACAGCGTTTAGAATGTGTTAAATGAAAAGTGATGAAAGAGAATATGAGGAGAAACGGCGTGTTAAGCATATATTGAATGTGAAAAGAACCTATCCTCTGTTTAAATGCAATAACGGACATTGGAGACGAGGTGAGCCGGCTGGCGGGGAGGAGCCAGCAGAGGATATATATAGCAGCGCCGGAGGAGAGATCCGCTGTCTTCTTCTTGCTCAGGAGAACCAGATCACAGCTGTTTTCTGCCGGAACAATATTCTGTCTGTAACACTACCGCGCCTTTTTTAATTAAAGTATCCCATTTTAATCTTTTCAGAGACTCCATTTAGTCTCATTTTAAAGCTTCTCTCCTGGACGCGAGAATAAAGAACATATTTAACAATTGGCGAGCTAGCCAGGATCTCGCAAAACCGGGAGAGACTATAGTACAGCGGTTAAGCCCTCAAATCAAGGGAAATTGTGCACTTTTTGAAAGAAACATGAAACTTCTACCATAGTTAGTTTATATCATGAGGTTTATTTTTAGATGTGGAGGGAAGTCAGATTTGACCTCTGAGGCCCGGGAGAGGTCAAATCGGGGATGGCCACCAATAATATTCAAAGCTGACTCACTTTGGAACCGAACACTGTAGAAAAACACTTAAGGTGTCATTTCCCACAAATGTTAGGGTGCCCATTCTGTTGGTGATACATTTGAGACCAATATCATTCAAGAAAATGCATTTATGTTAAAGTCAAGGTAAAAATATATCAAAATATTTATTTTTTATGTACCCAAGAACATTCTTCAATTGATTTCTTTGTAGTCTCAGTATTATTTAGTTATAAGTTATTATTTCATGGGGTGTGTGGATATTTGTATGCATTCTCAGCACAGATTTATCAGCAGTTGACACCCCTAGACCATTTCCACAGACTACCTGCAATACCACCGCGGACCACTGTTTGAAAACCCCCTGCTCTAAAGCTTCAGTAGCCTACTTATTCGAGGGGTTGTTGCTAGACAACATGGTGAGAAGTATTCAGAAATGCCACTTCTGACACTTCGGACATTTCTAACAGGTAAAAAGATTGACTATGAACAAACAATATTATTAAAAACAATATTAATATTAATATATGCCTTTGAATGCGAATGTATTGAATTTGACTGTAGCCAGGAAGGAGTTTTCCTTGCTAGCTAGCAAGGAAAACTCCTAGCTAGCTAGCGTGATCAAAATAATTATCCTAGCTTAAGTAGAAGACAGTCTGGAACATTTCTGTTTGAGCTGAGTAGTTTAATGATTGAACAGAGTATTTTCTAGAGATGTCAACTTGGTTATTATGTCAAATTTGGGTAACATTTTACCTGTCATAACAGTAACAAAACACAGTCACGGACATGTCACGAACATGTCATAAACATTATGTCAATGTCATATATATATGACACATATATGTCATATCATTGTCATTAAGTGTCATTTGGTTTAACCTAACCCTACAAAAACCGAATGACACAATGACAACAGTGTTTAATACAATGTTAAATTGTTATCTTTTCACATTCCCACGTCTTGCTGGAATTTTAACCCTCACCATGTCAAAGCGTCACAGCTTGATGGTCCCTACCCAGCCCTCGTTATCCAAGCAATCCAAGCCACCCCCCAGCACTAACTGGGACATTTGTGTCCTCTGTCAAGTCAAAACAGATGAACCTTTACTGTGTCCTCTCAGAAACAAATATAAACAGTCTGTTGGTAGTGGCTATGTATCCCTCACAGAAGACCTTCTCTGGTTCCATACCCTTCAGCATATGCCAATGGACCTCAACCTGGAGCGATTAGATGATGGAGATGGCATAGAATCCACTTTGAAGAGACACAAGGCAGAGTGGCACAAGAGATGTCGGCTAAAATTCAACAAAAAAGCATATGATGAGCTAAGTCGGGGGAAATTAACTACAGCACAACAACAAAGTACCTCATCTGTACACACGCAATCTGCCCACAGCCATTCACAGTCCACAGAACCTACTTGCTTCTTTTGCAATGAGCCTGCTGCAGGTTCCTCAGGTTTGCATAATGCATCAACCTACAACATTGACAGAAATGTGAGGAAGTGTGCCCTTGAGCTTGAGGACACTGCTCTGTTGGCCAAGCTCGCAGAGGGTGACATGATTGCCATTGAGGCCAAGTACCATCATCGCTGTCTGTCTTCATTGTACAACAAAGCCAGGCAGGCTGCATCTAAACACAATGATGGAGATGATACTTGCCTACATGGCATAGCCTTTGCACAGTTAGTGGCATATCTGGAAGACAAGAACAGTGATGAGAACACTTCCCCTGTCTTGAAATTGACTGACATCGCTCAGTTGTACAAGACCAGGCTGGAACAACTTGGTCTGACTGTAGATAAACGGATTCACACCACCAGACTGAAAGAACGACTGCTTTCTGAGCTTCCACATCTGAGGGCACATTCACAAGGAAGAGACACACTTCTGAGTTTTGAGAATGACATTGGACCAGCTCTCATGATAGCCTGTCAAACTGACAGTGATGCCATGCACTTAATGCGAGCAGCACAAGTAGTGCGCAAAGAAATCTTTGGTTCGTCTTTCTCTTTTGACGGATCATTCCAAGAAAACTGCCAGCAGAGGGCTGTGCCACCATCTCTCTTGGCTCTCGTCAACATGGTACTTGATGGTACAAACATTAAGCATCAGACCACCACAAAACCTGCCCTAACAATCTCCCAATTGATGGTCTTTAACAGTAAGAAGCAGGCACGGAACATGGATTCACCAAGCTCAGCACGTACAAGGCACACCCGAGAAACTCCACTCCCTCTATATCTGTCCCTCAAGATCCATGCAGTTACACGAAGTAGGGGGTTAGTTGACACACTGTTCAACCTGGGATTGTGTGTTTCCTATGACAGGCTGCTGCAAGTCACATCAAACATTGCCAATGGTGTCTGCCAGCAATTTAGGATGGAAGATGTTGTGTGCCCACCAAATTTGCGTAATGGACTGTTCACAACAGGAGCTGTGGACAATATAGACCATAACCCAAGTTCTGCAACAGCCAAAGATTCCTTCCACGGCACTGGAATCTCACTAATGCAGCATCCATCACACACACAAAGCGGAACTGATCGTGGTGTACTAGTGATTAGTCAAGATGGCTCTTCCACCAAGTCAGTGAAACCTCTGCCAACATCATACACAGTCGTGCCACCAGCTTCCCTCCACAAAAAGGAATTTAGTGTGCCACCTGTACAAGGTCCTGTGAGACCCTCCACCCTCCTAGTTTCTACAGCCGCCACAGAGGATGAATATGCATGGCTCAGAAAAGTCAAGACAGCTGTTGAAACGTCAGCCATTGATGGCATGATATCGTGGTCTGCCTACCATGCCTGTGTTCACCATGCCGTCATCCCTCCTGCAGCAATCAATGCATTATTACCTCTCTTTCTTGACAATGCACATTCAGTAGCAATGATTCGGCACTCTATGGAAATCGTAAAAAGAGCAATTCAACATGTGAACCCTGGTCAGATTCCTGTCATTGCTGCTGACCAACCACTGTATGCTCTCGCTAAACAAGTACAGTGGACCTGGCCAGACACTTATGGAGAAGATCACTTTGTGATCATGTTTGGTGGTCTACACATCGAAATGGCTATGTTGAAGTTGCTGGGAGACTGGCTAGAAGACAGTGGCTGGACCAATGCTCTGGTCCAGGCTGATATTGCAAGTTCTGGAACAGCAAATTCCTTCATACATGCCAAACATGTCACCAAGACCCGCCATGCACACCAGGTCACAGCTGCAAGCCTCTATACACTACTGCAACGAGCATACAATGAAAATTGCATATCTGATGATACAGATGCCATGCCACCTGACAGTCTATCTTTTGAGGAGTGGTGCATACAACAAGCAAAGGCTAGTGTTCACTTTGACTACTGGCATAAGACCCTGTCATTGCAGCTTCTCGTTTTGCGGTACATGAGGTCCATTCGTGAAGGCAACTTCCAGCTGTACGTGGAATCCCTAACACAGATCATGCCCTGGATGTTCGCCCTGGATCACACACACTACAGCAGATGGCTTCCCGTACACATCCGTGATATGATGACTCTTGCGGACAGACACCCAGATGTCCTGGCAGAATTCAAGTCTGGACATTTCGTGGTGCACAAAACCAGCAACCAGTTCTCTGCCATGGCACTTGACCAGTGCCATGAACAGAACAATGCCATGGTCAAAGGTTCTGGTGGGGCTATCGGACTGACTGGCAATCCAGAAGCACTCAGACGCTGGATGGTAGCAGGACCAGAAATCGCCAGGATCACTAAAGAGTTTGAAGAACAGGCAACACACCAACAGCATGGACCCAGTGACTCTAGACACCATGACCAGCAACCTGGAGTGCAAGCCACATTCCTGAAGGAGGTTAAGGCACTTGTCACGGTGCTGGAAGAGATGGGGAATCCATTTCTAGAACACAGCCAAGATCTTTTAGTCATTGACACAAGAGACATCGTTGATACCCAAGTTGCTGATACTGTAAGAAGGATTTATACCAATGGTGAGGAGCAGTACACCGAGTTTGTGACCCAAAGGCTGGAAAGGTGTACAACACCTATCACACACCCTCTTCCAAAAAAAAAGTTGCCACTATTCAGCAGACCACCTGTGAAGGTCAAATCCAAAGAGAAAGCACAACTCGCTGCACTGAAGAGTGACTGTGGTCTTTTTTCAAGGCTGTACATCTCATGTCAAACACGAGATGGAGACATCAACCACTTCTTTTCCCACGAAAACCAGGCAGCACCTCCAGCTCTGTCAAGTGGAGGAAAACTTCGGTTCGGGGTTAAAGCAGATCTGCTTCGCTGCCTGGAGTCAAATCTGCTTGAAATCAAGAGTGTTCCTAAGACTGATGCAGTAATTCTAGATGGTGCAGCTGTGGTTCAAATGCTGAATCCAAAGTTATCAAGAACATTTCAAGAGTATGGAGAAACAGTGTTCATACCATACATCTCTGCTCAACTAGAGGTAAGCATCCGTGTTGACCTTGTCTGGGATGTATACCTATCTGCCAGCCTGAAAGCTTCAACAACACAGAAGAGGGGAAATGGCAAGAGGAAAAGGGTGGCTCCCTTTACTGTGATGCCCAAGAACTGGAAAGACTTCCTTCGATGTGATGAAAACAAAACAGAGTTATTTTCCTTCCTGGCCCGAGAAGCCGTAAGTCTGCCAGTAGCACAGGGCAAGGAACTGTATGCAACAGATGGAACTGGAGTCCTCTGCTCTCCTGCCGATTCATGTGTGACCTGCCTTGCCCCATGTTCACAAGAAGAGGCAGACACCCGGCTACTTCTACATGTGGCAGACGCTGTGCATAAAGGTTGTAAGAAGGTGACCATACGTACCGTTGATACAGATGTGGTGGTGTTGGCAGTGGCTTGTTTTAGCAAAATAGCTCCCGATGAACTGTGGGTTTCCTTTGGTGTTGGGTCGAGTTTCCGGTTTATCGCTATTCATGAAATGGTTGCCACAATGACTCCTATCCAATGCCTGACTCTCCCTGTCTTTCACGCTTTCAATGGATGTGACACCGTGTCTGCATTTGCTGGCCGTGGAAAGAAGATTACCTGGGAGAGATGGAAGTCTTTCCCAGAGGTCAGTGATGCTTTCCAGGAACTCCTGTGCATGCCAAGTGAGGTCAGTGAAGATTCCATGTTACTGCTGGAAAGATTTGTGGTGCTCATGTATGACCGAACGAGTGAGTGCATGGAAGTGAATGATGCCAGGAAACAGCTTTTCTCCCAGAAGTCCAGGAGTTTAGAAAACATCCCTCCAACCCAGGCTGCCCTCAAACAGCACATCAAGCGTACTTGCTTTCAGGCTAACATTTGGAACCAGTCACTGGTCCTGGACCCAGAGATGCCAGAGCCATCTGATTGGGGCTGGACAAAAGAAACCACTGGGTGGCAGCCACTCTGGACAACTCTCCCTGAAGCAGCAAAGTCTTGCCATGAGCTGATCCGCTGTAACTGTCAGAAAGGGTGCACTGGACGGTGCTCATGTGTCAAAGCTGCACTTAAGTGTACAGATCTCTGCTTTTGTTCTGGGGACTGTTAAGATTTTTGATCACTACCAATATGTGATCCTGACATGAAAGGACTGTGGTGTTGTTAACCACTTCTCCGTCCCTTGATGATGATTAAAAAGTTAAATAATAAATCAGTTAAAAAATTACTTATTATTTCAATGACTGTTGTTATTGGCATTGTTATTATTGTTATTGACATCATTATTAACCTTATCATTACTGTTATTATTTTGAAAATAAACTACCTTTTTGCATCGTTCACCACCCTATGTTTGCATTATTTGACCTCCACATTGATCTAAATGCATTTTCTTGAATTCTATTGGTCTCAAAGGTATCACCAACAGAATGGGCACCCTAAAATGTGTGGGAAATGACACCTTAAGTGTTTTTCTACAGTGTTTGGTTCCAAAGTGAGGCATTTTTGAGTATTATTGGCAGCCATCTTGGATTTGACCTCTCCCGGGCCTCAGAGGTCAAATCTGACTTCCCTCCACATCTGAAAATAAACCTCATGGTATAAACTAACTATGGTAGAAGTTTCATGTTTCTTTCAAAAAGTGCACAATTTCATGGTTATCCGCTCTACTATTACAGCAGGCTGCTTGCTGGACCCGCTGGCATCCGTTCAGCACACAGAGAGCTCAAATCAACTAGGTATGGAGAAACCTGTTATATCGAATTCTTCAATAGTTAATGTAGGACAATGTTAGTTCTGTGTGTTTGACGAGTTAAAACAAGCCTAAATTGATCAATATTAGTATCATACCACGTGGCGTTGCTTTGTTACAGGCAGGGTGAGTTCAATTTCTTTTTTTCTATTTAACCCTGCATGCTATTCGTTTGTCTGTTAGTACATGTCGGCTAGAGGCCAATCACTATATGTGTCTTTTGTGGCGTTTTACGTTTTACGTGAATGGTTTTAGGCCATTAAGCAGTCGGGACTGCTTGAGGCAAAGACACAGCCAAAGTTTGAAGCTAAGGTTATTGGAGTGAGTGTTTTGTGTAACAACAGCGTGAGGCTGTTTTAAAAAAGTCCTATTTCAAGGAAAAGGCCTGAGTAGTTTGAAGCTCTCAGTGGTTACACCATTCTGTTTTTCAAGACATTGCGTTGTGGATTACGGCAGGAAGTGCGACATTCGTGCGTTAGATAGACGATATTCTTCTAATTGTGTTTGCTTAGCGTCCTATTTGTCCCATAAATAGCGTGTTTAAACAGAAGAGATGACCATACTGGCTCTTAAAGTCAAAACATTTACGTACATGGGTAGAGGGCTATGACGTAAGGGTATGAGGCCCATTTAAACAGACTCTTAAAGTAAAAACATTTACGTACATGGGTAGAGGGCTATGACGTAAGGGTATGAGGCCCATTTAAACAGACTCTTAAAGTAAAAACATTTACGTACATGGGTAGAGGGCTATGACGTAAGGGTATGAGGCCCATTTATCATTGTAAACTAAATGGAAATGTTATTTTAAACTACAGTGTTGTGTGTTGAATTTACTAGACAAAATATCACCTCACCAATTTCAACTCCAGGTGTTTTCTCAAATCCCTTTGTTCTTCAGGTCAAAGGTTGGAAAACCAGTTGCCATTTTGTCTTGACCTCATGTTCACGGTGAGCCACACGGCAGTCACCATTTCATGAAATGCTAATTGAAGTACTCTGTTTGCTTTAACACACTGAGGCTAGGCATTCCATCTTCTAAAGAACATCATACTTCTTGTTAGAGTTAGAACTATTGGAAGTACTTCTGCTGGTAAATGTGTATTGGCGGTTTTGTGAATATTCTTCTTTGCAAATGTGTTTTGGCGGTTATGTGCTGTGTTGTTTAACCATAGTGTAAATTCCTATTTTAAAGATATTTTTGAGGAAACTAAGTTTCTCCTTGTTAAAAACGAGTCAGTTTTGAAACAGCTATTCCCTAGTGGATTAAGCTGGAATTTAAAATAGCGCACTCTGGTGGTAGTAAAGAATTATTACCCAAATAGCGGAAACACCATAACATTGTGAATTTGAACCAAATTCATATTTCAAAGTCAAAACCATACACGGTAGGCCTACAACTTTATTTTAACATTTCATATTTTAATTTTGCATATTTTTTATATATTAATTAACTTTATTAATATTTTACCTTAAACTTAAAAAAAAAAAAAAATCTATAAAAATAATAAAACCTTGAGCAAGAAAAAAAAAAAAAAAAAAGTTAAAGTTCGGACGAACAGCAACGATGATGCATAATACCATTACAAAAGCCATTATTGAAACAAGTAAACTATTAGAAGTGCTAATTGCTGATTTTTTTTTATAGTGAATATGCATTTATACCATCAGAAAACCATAAATCATACGATATTTTTGTACCCCTTGTGGGTACACGGAGAAGTTATGTTTCTTTAATGCAACGTTATGGGTTTTACATGTCCTGTTCAGAATAGGGTAATCATTGCAATATTAATTGAGCATTTTATGCTCAAAGGAGGGAGTGTCATGATTATACAGATATGTTGATTTCAGTGACGTTGTAGTTAATAAATAATAACATGTAGTCAACAAGAGGTATGCCGAAGCTCGGGCCTTCTCCAAGGAGGGAGTGGTCCAGTTTTAGATATTAGACAAATAGAAGTGGATGAATATGTCAGAACTCTGAGTAATATTATGCAAGTTTTGTCTACACAGCAGGCTAGGAAAACTACAGAGATACCAGACGAGACACCAGAAGAGACTCCTGTTCGGCCAGGTGATTGGGTGAGGGTGAAAGTTCACAAAAGACAGTGGGCTGATCCCCGGTGGACGGAAGCGTGAAAGGTTGTAACAAACTTCACACGCGCTCCGGTTTAAAGGTAAAGAAAAAGGAGCAAATTGACACCACCTCACACATTGTCACCCTTCACTGGCAACTTCCAGAACATTATTGGGAGTTAGGACTGATTTGGCAGAGCTGGAACAAAACAATAAATAGAAATAAGATAAAGATAGAAACAGCTCAAAAGACAAATTGTCTATAGATTTTTATAGATTGTACATTAATGTGAATACCTATTTTTTGTTTTACATCTGTAAAAAGAGTCCAATTTGTTATGTTATTTTTGTACTCATTATTTAAATTCTGTAACGGACACAACCAGGTTTAAAATAGAGATGATGACAAGAACAAAGCCAAACCAATTGTGGGGTCCCCTAGGGATAAGAGTCAGAATAGCATTGTTGATTGTGCTCATTACACTTGGCACCTTTCTGGTTGGAAGGGGAGTACAATATTATGTAAGACATGGATCCATTAGTTCACTCATAGAATGCCCACATCACTAACAAGACTCCAGCTGTGTTTCAGAGACTTTCACTTATCCCCAGAGCCAAAAGATCAGCTGAGCAACAAGAGGAGGAGTTAGAAATACTCGGTCCCAAACAAGAGGCGGTTATAATCAAGATGATTCACCCCCTTATATGCAGTTCTTGTATCAAATGATGAGATGGGTTTAAGTGATTGGGATATGTAAGTGATGGGGATTTACAGATTAGGGGAATCTCTAAATACACTGGATCCATGTTTTAGTCTGTACCAGAAACACCCCCTGTTAAGCTATGAACAACCGATCGGTGACCTGAGCACAATTATTGAAAATGATTGTTAGACACAGGCTACTAACCCACAAGTACAGCTTTGTACGTACAAACTCTATGAACAAGATTCCCCAGCAGATAGTGGCGACATTGCAGATATGTCCAGTCACAAAAGTTACTAAGGTTCTAAATAACAGTGAGATTTAAAGTGATGGAGAAAATATGGAGACGTTCCTTTATAGTGTGTGAAATATGTGGTGCTTGAAACATCTATGTATTTAAATGTATAGAAGAAAATGGTTTCCTGAAAGAGTTAATTGGAATAAACATGTTACAGTGGGTGAAGGCAATGTTTAGGGATATGGTAAAATTATTAGTAGACATGAATTGTGTTTAGATGACATTTAACAACTAAGATAGATAGTAAGATTAGGAAAATAGAGTGGAAAAGGTTGGATTTATTTTACCTCAGTGTGTTAGAATTAACTATAGATAATGCGTCCCGAGATCTCTCTCTCTCTCTCTCTGTCCGCCTGTCAGAACGCTACGACCCCATCGTCCAAGCAGACAAAAGACCTCACCACGGAAGACTCCTCCTCCTCCATAGAACAGACAGAGAACCAGAGCTGAACCAACAACTCCAACGCTGCATCCAGAACTATCTCCACCTGAGGCACCAAGAACCAAAACCAGGTGACATAAAAAGGCACACTCTCATCGGTCCCCCACAGGACATGAAGTTCCAAGCTGAGCCACAAGATTTGGGCACAAGAGCAGAGTGTGGGACATGAGAGCGGAATACGCCCTCCATGCAACAAAGTAGAGACTGTAAAGGAGGAGATGAAAAGCAAAGCAGATGGGACACTGAAAAGAGTTACAGCGGAAGGATCCAAGAGCAGATGGACTGAGGAGAAGGTGGACGGAGGAGAGGAAAGAACGGAGGAGTTGGCATGGTCCGGCAGAATGTGAGGGGGTCGTGGCTTGACAACCAGAGGGGGAGAGAAGGAAAACGGGAGTGAGTGAGTTTACACATAAACACACTTATTCACCAACGAGAAATACGTAAAGAAAAAGATTTATTAGCCATGAATTAATCAATTGGTGAATTTATAAAGAAAAAAGAGGAAACTATTAAATAACCCTAAAAACACACTGAGAGTAGAACATATTATTCAATCTTTTCATCATATGAACAAATTATTCTTTAAGAGTTTTTTTTTTATTCATGTGTGAATTTGGGGAAGATTGAACTTGTTACAGTATAGACCTACAGTTTAAAGGGATGGTTTTAGTAACCACTCTATAAAAGCAGACAAATCTTTATTTGTATGGAAAATGTTAAAGGTAGAGCTAGTACCAAGCCAAAGATGGTATTCCAATCTAGAGTATTGATTTCTCCATTGTAGCATGGTTATTACCTCAGGAGGGAAGATTAAGGTGGAAATAACATTTGTTTCGCGTCCAAGATGTAGAGTTTTAAAATGACACTGGGCAAAGAGCGAAAGCAAAGTTAAATAAAAAAAAAAAAACTAATGTAGTTGGGAGCAATACATGCGGGGCCTTGGATCACTCATTGTGATGGTGCATATTTGTTACAACAAACATCGTTTAGGGAGAAGGGGTCGCTCAACCCACCCTGCAGATGTTTTAAATCTTACTTGCAGCTTCAGAGGGAGCGCACGGCACCAGAGTATGAGTTTTAAAAGACAAGCGCCACCAGCTCCTAAAGGTCATCCATTCACCAGATGACCTGACTTTTAGAGATGTTATTTAAAGGAGAAACATATCTGCCATAGGTGTAAATTCCTGAATTAAACTACAAACCATTAATGAAATGACTTCTGTTTTTAAAATCCTTGTTAAAGGAGGGAGTAATTATCACATGCTCGGGCACCCAAGGTTCCACACACTGTAAAAGGGGTTAGCATAGTTATTTAAGTAGACCATAATTGAAAATAAATTAGTATAATGAGTTATTGATATTCCACAAGTTTTCACACCATTTCAGGGACTCTATCACTGCATTAGAACAGACCACCCAAAGGTACTGAGTAGGAACTTTTAAGTGATGAAACTCTACAACTGTTGTAACTGACCAAAATCTTCTCCCAGAAATGACTGTCTAGAATGCCGTACCCCAGAGTAGAACGTACCGATTGATCACGACGGCCCCTTCTAGAGAACATATTACTTTCATACCTTAAATGGTATGAAAGGAGGGAGGGTAAATTTCTCAGGAGGAGACGGTTACAAATGCTAGCAGAACAAGACGACCCACCCCGTATACAGATGTGGATGACAATGATGAGTTAGTTTAAATGATATGGATGTTCGGAGATGAGATTGATCAATGAATGTCCAGCCGATGTGATTCTTTAAATGATGAAATCATGTGAAGAAGTGAGCAAAATTAAAATGGAGTGAATCCATTTCAATTTACTTCATACTATTCCAAGATAGTATATTTTTAATATTTTTATTATTCCAATTAATTTTACACTATTCTAAGATAGTCCATTTTATTTGACTTTATTATTTTATACTATTCTAATATGGTAGATTTCATGTTGTATAAATCATTGCTATTCTAAAATGGTTTGTTTCTTTTCACTTTGTAAAAACAAGTGCCTTAACACTGAGCGTGGTATGAGAACGGTTTCTGTGAAAGGAGGGAGGAAGAAATGTTCTGATACCAAGCCATTGCTGCTATTTTGAAGAATGATATTGAATGTAAACACTAGAAGTTATGCACAAGGGAAAACTTTTATGTTTGAACACAGACAAGAATTTATTTTGTATTTTTGTAAAGCCGGCTGTGAAACCATTCCATTCGATTGTATGTTTGTTAATATGAGATATGTAATATGCAAAGTTCAGATGAAGAACTCATTGATTTCAGTATTATACACACCTTTTAGGTGTGTAAGGAGGGACTGTTAGAAATTAAAATCAATGTTTTGATGGTATAATGTAGCTTAAACATACCGTCAGTTTAAACGCTCTTTTATACTGAAAAACCAGAAATTCTTGTGCACAAGCAGTTAAGCTTTTATTCTGAAAATCCTTCATCTACGGTTAGCATGTAGCATGTGGCTAATATACGATTTCCTAAAGAGGTGAATTGAGAAGCGAAATGACTTGGTGTGGTGAAAACCGAAACCTACTGATTTAACACTACAACGATAGATGTCGAGATACTACCATGTTGAATATTAAATGAAAGTACAGTTTATTTGAATACATTATTGTTTACAGAGAGTAGCATGTGACAACATCCGGAATGACCGGAAACCAAACGAGCCGAGAAGTATTGTTTAGAGCAGGGGTGTCAAACGTACGGCCCGCGGGCCGGATCAGGCCCGTGAACAAGTTTAATCCGGCCCGCGAGATGATTTTGGAAAGTATAAAAAATAAAAAGAGCTGCAATTTTTCAATGAAAGAAACTGCTGTTCTAAATGTGTCCACTGGGTGTCGCAATAGCAATTATGTGAAGCGAGCAAACTATGTATAACGGGGCTGAGGAAGTAATCCTGTGTTTACAGTCTATCGTGCTTGGCTTCCTCACTCCCCAAAATGTCGCTATCAAAAAAGAGAAAAGTGGACACAGAGTGCAGAGTTTTCCAAGAAAAATGGTCATCCTCCTATTTATTCACGGAAGTGAATGGGAAACCCGTGTGTTTGGTTTGTTCGCAGCACGTTTCAGTGCTGAAAGAATATAACCTTCGTCGCCACTATGAGACTCAACATGCCGACAAATATGATAACTTGAAAGGAAAACAGAGAAGCGAAAAGGTGAAGGAATTGCTGGCGGGTCTGAAAAAACAGCAGTCTGTGTTTACTCATAGCCGAGAAATCGGCGATGCTGCAGTGAAAGCCAGCTACCTTATTGCTAATGAAATTGCAGTGGCTTCAAAACCATTTAGCGAGGGTGAATTTGTGAAGACATGCATGCTGACAGCTGCAGAGATTGTGTGCCCTGAAAAGCGTCAAGCTTTTGAAAATATCAGCCTGACAAGAAACACAGTTGCACACAGGATTTCTGATCTTTCGGAGGATTTGGACAGCCAATTGAAGCGCAAAGTTAAGTCGTTTATTGCGTTTTCAGTTGCAATTGATGAAAGCACGGACATTACAGATGTTGCGCAACTGGCCATATTCATCCGCGGAGTTGATGATACTTTGACCGTAACCGAGGAGTTTGTGGAGTTGGTGCCGATGACGGATACCACGACAGCGGCTGATATTTTCAACACACTCGAGGGTGCCCTGGACAGAGTCGGAGTGGACTGGTCACGCGCTGTCAGCGTGGCTACAGACGGTGCGCCTTCAATGATCGGGAAAAAAGCAGGTGTTGTGACGAAATTCAGGGAAAAAGTGCAGACTGCAAATGGAGGACGTGATTTTTGGACTTTTCACTGTATTTTGCACCAGGAGGCATTGTGTTGCAAGTCATTAAAGATGGATAACGTCATGAAGGTGGTCGTCCAAACTGTTAATTTCATCCGATCAAGAGGCTTGAATCACCGTCAGTTTGACAACCTTCTCAGAGATAAAGACCACAACTACGGCCTGCCTTACCACACCGAGGTAAGATGGTTAAGCCGAGGCATTGTGCTGAGGCGTTTCTTTGATTTACGAGAGGAAATTGAACAATTCATGAAACAAAAAGGCAGACCAGTGTTAGAATTTAAGTCCAAAGAATGGATGCAGGATCTTGCGTTCATGGTGGATGTTACAGAGCACTTGAATAACTTGAACACAATGCTGCAGGGGCGCAACAAAGTTGTAACGCAGTATTATGACAGCGTAGGCCTATGTGCGTTCAAGTTGAAGCTGTCATTGTGGGAGACGCAGCTCGCGGGAGGTGATGCAGCGCACTTTCCTTGTCTGAAAAATGTGTGCGATACCCAACATGTCGCAGACATGAAGCGGTTCAAAGATAAACTAATAGGACTATTGCGGGAGTTTGAGCAACGCTTTCAGATTTTTGGTGAACTGGAGAAAGACTTCAAAGTTTTCTGCTCGCCATTCACCGCGAATGCCTCTGATCTGCCCGTCAACATTCAACTTGAAATAATAGACTTGCAGTGTGACTCAGATTTGAAGGGGAAATTTGCTGCAGCTGGCTTAGACACATTTTATCAGTATCTTTTGCCAGGTTACCCCAACTTGACAGCCCTTGCTGCAAAAGTGTTGTGCATGTTTGGAACCACGTATATTTGTGAGCAAGTTTTCTCTGTAATGAGCATCAATAAAACAAAGCTGCGCTCAAGGCTCACGCACAAGCACTTAAATGACATCCTGAAATTGGCTGCCACTCAGGCTTTGACCCCTGATATTGATGCACTTGTGAAAGCTAAAAGATGCCAGGTTTCAGGAGCAAAAACAACAGTGGGTAACCCAACTTAAAATGCTGCATAAGACACTGCACCCTGATATAGTTATCTAAAAAATGATTGTCTTCTGTGCAGATTGAAAGAAAGTGAACAGTGTGTGATTTACTGTAATAATGACAGTAACTTCAGTTCATAAGTTAGGTTTGTTGAAATTGTTCATGCATTGCACAGCTTTTATTTATCAATAAGTAATGTAGCCTACAAGGCAGGAAGTAAGTAACTCAACCCTCTTGAAAAGTTTCTACCTCAATTTGTCTCAATCATTTGGTGAGTTAGTACAGGATTAATATGTTAAAATGACAAATTAGTTATTTGAGAAGAGTTTTTGTATTTTGTTCATTCCCAGTATATGACTTAATGTTGTTGTATGGCTTTTTGTTGATACGCCAAGTCTAAATGTGCTTGTACTGTTATTGCACTAAAGTTCACTAAACTTAAACAAAGAAAACAATCTGAAGTTGTCGTCATTTTTTTTGTTATTATGCTATGATTTTACCGCTCCGGCCCACTTGGGAATAGATTTTCCTCCATGTGGCCCCTGAGCTAAAATGAGTTTGACACC
Source organism: Notothenia rossii (assembly GCF_949606895.1). Taxonomy (NCBI): domain Eukaryota; kingdom Metazoa; phylum Chordata; class Actinopteri; order Perciformes; family Nototheniidae; genus Notothenia; species Notothenia rossii. The sequence continues at coordinate 22,172,453 of NC_136906.1, forward strand.
CCTGGTTTAGAGTATTGATTACAGCGTTTAGAATGTGTTAAATGAAAAGTGATGAAAGAGAATATGAGGAGAAACGGCGTGTTAAGCATATATTGAATGTGAAAAGAACCTATCCTCTGTTTAATTGCAATAACGGACATTGGAGACGAGGTGAGCCGGCTGGCGGGGAGGAGCCAGCAGAGGATATATATAGCAGCGCCGGAGGAGAGATCCGCTGTCTTCTTCTTGCTCAGGAGAACCAGATCACAGCTGTTTTCTGCCGGAACAATATTCTGTCTGTAACACTACCGCGCCTTTTTTAATTAAAGTATCCCATTTGAATCTTTTCAGAGACTCCATTTAGTCTCATTTTAAAGCTTCTCTCCTGGACGCGAGAATAAAGAACATATTTAACAATACTTACATTTAAATGTGTGCTGCGCTGCGTCGGTTCAGCCATTCTCCGCAAGGGTTTTTGAAATTAGTCCGTGCGCAAAGCGAGTTTCCTCGCGATTGAGAAACGGCCGAAGAGTGGAAAAGGCTAGCAAGTGTGCAGGTGTGCGTCATATGAGAGGCCCCGCCTTACATTTTCCGCCACAGATTTGGGGAAATTGGTCCGTGCGCAAAGCATTGTGGGGATTTTAAGGACGCAAAGTCTACCCATGTGCAACCTCGAAATTACCCCCAAACCAAGGACGCGGCCTCGGTGGAAATCCAAGTATGCTGGAGATTGGAACAATCCTTCGGCGGCACTCGATGACGTAGCGTCCTTGAAATATTGGCTTGGAAGCCAGTTTCCTCGAGATTGAGAAACGGCCACCGTTTCAGATTTTGGTGATTTTGGGGAGGTTGAGATAGATCATATTGTTTGGTGAATGCAGTTTGAACCAGAGTAGCAGCATGGAGGTCGGATCGTCACCAAAATAAATAAATAATTAAGTGGTCCGAAAAAGGTTAATGACAAAAAAAAATACAAATAGCCTACCCTTCCTCAGGCAGTCTGTTTGCACCGGAGACAGGAGACCCCCCCTTGATGAGAAACTAAGAAATGATTGGGGAATCCCTCCGGAGTGGAGTCATGACGACTGGATCTGAATGATTGTTTTGTATTTGGTGGTTTGTGTTCCAGCTGTTGATGAGCAACTCTATATCCATAATCCACCAGTTGAAGGAAATACAACTAGGCCTAATGTGCTGTGTTATAGGCCTATTAGCTGTTCAATTGACCACATATGGTGTTCTTAATTTCCATACCTCCTGTGTTTTACGAGCAACTTATCAAGTCTTGGCAAACGGCATACAACATGATTAATCGTGATAATAACTTAGGCCTATATAAAACCATGCTCGTATACAACCTATAGAAATGCAACACGGCGTCAGTTTAGACGTAATTCTGTCCTTACCGCATCATTTATAAGAAAACATTGCACAACATATTCGAGGTGGTTTTAAATAACATATCCGTATTTATTTATTTATCCAAGTTGTGTTTTTGTGTGCACTGAGGAGTCGCAAACAGGCATTTGTTTAATCATTTTAAGATTGGCTTTAATCAATGTTTGAACATGAATTCTTCATAGGGCTATGATAATTGAGAGGTAGGCCTAACATTTTATTAATGGTATTATTTCCACATATTTCTCTCCATTCTTCCTTCTGCCAACGGTGTCGCAGTTTCTCGTCTCTCCCGTTGTTGTGCTTAGTGCGTACGCATGGGTTAGAGTTTGCGTGGAGGACCGCACGTTTTCCCGTCAAGTTAGTATTTTGTAAATCGCAAACATTGCGTAGAAACTGGCGTACGCCATTTTTTGAGCGTATATCCCTTTATAAATGAGGCCCCTGAGCCCCACTTATTTTCCTCACAGACGGCAAAAAAAGTCAGACATTATACGATTTAAAATAAAAACAATAATCGTGGTTTTGGTATTGAGTAAGAACCGTAAGAACATGTTTTTATTGACCACACAGCTTCCGGTCTACCAAGACCCGACCGGACAAAAATAAGTGGTGCAGGCACGAAACGTGGCGTATCATATGCACGCAAAATCGGACTTCTGCCTATCTATTGCACGCATTTCCAACGTGTAAAGTCGTGTCATTTGTACGCAGACTGAAGAGAGTGGGTTGGTAAGGTATAGAATCAACATTACATTTGTTTAAAACCAAATAATTCCTTTTTTTTATGGGCCAAAACTGTTTGCTGTTAGGAATGTAACTTCTTGAATCAAAATGCTAATCTGAATGTAGTTGAACTAAATGTGGATCACACCTCTCCCTACATTGCTTGTTTGAGGTCCAGTTGAATCAAGAAAATGTTTATTATGTTTTTTCAATGAATTGATGGATCTATTTTCGCAAAGGATAATGCCCCTCTGTACACAGCTGGTCCACTTTTAACTTAGTTTGAACCCTAGTTGAGTCCACAACTATTTAATGGCATGAATCAAGTTTGCCAAAGCAAGATGGACCTACAGTGAAGAATGAGTTAGCGCTTGTAGATATTGTCTAGTGTTACTGGGAGAATTGCAATTTATACTTAAATAAACCCTCAGTAATAATTGTTGTCACTCAGAAAAATAATGAATAAACCGTAGATGATCTAATGGTGTAGGGATTAGGTGATATTGTTTTTTGTGAGCATCCTTTAGTTGAGGCTGAGGGTGAACATTTTGTCAAAGTGAATGATCAGTATTTATCAGAAAAAGTTATTTGTTTGTAATTAGTGTTCAAATAAATGTTTTTTCCCACACGTCTTGATTTCCAAATATCATGTAATGCAGTCTTTCTTTAGAAACTGCCCATAAACACCATACAGTCGACTGATTTAGCATAGTTTTGCAGAACAATTAACTTGTGATATCCGTGACATATCACATTACTCCACCTTTTAATTCACCAAGTTTCTCTTTTGTGGTCTGCTGCAGGGCATCCCAAGTGGACCAGATAGGCAAATATCTTGATGATGTTTACACAGATTTTCTGAAAATCTTACTAGAGAAGCCTTAAGAAGCACGCGTTGCACTATTCCTCTTTCCCTGTTAACAAAATCCTTATGGTAGCCAGTGCATTGTTTCTAAAAATATAATTGGTGTTAGTACGTCCGGCAGGCCTTTCCTCTTTACAAGCTGAATTTCAACTGTCACTGAATAATGTGCTCAAGTAACAAATATAAAGGCACAGCTGACATGAGCTGAAGTGGCATCTCTTCAGTCTCCTGTGTTGTTCCTGCCAGTGACACAACGTCAGCCTTACAGGACAATACCGTTCAGGAGTCGGAAGGCTGACATCTTTGTTCTCCGCTGGGGAGCTCAAACAAAGGATGCTGGGACTTTATTTGGTATGCATTTCGGATTTATTTTGTAAGAAAATAGGTATTTTCACATGCAAATGTGTTCATCAAAGATTCTGAAAAAAAAAGATTTCCCAGTGGACACCAGAATAGTACATAAAGAAATACACAGTTTACAAAAGGCATAGAAAAACACAAACACACAAATGCATGTAAGAATTAGTTTGTACTGGTAATACAACTAAATTTATTGCAACAGCCCACATGGGTGACTATAAGAAACATGTAGGGAAACACTAAAGTCCTTTTTTTCTGAACACAGACATTATTTTACATTGACAGTCAGATGCTGAGGTTGGACATTATGGTATCCCTGATAAATAGAACCACAAATTACTTCTGATACAATAACATTGTGACATTATTTCCCTTATAACTCCTTCAGCTCCAGGCATGAGGGATCATTTCATTTTCATTTTCATTTACAAGGTTCTCAATTGCATATTGTGACCATGTAAAACAAAGGAAATTGGGGGAGATAAGTATTATCTTGTTAACATGTCAAATAAAAAGTAAAATTCTTGCACACTGTCAGTACCTTTTTTACATTTTAGCTGAAAATCCTTGAAGAATCAAGAATGAAAATGTCCTGAAATAAACCAACATGGGCATGTTGGACTGCTAAAATGGATATTAGATGCTCATTATGGGTTGAGAAAAGAAATCCTTCCTAATAGGCCCACACTCTTATAATACTATCTCCCAAATGCACAAAACAAAGAAGAGACACTTATGATAGACTATCAGCACTAAATTAAAAAGAGCACCGTTATCCTTGGTTTGATGTGTTTGCTTGAAGGGATTTTTTAAATAAACCGAAGTGACATTTCGAAGACACCTGGTTTTCACAGGACAGTGACAATATTCAGAGGAGATTAAAAACCGTTATACAAATAAATGAAAAGCCATTTCTGTCCAGCGAGCAAACTTTTTACTTTGTATCTTATTCACTTTCTGTCTCAGTCACTCAATGCACAAAGACAACAGGACAACACTATTATACACTTAACTCTAGCACAGGGTAATCCATTTGACCAAGATGGCTGCTTGAATTCTATTATTTTCACTTAAAAACAGGCAAGTCCTAACCAAATAACCTTAAAAAGCTGCCAAAAATGCAGACTCTGAGCAGATGGGGTTTTAGGTAACTTCAAGGCACCTCCCTTAAAGTGCCCTTCCTATGCTTTCCAAAGGGCTCCCTTCTTTGAAAGGAAGGCAGGGGATCCTACTGGCTCCAACTGCAAAGCCTCACCAGCTACCTGTTATCCATGTTGAGTTTTTTCTCTTCAACAAAACAGGGTAAAAAGTTTAGTCAAGAATCTTGTCTGTGCCGTTTTGTTGAACGGATAAGTGGCGCCAATAGGAAAACCAACCAATTAGAAACACTCATTCTACTTGAGCATCCTGTTGTATTGTGCTTTGTATTTATCTAAAGGAAGCCACATCACATGTCTGTCCTCACAACCTTGCATGTCGATGGTTTGTTCAGTTAGTTACTAGTCAATAGTTGCTGGGAAAGCCTCAGACCCTTCACATAAGATTTATTAAATAAAGATCATAATGTGCTAGATTTTCAGATTCATCCCCTTCCCAATTTCTTCATAAAATGAACTGTGGCTTGTTCATATGCAGCCGCATCTTGGAATGGTTTGAATAATTTGGCACTTCATGTCTTCTTCCCAACTGGCGACATCAGCCAGTTTGTCTCCACAAACAGCTGTGGAGCAGATTTCAGAACAACATTGGAAAAAAAGTAACACTGTTTATTAAAATACATTAAATACTGATACTGTTACATACAGGGAAAAGTCTGGCTTTTTTTCTTTACGATAATAAGTCACTGTATCCGACATATTATAAAAATATACTATGTCATATTTCAATTTTTTTTACAATTTGAAGGCAATTTAATACACCTAAATACCTATACAACTTGGTAAAATAACTGGCTTACCTTTTTCTTTATTTTACAAACATTTTTGAAAAAAAGAATGTTTTCATAAACAAATACTTGATCAAGCATAAAAATCAAATCCTATTTTGGGGTTTGTTTTTTCGTTTTAAATCCCATTCCGGAAAATGAATAAACACACCTATACAAAAAACAAGTGACGTTTACAAAAGTGTTGGCCACCGTATTCCAAAGCTACAATATATCCATGCTCTTGGCAGCATAGCATAATATCTTGGCACTGACACTTGCATCACACTAACAGTGTTTGGTCTCACTATATCATAGTAATGGCTTTAAACCTTTTCCATTTCAACGTTGTGATATTGCAGCCTTATGTATCGAACACTGTAGCGCTGAGAACACTTATTATCAGACACAATGCTTGTGAATAGAAAAGGAACACTACAGCTGGTTAAGATGTTGCTGGATGCAGGTAACAATGGCATCTAGTATCTACTCCCCATAAATGTTGCCAGAAGAAGATACCACCAGGGGGCACACAACTACAAGGCAGATGAGACAGCAGTGGAGTGCTGAGCAGCCTTGTTCAATAGCCATGAAGAGCCTTAGAGAGAAACTGAGGAGTTGAAAAGTAAGGTATGGAAAAGGGATTGATTATGAGCCTTCTAAAATAAATCACAGGACGTTTCAGATGGAGACTGCATGAAAAACCTGCTGTACTCATCGGTTTAAAAGCAGCAGCTTGTGTAGCAGTTTTCAAATGAACAAACAAATAACAGGGTACATAATATAAACACATCAGACACATATGACACCTTCCGGAAGGTGAATTTCTCACTGCATTATAAAGTCACTGCCATAGGCGCTTTTACTGAACATCATTTGATTGCGTTTACGTTGTTGTGGTTCTTGTTAAACAGTACCCTATCTTTGCTAAAACTTGCCGGAATGTAGTGATGACATTGCATCGTATTATTATAATAATTTATTTAGATTTCCAGAAGAATAAGGATGCCAATGTAAATATTGAGACTGTCTTTGCAGAGGAGTGGCAAGGAATGGTGCTCAGCCAAATCTGGGATCAATCTGATTTGCAAGAAAACTCGTTATCATTCAGTAATTTCAAATCCCTAAGAAAGGATGAACGGGAAGACAACGGACAATAAGATGCTTCAGGTCTTGACGAGAATAAAACATGTTAACGACACGTTGTGTATATAGTTTGCGTTGGTGTGATGTTTCAAGTTAAACAGTGATAGCCCAGACAAATCTAATTGTCAGCTGCAAAATCACATCTTCTTCCACGTACCTTAGTACACCAACACACTTCTTCTCCAGCTTGCAGGATTCTTAAAGGCACTGTGGTGTTTAATTATCCCAAACAAATTTCAACAACCTGTAATCCAGTAATTTAAATATGCAGGATCTCCATACATGTCATGTTTCAGGGATTAAATCCAGACAGAGGGCTTGCCCTCTCCCGATTTGCTGCTGCTGCTGTTGCTGCTACTGCATCCTCCACTGCTGCCTCCTTTCCCATGCTTGAATCTATGCTTTCTCTCTTTATGTGGCTGAGGCTGAGGCTGTGCCTGTATGATATTACTTTGGGGCTTGTCATCCTGGTTGTCCCCAAGCTGCTCCTCTGCCCGGTGCTGCTGACTGTATGCCTGGATAGCTGCCTCCAGTTGCTCATGAGCTTGCTGGATCATGTCTTTGTTCAACGCAACGCGGGCCTCCCCTCCAGTAGGAAAGTTATCCTCATTGCTACCAAATTGCTGCTGCTCTTCCTGGGCAATGTTTGCCCGGTTTTGCTTGCATGCCATTTTAGCGTTGCTAAGGTCTGTGTATGGCATCTGTTCTGGTTTGACCACAATGTTGTAGCCGGGTGGAGCTGATGGGGTATTCCAAGAAAAGGGGTAACCAACATAATCTGCAGGCCCATCTCCACCCAACCCTCCCTCAGAGCCTGCCTCAGGCCCTGTCCCCCCTACTGGACCCTCCACACCTCCATTGGTGCCCAGCAATCCCAACTGGTACTCATCCTCCTGAGGTGGGCAGCGCCGACGGCGGAGAATATCACAGATGGTACCAATCCCCAAATGCAGCATCTCCCAGATATTGAGCGTGAGACAAAGGACAGTGACACCATACATAATGCGCAGAAAGATGGTCTTCTCTGTAGGCCGCGAGACAAAGCAGTCAACGCTGTGGGGACAAGGTTTCCCCGAGCACACAAATACAGGCTTCACACGGAACCCATACAGCAAATACTGCCCTGCAAGGAAGCCTGTTTCTAGCAGTGTACGAATCACCAGTTGCAAAACGTAAACCCTCATCAGCCCTTCATCTCTTATACGTTTTCGCCCATCATGGCGAATTTTGGGCCTGGGTGTTGGCTGCAATGGATCCCGCAGCCTTTTTGGCGGCTCGATCTCTGGCACCTCATAAATCATGGGATCGTCCTCTTGGTCATCCTCCGCCTCCTCGATGCCCCGGTGCTGCTGTGCTCCAAAGAACATTTTCCTGGGCTTCCTGTGCGTGTATCCCCCTCCTCCTGTTCTAACTGCAGCAGAGCCACTTCCTCCTTTGGCCTCATCCAATCGTGCAATTTTGTTGACAGCATAGCCCATGTACATGAGAGAAGGCATAGCAACCAATATAATCTGGAAGACCCAAAAGCGAACATGAGATAGAGGGGCAAAGGCGTCGTAACAGACATTCTCGCAGCCCGGCTGGCCAGAGTTGCAGACAAATTTGCTCTGTTCGTCATAGTAGATGGACTCTCCCCCAACGGCAGTGAGGACAATGCGGAAGACGATGAGCACGGTGAGCCACAGCTTCCCCACGAAGGTGGAGTGGTTGTGGATCTCCTCCAGCAGCCGCGTGAGGAAGCTCCAGCTCATGGTGTCGCTGGACAGTGGGGCAGACAGTGTCCCTCCCTCACCTGTTCACAGACTCTGAAGAAAGTAAAGGAGGAGGAAGGGGGAAACAAGAGGGAAAAAAAGGAAGACATTATGAGTTAACAGTCAATAAATGCAAATGTCCAAAACATTTTATTAAAACAAGCAACAAATAAATAAGCAAGGTGGGAATAGGGATAATTTAATAATTGCTTTAATTAAAATCAGTGTTCTTCTCTAGCTCGGGAAATTCATAAATCCGTAATTTGATCTGTTTTATTTTGCACATGGTATACACACAAGGAAGTTCGAGCTCAGTGCCACAATGAGGTTGCTGTGAAGTTTGGGAATGTAAGGGGAACTAGAAGACGAAGCAGGGTGGAAGGAGGATATCCGTAGAAGGCACAATAATCCAAATAGGGAATTTGCTATCCTAAAATACACACACACTTTATTTAACAGCCTATCTCTTTTTGAAGAATAAATCCTCTTAGTGAGCCTTCTTCTGTGTGAGGTGCAGTTTTCAGGATTGTATTAACTTGACTGGTTTGTTCTGGTTGGGAACTAAATAGCATTTTGTTGTGTGTGTGTGTGTGTGTGTGTGTGTGTGTGTGTGTGTGTGTGTGTGTGTGTGTGTGTGTGTGTGTGTGTGTGTGTGTGTGTGTGTGTGTGTGTGTGTGTGTGTGTGTGTGTGTGTGTGTGTGTGTTTGTGTGTGTGTGTGTGTGAGCTTGAGCACAGTTTAGGAAGAGAGGGACATATTGCCTATGTAGGTTATGTCTAGGCTCCAGGCAGTCCATCAAAACCAGCAGAATCAGCAGGTGGCCAGGCACAAACTGTTGGAGCGGGGAGACAGACAGCAGACCCACATTAGCTGAGACAGTGAGGCGGAACCCAAACACTGCTGTCCCTTTGGGGCGGCTGTTGGGTATGAATATGACACCTCCACAGTACTTTCCCTCTTATGAATCCACAATAGCACATGGCTTATTGTCAGCTAGACTGAGAAGAAAATCGCAGCATGAACACTAGCTTAGTTTGGGGTCTAAAGGGTTTCCAGGGACGATATCCTTACCAATCAGTTGGAGAGCTTAGCCGGAGTGAGCTGCAGTTGCAGCAGGATGGAAAATATAGCTTGCAGAGACGACCATGGGCTCCCAGACCTCTGCTTTGTCTCTACAATAGGAGCAGAGAGGGTGGGAATGTTTTGAAAAGGCTTGCGATGAAACATGTGTCATTTTGATCGCTGTGACCATATAAGGATATGACTAGGACACAGCAGGAAAATATCAGGAATTCCTATCCTGCATATTACCCACATACAGTAAGAGGCCAAAAATCACGCTTCACGCTGGAGTCCTTATGAACGAGCTCACTGTGAGCATCTGTTAGCGTCAGTGCCCGACATGTATGAGTAAGCAACAAATGCCCGGAATGGTGCGTGAGGCATTTACAAGGACACAGAGTCATAACAGAGTCCTTCCATGGTCGAGCTCGGTCTGACAGTTCAAGTATTACATTGTTTCATTTTTTTTACATTCCTCTACTGTGCAGCACAGTTGTTCTTCCAATAATAATAACCAGATTCGGTCACAGAAATACATTACACTGCAAAAACGTTAAACTCCTTTGATTTAACATAATCAAAGTTATTGTGCTGTTCAATGTTTGAGGGAAATTGCTTGACTTTGAGTGCATCTCTGTTTGTTTTTCCTATACATCATGGCTGTCATTTCTGTTATTATTAATTTTATTGGACTTTTGCGAGTTAGTGGATTGAATTAGTTATGACTTACTTACTTACTTACTTACTTACTACTTATCTATTGTTCTGATTGTGCCTTCAGGCTGAGTAGTTTTGCAAGTGCATGCTCTCTCATTTGCCGTGCAAGTTATATGTTCCAGCTCTTTATTTAGCTCTTTAGTTTACACCGGGGGACAATTTAGTCTGATTTGGGATCTTCATGATTGAGAAAAACATTCCCAATAGTTTTCCAAAATGTAATTCTTGGGTGTGATGTAGGGCTGCAACGATTAGTCGACATAATCGACGACGTCGATCATAAAAATTCGTCGACGCGGAATTTTAGTGTCGACGCGTCGTATAAAAACAATCAGAGAGCCGGTAACGTTAATTCAAAACTGCGCAAATGTTCATTTGTAACTGCAATGCACTACAGGAAGTGCTGGGGGCAGTATACTCTCCATTGTCTGCCATGACTGCATTCTGTACTAACAACAAAGAAGAAAGAATACGAACGATGGCGGAAAGGAGAGAGAATGAGGGTGATGAAGAGCTCAAAAA